>NC_090296.1:30235984-30539015 GCF_039906515.1 Pseudorca crassidens | reverse complement strand
CCCTCCCCATCCCACCCCTCTAGGTCATCACAAAGCACCAAGCTGATCTCCCTGTGCTCTGCGGCTGCTTCCCACTAGCTATCTATTTTACATTTGGTAGTGTATATATGTCGACGCTACTCTCTCCTCGCCCCAGCTTCCCACTCCGCCCCCCGTGTCTTCAAGTCCATTCCCTATGTCTACCCCTTTATTCCTGCCTTGCCACTAGGTTCATTAGTACAATTTTTTTTAAGATTCCATATATATGTGGTAGCATACGGTATTTGTTTTTCTCTTTCTGACTTACTTCACTCTGTATGACAGACTCTAGGTCCATCCACCTCACTACAAATTACTCAATTTCGTTTCTTTTCATGGCTGAGTAATATTCCATTGTATATATGTGCCACATCTTCTTTATCCGTTCATCTGTCGATGGACACTTAGGTTGGTTCCATGCCCTGGCTATTGTAAATAGAGCTGCAATGAACATTGTGGCACATGACTCTTTTTGAATTATGGTTTTCTCAGGGTATATGCCCAGTAGTGAGACTGCTGGGTCATATGGTAGTTCTATTTTTAGTTTTTTAAGGAATCTCGATACTGTTCTCCATAGTGGCTGACTATTTTAATGAAAGGGTTTTTTTAAAGGTATGGGAAGAGTATAGAGAAAGTAACAAGGGATGGAGCAAGTTGGAACCTGTTGAGAGTAATTGTTTGGGAGAGGACTCAAGACAGAAGCAGTGGCTGTCAGTGGTGGACCCCAGCCAACCTATGGAATCAGGCAGGGAGTGAGCTAATCCCACTGCCTTTCCATTCCCCTACCTCCCTCTGGTGCTACCTCCCTTTGGCTGAACCAAACCAGAAACCAGAGGGCAAGAGGACCCATGAATCCTCTCCATCCAGGAACCTCTCCAGGCTCAGAGCAGGGTGGAGAAAGGTGGTGATTCTGAGAGACAAGTTGAAGACATCCAGCAAAAACGACAAAGAGGGGACAGAATTACTTACTACCTAAAGAGGTTGAGTTGTTACAGTACTTGACAATAAGAAAGCAGATGAATTCAGTGTCTACTTCATGTTTATCTTTTCTATCAGAGACAATGATCTCACTGGTAAGAAAAGAACAGGATTGAAGGCAAAATGAAGCCAAAATGATCAAGACGGTCAACCAACACCTACCTGTTTCAAACCTGCTCAGTCTGTGGGCCTATATGAATTTTTATCTAGGAGTGCTGAAAAAACTTACGTTCAGTTTCCAGAGAGGGTCAAAATAGTGTATTGTTGCATTTATGATAATATTACTGAAGTTAGAAGGAATGTTTAAGATCTCAAGTATCTGACTTCCAGAGAATATTCAATGGCACCTTGCACAGTCTGGCCGGGAATATTGCTGGGGAAGTGGTGGCGTACAGTAAAGATGGGCCTACCCTGGGTGAACAGTAACACACAGTGAATGTTAACTAGCAGTGAAGTGTACATAGCATAGAGGAGAGAGGGCACAGGATCCTCTCTCTGGCCCACACATTTTTGTAGAAGATGTATACTCATATCAGAGTTATGACTGATTCAAAGCAAGAAATGAAAAGCAATTCTGAGCGACTCAGTTAAGATGCCTCAGGGTATGGGAGGGGTGGGAGTTCTGGATAGATGGGAAAATACTGCCTGAAGCTTGAGGGAAGGTGTTTGATGAAGTTTGTCTGATATGCATTGGATGGAATCACAGCCAGAATGTTCCTTCTCTGTTGGACGAGCACTGCTTCTGAGCTCCAGATTCCGGCTCCTAAGAATGGCTCTTCATCCCTCAGGGAAACCCCTGTCGCCCATCGCTCTGCCTCCAATCAGGATGCTGTGAGAGCTGTCCCCATGAATGCAGAGATGCTGCTAGCAGCCTTGCATGCCTCAGGACTCTGTCTTTGTGGTCCCATAGGGCAAGCATGACAAATAGGCCAAATGAAAAAATTTTTAGAGATCTCAACTGATGGACCAAATTAAATGAAATGTTATGGAATGGAATTTTATGGTTTATAGAGCTAGTTTGTCTATCATATGCTGAAGATGAGCCAGAATGAAGGCTGAAAGAGTGGCAGGGCTGCCCCTGCTATTGCTGCCACAGGTGGAAATACAGTGCCTAAGTTAAGAGAAGTGACAGTCTCCTTGTATTCTGACAGGGCAAGCACACCCGAAGTGCTGTCTATATGGCGAGGCATCCATTTTCAGAAAACAATGACGCATCTCGGCGTCTCACTGGGAGAGTGACCAGCAGTGATGAGGCTAGAAAAATCTGTCAACATGAAGACCAGTGAAAGGAAATGGGGACCCCAGAGAAGAGAAAAACTGAAAGGGGTTCACAAGAAGTTGAACTTCAGTGAGATGAGGTTGCAGGGAAACCGATTTTAAGATCAGTGTAAGGAAAAAAATCCTTGACAATGTGACATGTTTCAAAATGGAATCAGCAGCTCTTTGGGATGGGGTCACTACAGTGAGAATATGGGAAGAGAGCTGGATGACACCTGTCAGAGAGGCTGGAATTTATCCCTGCAAGGTCTTGACTGCCTTCAATCCACTTGTTCATGAGCCTCTGAATAGTGAGGGGCGGTAGGAAGGTAACATGGAAAAGAGAGGGAAGAGGACCTTCTCATGTTATTTTCACCTTTCCTTTTTTCTGAAAAAGTGACTAGTCAGTCTACTCTTAGAAGGATGGGTGGCAAACTGACCCAAAATGACTACTAAATAACAATCATCATCATCATTTACATTTGTTTAGCTATTTAAACTTCTGAAAGGACTTTAACAAAGCAAAGACAAAAGAACTCGCTTTCAGGAGAACTGGGTTCAGTGTCTGGCTCCACCAATGACTAACTGTGTCACCTTGGGCAGTCACCCAAGTCTTAACTTCCCTCTTGGTAAAGTTATGCCATCCACTTAGGTTGGTTGTTGAGAGCTTACACACGATGACATAGACAATATTTGTATATGTATATATTCAGACGTGAATATGTAGAAATGGTGGCCGCCTCTAACCCCTGCAGCCTCATGTCACCACATGTAAACTCACTGAAGCTCCCAGTGACCAGAGTTTTGGGGAGGCACGACCTCACCATTGACACTGGATCTCCTTGCGTCCCCTCAACCCCAGCTGAAGGAATTCACTGCCAGGGATGTCCTTTGGTGATGGGGTTTAATTTTCTACTTACTGACATGTCATCAGCTTTCACTTCCAGTTGTGGTCTCTGCCTTGTAGCTTCTTTCCAAAATCAGAATGTTGTTCAGTTTCTCAGGGCTACTGTCTTCTTGGTACAGCAGGGCCCTCTCTTTTCCAGGTGTCCTTGGATTGCTGAGGATGTATGCCAGGTCTTAATGTTACTATAGCCAGTAAATGGGAGGGGGGAACGGGTTAGGGTTTAAAGGTATGCAGAGGCCTGGGGAAAAGACTTTTGACTGCAAAAGAAAATGCTACTCAGCAAAACATCAGCCAGGCACTTTATCGTGGCCATCTGAGTTTTTCTTGCTGTGAAAACTGACACAGAGGAAGTTGTATGTGGGTGTAGGTGACCGGGGACTGGAACGGCACAGAGGCTGGTGATTGTTTGTGAGTGGAGTATAGGCTGGGGCTCTTTTCTATCACCAGCTGTCAGATTTATCCCAAAGATGTAAAGAGCCCCACCTATAGTGACAAGTTCCAATTTTGTGTTTTCTTTGTGTTTGACATGTCTGTTCTTTCCTTGTAGTTGAGATGCAGCTATAGAGGTATTTTTACCTGAGTATTTCAGGGCCAAGACTCACAAACCAACGACACAAGAAGGTGTCTGTTGGTTACAGGTAATAGCCTCAGGAAAATCAGCCTCGGTAAGGAGGGTGGCGGGCTGGCAGCAGCTGCCGCCTGGGATTTGCCCAGCACAGGCATCCAGTCTTGATTTCATAGATAGGCTGGTCCATGCTGTTCAGATATCTACAGGTAACATGAACTCAGACTTACGAAAATAACTCATGAAGATGACTAAGGTCACATTTGGTAATGTAAACTATATGCAATTTTCTTTTGTTACATTGACGTTGTTATATACTATTCATAATCAATTATATTGATTTGTATTGTATCGTGTCATATTGTGTTGTAGATTCTAATACCAAGTCCCAAGGTCTTGCTCTCTTAAAGACTGGTGACCACCTTTAACTTATATGGCGTAGCACTGATAGTTCTGGAATGATCTTGGTCCTCTCCTATATGTCCCATGCAGCATTACCCCATGCCACCTGTGCTAGGGTGCCTGTGTGTGTGTGTGTGTGTGTGTGTGTGTGTGTGTGTGTGTGTGACCCTCTTAGTCTTTGCTTATGCAGTTGTGCAGGGTACCATCTTGCAGCAGTGAGTCTGTACTGGTTACTGTCTGTGGAAAGCCTCCAGGACATCCGGTATTGCTATTCCCTGTCCCTCCACTGACTGCTGTATTCCTTAGCTGCCACTTTCACCCCAGCACAGTCAGTGCTCTTCCAGGCAGTGATCTAGAATAGCCTCCTTTTAAAGCCCCCTGTGTCAAGAAACACTACTTCCTTTTAGAAGCTGACTTTGTATGGAAACACAGATGCTGTGACCTTTCTAATACGATGACATTAAAGTTCCCCCAGCAGTTGAGGCTCAAGAGAAGGGACCATCTCACAGCCTCTCAAGAGATCAAAAACACCATTACCATTGGCATTTTCTTAACTTATGCTCCACTGTTACCATAATATTTGTTGCAGTCTATGTTCACCAGGAGGTGACCAGTGTAGGAACAGGGACCCTAGACTTGAAATGTTACAGCCAACTAATTAAACCACAGGAATTGCTCTGCTTACTGATAGCAGCCAGTCTTCCCCTCTACACCACCGGAGAGAAGAAGCTTTATGCAAAAGATATGCTTCCGAAAGTGTTGTATTTAAATCAAGTTTTAATAAACCAATTCATGCTGGTTAAGCCACTAATAACCTTTTTAAAGGAAATGTTGAGAGTCCTTTTTTGTCATTCCATCATGAAGACAGACTTGCACTAAGCATTTTTAGACTGGATCCAGGCTATTTATATACTAAGATCTACAGACCCGCCCCCACCCCCAGTGGCTCTCAGGTGACTTGAGGATTTGCAGATTCTATTAAGTTTTTTAAATTTTTGTGGTTTTATTTTTTATGATAATTGTTTTCAGTTTTTCTGATCTTTTCAATTTTATAACTATATATGTGTGTATATATATATATATATAACCTAAATGATTCCCTAACCTAATGTTATATATATATATATATATATATACACATAACCTAATACCACCTAAACAACTAAGTACTACCGAGAGTTTTCCATGTCTCTGTTCTCAGTCCTGCAGGTAACCTAGACTTCATCTAAAATAACATCATTTAACTTTAAATATTTGCAAGGCATATCTGGCTGTCATTTGGTTAACAGCATCTGTCTTGTACTCATTTTGTACCGTGTTGGAATCTATCACCGGGTGAAACTTCCCTTTTGCCATGATAGGTACAGTTAAATGACATTTTTATAGACCGGGAGTTTAGTTTCTTAGGGCAGTTAATAGATCGATTTGGCATCATGGAAATGACATAGTCCCTCACAGTCACATGCGACTTGAAGTGTCACAGTCTAATGATAAGGGACAGAAAAGGGCATATTAGGTAATTGGTACATTTCTGCTAAATGAAGTCATGGCAGGCTGAACAAACAGAAGTTTCACAGTAATTTGGAAGGATAAAATGATGGGGGAATTGAGTCATCACAGGGAGTCGGCCCTGTGGCATCGTCCCTGGTTTACCTTGCTAGCAGGTATCTTTTCTGGGTTCCATCTGGATACATAGCCATTTTAGCAGCAAATACAGAAAGACTCTTACTTTGATGAAACAAAGTTGGGTTTTTTTCAATTGAAGTATAGTTAAGTTACAATGTATTGTTAGTTACAGGTGTACAGCAAAGTGACCCAGATACATACATATATATAACATATATAAATATGCTTTTTCAGATTCTTTTCCATTAGATATCAAATATAGTATAGTTCCCTGTGCTCTACAGGAGGTCCTCGATGTTCATTTTTTTATATATAGTAATGTGTATCTGTTAATCCCCCTTGGTAACCACGAGATTGTGAAACAAAGTTTTTAAACATGTATTTCAGGGTACACTTGGATTGGTTCTGTAAAAACTAGTACATTATTTTAAAATAATAGCAGGAATAATAATACAGACTCCAGTGAGGGGGGTCTGTGTTGTTCAGAGTCCAAGGACTGAAGTCAGCAAAAATAAGACACATGAATTCATCCTTTGCCACTGTTATTTATGCCCTACAGAAATGGCAGCTGTGTGTGGTTGGGCTTCAGAGCACAACAGCCTCCATCACAAGAATAAATTCTTAATTTGAATTTTACCCATCTGTATCTCTGTACTTAGTTGTGCATTCACTTGTTGTATACTTGTATAAGAACTAAAAGCATAAAAAGTTTAAGCCTAGTTCAGTGTTTGTAACATTGAAATGAAAATCATGTAAATCAGTGCTGGAGCGCCAGGAGAGCTCTAGATACATGACTCAATTTTGAGAAACCTTGAGCTGAATATTTCTATCCTCTGCAGACCCCAAGCAACAGGCTTTAAGGCTGGTGTCCTTTTCTTCTTGTCACCTGTTCTCAGCTCTGAATGGGGGTTTTGCAAATATGCCAGCACTGCGTATTAAGCCTCAAACTCATAAGGCATCAGATTTGTAAGTGAATTTGATTCTCTTAATTTTAATTCCTCAAAGTGTTTTCAGTTCATAAAGTTAACCCCAAAGTATAAAGGGACCCCCCCCCCCCCCCCGCCCAAGATTAAACCTAAATCATTCTGTTTAGAGTCTTAGACCTGTTAGTGGACTCCACGATGCTGTAAGGAAATAGTAGTAGACCCTGACCTCAGGCTCTGGTGCTAATACCACATGAGTCAGGAGCTGCCCACTGCAAATAGGGAACTCATCCCCAGATCCAGGCTCGGGAAGATGTAAGCACCTCTCTCTTTGAACACTCCAAGGCAACTAGAGGGTGTGGGTAAGAGTAAGGGCTTTGACAACAGGCTTCCTGGGTTCGAATCCTGCCTCTGACATTAGCTATGTGACCCTCTTAATTCCTCAGTGCCTCAACCACAAAGTGGGTCCGATGATAATGTGAATATCCCCATAACAGTGTAAGGATTAGACAGGTTAATGGGTACGTGTAAAATGCTTAGAACAGTGCCTGGCACATAAGCATTCAGTAAATGTTAGCTGCTAGCATGGTAATTTCTTTCACTATTACTACTGCTGCTGCTGCTGCCTGCACGGACAAAGGCACTTAACCCTTCAGGCACGGATCAGCACTGCATCCTGATTTTGACATCTGCATCAAGGGAAGAAATGATTGCAACAGCCAGTGTTCAGGAATGCTCCCTGCCAGCTGAACTGTATGACAGGCACCAGACTCTGGAAAGATTTATTGAGATATGGATTATGACATTGTCACACATTTTTCCTGGTCCACGGAAAGACCTGCAGGCCGGTAAGCCTGGAAAGGTTCAGCCCTTCAACTCCTCCATGTATTCATTCATATCCAGTCCCTCACTCAGCCAACAGCTGACCAGGGTTCAGTGCATTTGGGTGAAGGCAGCAGCTGAGCCTGGGAAGGCGATTTGGCATTAGGCTGGGAAGGGGCAGAAAATCAGGCTGAAGATTTTGGGTTTATTTATTTTTTCCAGACCGTAGGGAGCCTGGATTTGGAGATTTCTAGACCCTCTGGCACTCTATTAACACTGCTCCTACAAAGAAATCACCCCTGGGGTGGCAGGATAACTCCGTGGGAAGTATGGACTATGGAGCTGGTTCTGGGTTCAGATTCCAGTTCCGCCACTCATTTGCTGGGTGATCTTGGACAAATGACTTAGCAAATCTGTACTGCAGTTTCCTCGCCACCGAAATATACATGAAATACACATACGATAGTACCTAACGGCTGTTATGAGGCTTAGGGAGTTACCTGTGTAAAGCACACATGGTGCCTGGCACATCACAGAGCTGTGTTGGTGCTAACTGTTATCCTTCACCTGTTTGGGCCTCAGTCTCCACATCTGTAATGAGAAGCAAATGGACCGCATACTTTCACATCCTTTCGTACTCAGGTTTCTGATCAGCAGATCTAAGGCTGTGCTTTCAGTTTAACGTGGTGGTGGTTATAGGGTAGCCAGGAGGAGGTACAGGAGCTTGGAGGCTGCCCGGGCTTCACTGTTATCCCTCCTTCCCTCTGTCCCCCACCCCCAGCCCGGACCTCCCTGCAGAAGCCCTTTTATAGATCCAGGCAGTGTGGGAGTCGTCCATGGGGCACATATAACCTCCTCTTTTAATGCCAGTGTCTAAACTGAAACTTCTTTGCCAGGAAATAGAATTGGGAAGGGGGGTAGAAGGAAACTAGAGCAGGGTCAGAAAGATAGGGAAATTGTTTGTTTGTTTTTCTGTAATAATAGTGCAGCCAGGATGCAGACTGAGCGGGCCCAAGGATAGGAGGCACACCCACAGCTGAGAGAGAATGTCCCAGACCTCCCTTCTCAGAAGGCAACTGGAAGCTTATTTATCCTGCCAGGTTGCCATTCTTTCTCACCTCTCTTCATCCCTTTCACTGTCTTCTTCTGTCCATGAATCCCAACAGATAAAAGCACAAATCTGCTGAGAAGATGCATGTCACAAGTGGTCAGATGAATGACAGCCACAACTCCATATAGATAAGACCCAGGCTGGCGCCTAGGCTGGCCTGGGAGGGGGTGGGGGGAACACTTGCCATTATCAAATTGTGCGATTTAGCAGATGTCCGGTGGCAGGCTGGAATGATAGTGAGTTAATCTGTTTTCCATGCACTCAAGGCTTTTGCCAAACAGAGGTTCTCTCTGAAGACGCAAAGCTGGAGCCAACCCAGGGAGCAGGCTGCTCAGATGGCATTTCCCAGCCCGCTGCAGTGGACACCAGTGAAGCTAGCTGGACAGATGAGCAGGCATAGGAATAAACACAAGGGCTCTTTTTCTTACCATGAAAGAAAGACACTGCTAATTGGCAAGAAGTCATAGGGTGTTTGTATTGTAATTAGTGATAATACAAATACTATTCAAAGCTAGCATTTATTAGCAGCTTGCTTTCCATGGCATACTTTTTCAAGTACATTACAAGTACTAGCTGGTTTTATCCACACAGCATCCATAGAAAGTCTCTGCTATCATTATCTTCAATACCTGAGTGAGGCAATGGAGGTGCACAGAGAAGTCCTGTAACTTGCCCAAGTTTACACAGCTTGTTAGTAGCAGAGCCAGGCTATGAACTTGGGCAGTCTGGCTCCAGAGACTGGGCACTAACCATGCTGTAAGCCCACTTGTGCTGTAGGCGAGAGACAGCATGAGGACACCAGAGACCAAGTCCTGTCAGCTGGACATCAGAGTGTTTAAGTCAAGTCCAGATCCTTTACACAAAATACAGTGTGTATGGGCACATGTGACTGTTAATTCAATCACCTGTCTCCTGGGTTCCTGCTGTGTGCTGCACTTGGCTGGACTCTGTGAGGTGGAAGAATCAGATGCAAAGTATGGCCCTAAAGACCCAGTTGGTACAAACAGTCTCCACAAATCATTATAACACAAGAGAGAAAATGGTAGATACTTAAAGAGAAGTATAGATAAAGTGCTGCAAATTCAGTAAGGGCGGGGAGACTCTTTGCACCCATGGTATCAGGGAAGGCTTCTCGGAGGAGATGGCCTTTGTGGTAGGACTTGAAATAGGAGTAAAACTTGGAAATGGAGTGGAGGGAAGGAAGGAGCCTCCAGGCAGGGCAAGTTGAGCCAAAGAGGTTGGTTCAGGGTGCAGTAAATGATCCAATTTGGCTGCCTGTGGCTGTGAGACAGAGAGATGGACCGGATGACCAGGAAGGCTGTCAGCAGTGGGCCAGGTGGAAGGAGGAGGGGTATTGGTCGGAATCAGAATGGACTCAGAAGTCAGCTTAGCCAGACCCCTCAATTTACAGGTGATGGACCCAAGACTTGGCCAAGTGCCTGGAACAATGCAGGGATTAGTTAGTGGCAGAATTAAGTCTCAAATCTAGGGCTTGCCCCAGATTTTCTTTGTACTCTCCACCCAGTGCAAACATGTGGGTAACAAGGATCTCACAAGGCCAGAAAAGCTTCACTTTTTAATTACACGTTCTCTGTGAGGGTCTCCAAGTACATGGCCTGTGTTTGGAGTTAGTCTTAGCCAAATACTACCCAGTATTGCAGACGAGGATCAGCACCCACATATATTGGGAGAAGCTGAGTATTTGAGGACTCAGGGTTTGCTGCAGACACTTTGAAGGAGCTGGGCCTCCGATCCACTGAGACCGCTGGCTCAGTTACACTTCTTTAATAACCGGTCATCATTGCTGCATAATTTACGAGGCCTGGTGCAAAAGGCTTCCTGCGAGCCTCAGCTCACTCTGCTGCCCCCTCCCACTGTCCTTTAGTAAATCTACAACTTTTCTTTCCTGCCTCCTCATTTTTTCCCTTTTATCTTTTGGACCGCCACAATTAGCATGTTGATGTAATCCGTATAACCAGAAGCTCCAGGAACACTTTTAAACTCGTGAAAAGCCTTTACAAGTGTCTTTTCGCTATAACCATCGGTTTCCTTCCCTTGGCCTTCATTATTTGCCTCTGGAAGGTGCTATAAATGACATCAAACAGATTTCAGATCTTTACCTCTGGAAGCAAGAAATTAAGCAGTTATTCAGGACACCGATGGTTATTAATTTAAAAGAAATTAAAAATCAATTTCATAATCCCGGATCCTGGCGTTTTTTTCTAATCGGAGATGCAGCCTGGGAAGCATTGTGGCTTTCAAGAGCAACAGCGCCCCAGTGTGGCCAATCTGTGTATTGCAACCCAGAGCAATCGAAAAACTCAAGGCGGGAAGAAATGCTGGCCTCAAGCGAGGACCCCAATTCACCAGCAAATAACTTCTGCTTTAAATCAACAGGGTGTTTGTACCCAAAAAAGATGAGTTCAGTTAGATTTTATTGAGCTGATATTCTGTCTTAAAATTTGAAGAGGATTTCTTTTTTTATTCCTGTGAAACCAGGAACAAAAACAGAGCCACATGGATGGGTTGGAATCATTTCCATGATTTGAAAGTGTGGGGCGAGTGGAAGGGATGCGATTGGAAAGAGAGGTGAGCTGGTAGGTGGGAGGGAAGATCAGTGCAGAGATGAGGAGTGGCAGGATGGGCTGGGAGACGGGGAGTACAGGGAGGATGGAGTGAGGTTTACCTGGTAGTAAGAATTATGGAACATGCAATCGTTTGTATTTTAAACTAAATCAAAGGCTGCACAGAAATATCTTGCAACCCAGAATGGAGAAGTGCTGTCGCCAGAATCCAGAATTGCCTGCTATAGTTTGATGCCTTTGGCGGCTGCCTCGCCACCCCAAGCTGACTCTCCACACCCACTTGAGAAAGGATTTAGTTTCTCCTGACTGTGAGCTCAGTGTGTGGATGCCGCCCCTCTTGCTGCATCTGAAATCACCTTGCCCTGACCTCTGAGGGGCTGTGGTGGAAAAGGAGAAGCACTGGACCTGAAACCCCAGGGCTGGGTTCTATTCCCAGCATCAGAGGGGAGACGATATTTATCACTGATAGTCTTTATTGTTCTTAAATTCTCTGTGGACAATGCGCCCCAACTGCCTGCCCACGCCTACAGCTCCCACTGTTTCCTCCCTTGGAGCACACAGTACTACTCGTCACGTGCCACGGGGCTCCAGTTTCCTCATCTGAAAAGTGAGAAAAACGCTCCCTGTTGACCTTACAGAATCGTTTCAAGAGTTAAATGGGTGTGAGAATGAAATTCTTATATCATTGTTATTGTAATATGCAACTTCATATCTGATATACTATATAAATAAATATAAAAGATAAAAGATACATATCTTTGTTATTTATTATAATAAAGGAGTGAAATAACTTAGTAATTTCTTGTTAGTGTCTACCTCCTTGGAAAAACCAAATCTAGAGAAATGAGGAGTCACCGTTTGCTGTGGAAAGATGGCCCTCGGGTTAGAGTTGGGTAAGAGAAAGAAATCTCATTTTTCTCAGGAGAACTCAGTTCCAGGTCAGTAGGCCAGTCCAGGAGGATGGGAATGCCCTGTGTACTCAGGAGTGGGTACCCGTATAAGGGTGTGGGATTGTCACACTGAGGAGTATCAAAGGGACAGGTAAACTGGGGTCATACATGGAGGAATTTGCCATTCAATCGGTGTGGGAGGTCAAATACAAGTGGAGTCACTTATTAAGAATATGAAGAGGCTTGAGAGAAAGGCCACGTGAGGATAAGTGTTGGAGAGATGCATCTACACGCCAAGGAATGCCGAGGATTGCCAGAAACCACCAGAAGCTAGGAGAGAGGCATGGAACGGACTTTCCCTCCCCGCCTCCAGAAAGAACCAACTCTGCCAAAAGGTTGGTTTCAAGCTTCTGGCTTCCAGAAGGCAATCCTTCAGCAATGTTTTGAGTGAGAAAGACAACTTCGGAAGGATTCTTTCAGGAACCATTGTCGGGGCTGGCTATAGACCAGATTGTGAAATAGGCAGAAATCTGTCCCATTTATAGGGCCTTTTCTCTTCCACCCATGTTTCCTCCATGTAAGATTTGCCTGTCTCTCATGAATATGCTGAACGGCCTCAGGCTGGCTTTCTCCTCTCGAAAGTAAACGTCTGGCCCCTAATTCTAAGATATAATATGAAATAGAAATAACATCAATTTAGTCATTGCAAGATCCGTTATCACATACAAGTCAGGAGTGAAGGTCCCTGCCTCCCTCCCCCCAGGAATTCAGACTAGCTGAAAGCTTCATTCCCGTCCATTCATTCACTCCACGCTGGACTGGGGTTATGGTGAACAAAAGTGGAGCCTGTCCCTCTCCGCAGGTGGTTTCCAGTCTCCTGGCGACATTTACTCAGGCAGTGAAGCCACACAGGTGGCATTTCAGGCATGAGTTGGTTTCAGTAAACAAAGGTGTGAGGTCTCCTTGGGTGGCCGGCTGCTTGGGGCTTTTCCTGGTGGCCGGCTGCTTGGGGCTTTCTCCTTGGGGCTTTTCCTCGTCTCCTTGGGTGGCCGGCTGCTTGAGGTCTCCTTGGGTGGCCGGCTGCTTGGGGCTTTTCCCAGTGCTTTGTCTGTACCTAGACAAGCCTGTGTCTCCCTGTCCTGGACTGTCTTTGCTAGAATGTCCCAAGTACTGTGGGCTCAAGTCCTTCACACTTCTTGCAGGGCACTAATTTTGGGGTGAGTTTTCTACGGATTTATGAAGTTTCACTTCAAAAGAAAAATATGGAATAGAAAGAAGTGAACTGTAACAAATAAATAATCCAAGGCTTGTTCAGTTTAGGGGTGGCAAATAAGGACACGGTGACTTTTCTGGAGTTGATGAGGTCCAGCCAAGGGCAGTAAACCTGAAATGCTATTATAAGCCTCTTGCAGTGAAAACCCTTGAAAGAAGGGTAGTTCTTCCCCCCGCTAAGATTCTGTGATTCAGAGAGATTCGAAAAAGGGTCTTAGGGCAGAGATAATATCTGCCTTTAACCCACTAAGGAAATGAAAAATTATATCATTGATGATTATTCCTTGATGTGGAACAAATGCTATTAATCCTTTCTTTAGTGTCATTTCAAGCCTTCTCATTCACAGATGTTCTTATAGCTGTCTCCTTAGCAATTATCATGCTTATATAGACACTACTCACTGTAAAACGCTCTGAGAGCCAGGAATTGGAGTTCCGGGTGGCATCGCTATAATCTCTGCTCAGGGCCAAAGCCTTCTGTGCAATTGGTCTTTGAATAGAGTGGAATGTGTTTGGGGTTTTGCTTATTTCAGTTTATAAACCCTTCCGTGATAAATGTTTTCATTTTGAGTTCAGATCTATGCTTTAGATGATGCTTCAGTGCTTAAAACAGTGCCTGGCATGTAGGAAGCATCCAGTAAGTATATGTTGAAGGAATGAGTAAACGAATTCAACAAAAACTTATAAAAACTCATCTCTTTAAAATCTAGACAATATTGCAAGCATGACAGCAAAGGCAGAAACCATAAAGAAAAGAGTTGATAGATGTGAACATAAAATATTTTAAAACACTACCTCTAGGGGCACCTTAAATGTAAATGACAAATTGGAGGAGGGAAAATTGTGCAGCACAAATTTCAGATACAATGTTATATCCTTAATACTTAATGAGTTCTTATTAATCAATATAAAAAGTTGGGTACCCCAACAGAAGAAATATGTATGGTGAATAAATGTATTAGAAACATTTAAACTTAAAAAAAGTGATTTTCTTAAATGGGCTATCATTTCTCCCAATCAGATTGGCAATGATAAACAAGAATGCTGGTTAGGTTATAGGGAAAGAGGAATAAGTGTGCTCTTACAGAGGGAGGAGAATTTGGTTCAGCATATTCTGAAGGCCAATTATGCCATAGATTCTGAAGCCTTGAAAGTGATCCAGAAATTTCTTTTTCTTTTTTTTTTAACATCTTTATTGGTGTGTAATTGCTTTACAATGGTGTGTTAGTTTCTGCTTTATAACAAAGTGAATCAGCTATACATATACATATATCCCCATATCCCTCCCTCTTGCGTCTCCCTCCCACCCTCCCTATCCCACCCCTCTAGGTGGTCACAGAGCACCGAGCTGACCTCCCTGTGCTATGCGGCTGCTTCCCACTAGCTAGCTATTTTACATTTGGTAGTGCATATATGTCCATGTCACTATCTCATTTCATCCCAGCAGAAATTTCAATTGTAGAGATTTGTCTTAAGGCAGTCAGAGGAGGTATGAAAAGTCGCAACTGTTTATTGCTTTATTGCTTATCATTGCCCCCCCCCAAAAGTGGGAAACTACTTCTTTGAAGGGAACTAGATATAATATAAAACTATAAAAATTTATTTTTAAAAAGAGGAGAAAGAGATGATAGAATCTAAGAGGGAGATTCTGTGTGATTTTTATTTTCTTCTTTATGCTTAGTTGTTTTTTCTAAAGTTTTTATTGAATTAAAATCTTTTACTTTTGTATTCACAAAAATGTATTTTTTTCTAAAATAAAAAATTATGGCTGCTTAGATAATAATATGATTACTACCAAGTGATATAACCCATGTTATTGAGACCTTACCGTAAGCCCCTGAGTTAACCTCTATCAAGTCCTTACCATAATTCTCAGGGTTAAGCAGGGCAGGTGGCCTTATCCCTCCACATGACAAAACTGAGACTCAGAATAGGTAAATGGCTGTTTAATATCGCACAGTTGATGAGTGAAGTCCAGGGTGCCACACCCACAGCTCAGTAAGTGCTCCCTCCTCTGTGGTCTGTTGCTTCAGAACAAAAATCCAAATGACCATTAGACCATTGTTGGTCTACATGAAGGTATAGAGCAAACTGTTTTGTAGTTTTGGGAACACTTACCCAAGCATGAGCCTATTCAATTATTAGTGTCAAGCAGGCAAGATAAATTTAATATTCCCATTTTACAGATGGGGAAGCTGAGGCTCAGAGATGTTCCATGATTTTCCCAAGGTTGTACACAGTAATGGGGAAGTTGGGATTTAAACATGCTTTTAGTCCAAGTCCCTTGCTCTGTCCACTTGAGTTTGGCATAATAAGCTCTAATTTCCTTAACATCTCTCAGTCTGTCCTATTGTGTTCCTGAAGGCTTGTGATTGGCTTAAGTCCCTCTTAAGTGCCCTTTCAATATAGTTGTCACAAATTAACAAGGCTTCGGGACTAACCCTGTGTGCCAGATTGTATTTCCAAAGATGTCTGGAATAATATGTCCTATCCCACATGCTCTTCTAGAACTTTGTCACCTCTCCATCCCAAAAGGTGGAGCCAATAGAGTATGGCTGAGGTAACGTTTCAGAACATGGTACTTCATGTTAGCCAAGGCGAAGTCATAAAAATTGCATGCCTTTCTGCCCTGTTGTCATGGGATGTTTGCTCTTGGAATGCAGCCACCATGCTGTAAGGAAGCCCAAGGAGCCCATGGAGAGGCCCACCTGGAAAGGAACTGAATTCCCCCAACTCACACCCTTGGCTGAACTCCCAGCCATCAGCAAG
Organism: Pseudorca crassidens; assembly: GCF_039906515.1. Classification (NCBI taxonomy): domain Eukaryota; kingdom Metazoa; phylum Chordata; class Mammalia; order Artiodactyla; family Delphinidae; genus Pseudorca; species Pseudorca crassidens. The sequence continues at coordinate 30,522,890 of NC_090296.1, read as the reverse complement.
AGCTAACTTGCAGCCATAGTTCACTTTCAGCTTGAAAGCTGCCCCTAGTCAAGCCACCTCAGCTGATGCTGCAATGTGCAAAGTGAGTTGAACCCACCAAGCTCTGCCCAAATTTCAGATCCCTGAGCAAAATAAATGATTATTTTGAGCCATCCATTTTGGGGGCATTTTGTTAGACAGCAATAAAAGACTGATACATCAAAGAACTGAATCACACTTTTAAAATTAATTTTGTGTGAAAAATATATTCATATTTATTAAGCACCTACGATGTGCCAGATATTTTTTCCCAGGTGCTCGGGAGTATCAGCAAACAAAATCCACGAGGCTCCTTGCCCCTGTGGAGTTCGTATTTCACGGTGGGAGCAGACTAGATAATAAGCATAATGAATAAGTAGCATCTAGTATGCAAAAGGGGACACATGCTTCTGAAAGTTTAAAAGGTAAAACAGGGAAAGGGAATCAGGAGAGCAGGGTTAGGGCAGTTTGCTGTATTACCAGCGTGGTCAGAGAAGCCTCAAGGAGAAGGTGCCATCTGAGCAAAGATGTAAGTCTGCCCTGTTGGTACCTGGGGGAGGACGCTGAGTAGGGGTGTCAGATCATGTTGTCTTGTCGGCCATTGTGAGGACTTTGGCCATTTTAGGGTTTTGAGCAGATCTGTCCTGACTGACTTTTTTTTTTTTTTTTGCGGCACGCGGGCCTCTTACTGTTGCGGCCCCTCCCGTTGCGGAGCACAGGCTCCGGACGCACAGGCTCAGCAGCCATGGCTCACGGGCCCAGCCGCTCCGCGGCATGTGGGATCTTCCCGGACCGGGGCACGAACGCGTGTCCCCTGCATCGGCAGGCGGACTCTCAACCACTGCGCCACCAGGGAAGCCCCCGACTGACATTTTTAAAGCTTCACTTTTTCGCCATGTGGAGAGCCACCATGGGAAATCAAGGATGGAAGCGGGGAGACCAGTTAGGAATCAGGCAGGAAACAGAGGCTCAGTCCTAGGTGGCAACAGTGGAGGTGCTGAGAAACGCTAGATTTCAGGCCATATTCTAAGTTTGGAAGGTCGGCCTGAATGGATTTCCTGACTGATCGGATGTGGAATGTGAGAGGAAGAGAGAATTCAAGGATCACTCTGAAATTTGGGGCCTAAGCAGCTCTAAGGATGGAGCAGCCCTCAGCTGAGACATGCGAGGACTGTAGGAGTGAGAGGTGGGGAAGGTCGCGAGTCCGTTCTACTGTGTTAGTACCAGGGGAAGACGCTGAGGAGGGGCGTCAGATCTGTGTTCGCCAGCATTTGGACTTTATGGGTTTTAAAGGCTCATTTGTTCCACAAATGTTTATCGAGTGGCTACCGTGTGGTGGGCACTGAGCTTGGCACTGATGATTTAGAAATGGATAAAACAGTGCATTTCTGAAGATGGCTTATGTATAGTGAGAGGAACAGATAGCTGGACAGGCAACAGCAATGCTGTGTGACAAGCAGTTTGATAGGGATGCACGTGTATGGGCTGTGGGACCACATGGAGTCAGGGATGGGCAGTAACATCTGAGCTGGGCCCGGAAGGCAGTGTTGGAGATACAGAGGCCAAGTGCCATAAGCAATGGACCAGCATGGGCAAAGGCCCAGGGGTGGGCAGGGAGAGGTTGGGGGTGTAGGCTTGGCCTTCTGTAGGTCCTGCTAAGAGTCCTGAACATTACCTGTTAAAAATAGGACTTCTCCCACTTGGCTGGAGGTTGGAATGTGTTTGAGGAAGATGCTATTTCCTAAGAGAAAAAAGATGTTTAAGTATTTGCACAACCTTTAAAAATCATGATAAAGTACTTTCTAAATTCTAGGGCTCTGGAACAGAATCCTGGTCACCATACTCAGTTGTGGCTCCACATGGAATCTCTGTGCAACTTACAAACGGGAAGAGTAAGATGATTTGAACTTGAAGATCACTGGAGTAGAGGACGGGGAAGTGAGAAGCTGACATATAGTCAGTGGGTCCCACACATAGATAATGATGTCACCAAGGAGAGTGGCAGGATTTAGGGTGGAAAACAAGATTGTGATCCAGGTGCCAAAGCCTTCCATGAATGAGAAGTTAACAAAAATAAAGAGATGATAGGCTGGAGGAGTAGAGAGGAAACTGGTAGAATATATAAACCTCAAATAATCAGGAATTTTTACATGGAAAAAGAAATATCATGAAGGGCAAGATGATGCCTACTTTCCCTCCTAGGCCCAAATTCGGTGGTGGTGCAGGGGGATGGTGTGTGGCACAAGAACAAAGGGCACTGGAAACAACAGCAGGGGGAGGGTCAGTGTAGACCAGGAGGTAGACGGATCCTTCTGCGCATTGGTGAAGGCCCCGCGGGAACTTTTTTCACCAATGGAGCCAGAGAACAGAGGTTCCAGATGTGGGCATGGGGAATGGGTCAGGGACAAATTAAGGGAAGAGGTAGCTCAAAGCAACATGGAGATGAACTGAGAAATAATGGGGCTCCAGTGGCGCTTGGGTTTTACCCACTGACTAAGGATGAGGGGGAATTAGCTGGTATCAACATTTCTGACAGCGCAAGCTAGAGGTAATCTAGTACATATTTGTGGGTTTGTTGTATGGAAGGATGGATGGATGGATGGATGGATGGACAGCTGGGGGAACTTATCTCTGGAAGGCTCCACCTCACCCTGGAACGATGGTGTTTCTATGAGAACTCTGGCAGGGTTTTGTCTCTCCCAGGCCCTCATAGCATGTTGTAAGCAGTGGATGATCAAGGGGGGCCCCCCCACTGAACATTCTCAGCTCTCCCTGGGGCCTGGTTTGTTCTTGAAATTGGCCTTAGCAATCCTGGGGCTCTCTTCTGACTTTGCATCCTAGGTGAACGTCCTGTTCTGCGTTGAGCCATGACCAAACCTTTCAGATGTAATCATTACAAGAGAGACTCACATGTGACAGTGTTCGTATGTCCTGCGGGACAACCCCAAATCTGGAGAAGGTTCTGTGGGGTAGGGTCTTTCGTGGAAATGATGGTCATTGGATAAATCTCCCTTGATGTCCTCTCTCGGAGGTGGGCACTGGGCATTCCAAGTGGAGAGAGCCACGGGAACAAAGGCCTGGAGGCGGGAAACCCCAGATGTGTTGAGCAGCTTGTCTAGTCATGGGCTGAAGTAGACAAAGCTACAGAGGTAGCTGAGGTCATGTTGTGGAGGACTGGCCCAGCTATTGGCACCCGTAGCCTTTGTAATTCATTTGGCTCTTAAGAGGGTCAAGCTACTTGGATTAAAATATTTGACCCTGGGCTTCCCTGGTGGCACAGTGGTTGAGAGTCTGCCTGCCGATGCAGGGGACGCAGGTTCGCGCCCCGGTCTGGGAAGATGCCACATGCCGCGGAGCGGCTGGGCCCATGAGCCATGGCCGCTGAGCCTGCGTGTCCAGAGCCTGTGCTCCGCAACAGGAGAGGCCACAACAGTGAGAGGCCCGCGTACTGCAAAAGAAAAAAAAATATTTGACCCTACTTATTAAGAATCTCTTGCCCCAAATTATTTTGGGGTCCGAAAGTTTACTTCTCTTTGATCCAGATTAATCTCTCTGCAGTCTAGTGCTCCTACTATGACATTTCTCATGGTATTGTAAAGATCTTTGTATTTATCTTTCTCCCTACCAGATGTTAGCTCTTTGAATCCATCCAACTGCTTTCCAAGCTTCCTGCCACCACTTCTAGGTCCCTGAGTGATTCGCACGGTGAGGCAGTGGGCAGGGCGGGGCTCTCTAGTCAAATGCCTGCCTTGTTCTCCAGTGGTGATCCCAGTTGGGCCACCTTTTCTCCTTTTATGCTGGTGGTGGTCCAGGAAATCTCTGCTTTCCTCCCCTTAAGACCTCACCCTGGTCTTGGCCTTGGGATTTTCCCATTCTGTGTTTAAGAGGAGGAAGAATAAAGGATGTTTGTCATTCGTTTTGTCTATCCAACATCTTAATGTCTTGCTTTGATTAGGAAATTCCCAAATAATGAGTGTCATTGGGGGCAAAGACCACTCCCAACTACAGAAGCGGGAAATATTAGACATTCTCTTGCCCAGCTCTCGGTACAGCCAGGACATATGATGTGTTCCAGGCTCTGCCAACCAGATGTGCCCCTGGCAGACTTTGACTCAGGAGCCAGGGATATAAGGGACAGAGGAATTTCCTCCCCAGAGCCTCTTCTGGGCCATGTTGATGGACCTTTTCCAGTTGCCTTGTCTCAGGTCTTGTTTTCCAGTCTTCATCCGTGGCAGGCTCTGTAGAACTCTACATGGTCCAAGGACATGAGAGTTGTCATTTAATGAGAGGGAGACAGCCTCGTCCCTGACCTCTCACCTTTCTGAGGGAAGACGTATCTCAAGGAATAGGCAGCTATGATCTGGGATCATGGCCATGGTACATAAGAGAAAAAATAGTGGAGAAAATAAGACATCCAAGGGTAAGGAAGGCCTGGCATCATTTGCCTTAACCAGATCTATTTATAATTTTTAGTCCACGTCAGAAAACACTATTCTTTCCTTTGTATAGTAACTCATAATACATCCCTGAGGATCCCACATTGTCTTTGTTCCTGTCCCTCCCAGCTTCTCCAGGTGGGCAAAACAGGAGAAAGGTATCCATCTCACTCTGGTTAAAGCATCTCTGCTTCCAGAGAGGGTGGGTGAGTGAGAGCTGTAATCCTGGTAAATAAGCTATGTGCTCCCTTTGCTGGGTTTTGGGTTGTTGTTTATTTTAACAAAATTTCTGTGACCTCAGAACCATGCTTCCAGGCGTAACCACTTGAAAAGGAAGAAATATTTAGCCATATTCTACAATTGCAACTAATGGCAGCCAGTGGGTTACTCTGGAAAGGTAGTGTCATTCCCCATCCCAGTCAGAATGATCATCATTCCACTCCAGCTCATCTGCATCTGGGGAATGGAAGTCTTAGAAATACAAGTGATTGTCTTCAGAATCCCCTGGCGGTCCAGTGGTTAGGGCAGTGCTTTCACTGCCGGGGGCCACGTTCGATCTCCAGTCGGTGAACTAAGATCCCGTAAGCTATGCGGTGCAGCCAGTAATAATAATAAGTGATTGTCTCGTTCTTTTCTTTAACTTTGTACCTGCCAATTCACCACACATAGCTAGACTGGCAAGAGGTGTTTATAAGGTTGAGATTAAGTCAGATATGATAAAGAGGTTTCCTGTAATGCCAATAATTTGCCACATTCTGCCTGTTTTCTGTGTGACCTGTCCTAATTGCCTTGCCTGTGAACAGATCATAGGTTGAAACTAGAAATTACTTCCCTCTCCTAGGCAGCTTGGGGACTAGCCACTATATTTCTTATAGTTTGGTAAGGGTAGTGCAGGGAACCGAGAAAAGCCTAACTATAAATGTCTTTTCGGCAAGAGAGAATCTTAAGTAGGATTTAGAGGAAGCTCATCCTTAAATGGTCTCCTATAACTTTTAAGTTCTGGCTTGAAAAGCCGGAACCACGCCAAATGATTGACTCTAAGCAATGTCTCTGGAGCCAAAGTGCCTGGGTTCAAATCCTAACTTTACAGACCACGTGACCTCAGGCAAGTACCTACCCTCTCTCTGCCTCACTTTCTTCATCTGTAAAATGGGATAATGACAGTACCTGCTTCATCAGGCTGCTGTGCATATAAATGAGTTAACATATATACAGTGCTTGGAACCATGCCTGGCACAGAGTAAACACTATATAAATGTTTGCTGATATTGTTCGCCATGATTCTGTGGCTTTGATTATGTTGTTCTCTCATCCTGGAATGCAGTCCCCCCACTTACTAGCTAATTCCAACTTGTCCTCCAAGATTCAGCTCAAGCAACATCTCCTCCAGCAAAATGCTCCTGGCAGCCAGGTCTGATGTAGTTTCCCTCATCCACGTTCCCAGTTCCTGCAAATGTATCTGTCATAGCACTCAGTGCACTGAAGTACGGTTGTTGGTTTACTGGTCCATCTTCCCCTGATGCTGTGAGCTCCTTGATCATAGGAAGATCTTACTGGGCTTTGCACCCAGCAGTTAACTTAATCCTAGGACATAGAATGAATGGACGAAACCGTACTGAAATCCGTCGAATTCCTAGGTTTATTCACTTGCTCATTTACTCCTTTGGTCATTAAAATCCGCTGAACATCTGTGACGTACCAGGTATGTTTTATAAGTACTTTTTTGTTGTTCTATCTATAATTTCTGTGTCAGCCCTTGCATTTAGCTAGGACAAAGAGAGAAGGTAGATTTCAAGCTATAATTGCTTACAGTCTGACTTTATCAAGAGAAATTTTGGAGACCAAGAGTCTTACTGATAACTGAGTTGCTTCTCTCAAATTCAAACCCCTGTTTTAGACTACAGACTTCACAGCGGGACTCAGGCATATCTGATTAGGAACTTGCAGCTGAAATAGGCGTTAGAGAGAATGTTCTACCTAAAGAATTACTTGAATCCTCTTTTAAATCAGTTGCCACGATACTTTTAAAGCTGTTTATGCTACCGTCTTAGGTATGTTTCCTCACTATGGGTTCAGTTCTGTTTTGAGGAGAATACTTTTCTGCTATGCTAACTGGAGAGCCTTGCGTTTGCGTAACAGCCCCGCCTGGCAGTCTGCCGTGCCGACCCCAGCATCTACTTTTCCTTTCCGCATCAGTAACACTGCCCCACTTTTGGCTAAGCACCCTGTGACTCACAATAAGATTATTTCCCAGAGTTCCTTGTAGCCAGGTGTGGTCAAGTGACTGAATTCTGGTGTCTGAGTCATGTGAGTATACGTGTCCTGTTGCAGCTACAACAAATTCCAAATTTAGCAGCTTAAAACAGTACAATACAAATGTATTATCTTGCAGAGCTGGAGGTCCAAAGTCTGAAACGGGCCTTAGAGGAGTAAAGGTCCTGGAAGAACTATGTTCCTTCTGAGCCTCTAGGGAAGAATCCGTTTCCTTGTCCTTTCTGGCTTCTAGAGGTTGCCTGCATTCCTTGACATGTGGTCCTTTCCTCTGTTTTCAAAGCCAGCAGCTAACTAGCGCTCTCCCCACCCCATCCCCTCTCTCTTCCTCCACCCCTCCCCATGAGCTCCTTCGAATACACACACGTGTGGGAGCCCACACACACCTCTGCTTCTGTCCTCACTACTCCTTCTCTCCCTGACACTCCTATCTCTCTCTCATAAACAGCCTTGTGATTACATTGGTCCCACCTGGATAATCCAGGCTAATCTCTCCATCTTGAGGACCTTAATTTAATCTTACCTGCAAAGTCCTTTGTGCCATGTAACGTAGATACTCACAGTTCCGGGTATGAGGACATGGACATCTTTGGGGAGCCGTTACTGTGTGTGTCACAGTATGTGAATAGAATATGGAACTTCCGGAAAATACGCTTCATATGCTTCTCACCTGGGAAAGGCATTCTTTAGCTCTTCTGCTTCTCCTTCTTCCTCCTGCCTGAAGCTGGGACATGATGGCTGGTGCTTCAGCAGACATTTTGAACCATAAGGTGACCTTCGGGGTGAAAGTCAAGCACTTGGAAAATGGAAGAGAAACATTAAAGTATGGATTCCTGAGGACCCCATGGAGCCACCTCCAGACTTCTTTTACCAAATATACTTCTATCTTGTTTAAGCCACTGTTATTTTTTTTTTTTTTTGCGGTACGTGGGCCTCTCACTGTTGTGGCCTCTCCCATTGCGGAGCACAGGCTCCGGACGCACAGGCTCAGCGGCCATGGCTCACGGGCCCAGCCGCTCCGCGGCATGTGGGATCCTCCCGGACCAGGGCACGAACCCGTGTCCCCTGCATCGGCAGGCGGACTCTCAACCACTGCGCCACCAGGGAAGCCCCTGCTGTTATTTTTTTTACTGAAATGTGCATCTGAACCTAATCCCAATCCCTCAAAACTATCCCCAACTCTCTCCTTAATAAACTCCAAGTCAAAAAATAAATAAATAAATAAACTCCACGTCTGAGTCTCTCAATCTACTACCCTCCCAATGGCATGAATATGACCTTTGCTGAGAAAATATTTTAGTAAAACGGACAGTGTGTTTATCGTGTTATCTGATCAGACACCAGCCTTTAGTTCTGCCTGCATGCTGAGCCGTGCAAACCTCAACATTGATCTGGGCTTTTAACATTCTTTCAAACGTTTGACCGTATTTGACTGTCATACCACCTGGAGAATCAGGGTGGGCAGGAATGGGCTACTGACATACCAAGTTCTAGTCCTGAATAACTTAAAATGGGGCATGTGTTGACCCCCTCTTCTTCAACATACGTGTAAATGATCTGCAATAGCAAGCAGCAAGCTAACTTTCCATCCCAAAGATCTGGCCTGTTTTACTCTCAAGATTCAGAAGCCACCCTGAGGAGTAACCAGCTCCAGCCAAACCAACGTCTGGAAGAAAAAGCAGCACAGTGACGACACCAAAATGAAAATCACTGATTTTGGCCCCCATTCTTAACTCTAGTCATCAGGTCTTCCTTGAAAATCTGCAGTGAGTCAGGGAGGCACAGCTGAGGGGACGGGGTCTCTCTCTTTAAGGACCCTGTATGTGCTAATGGAGAGACAGGCCAAGAAATGAGAGCACTATCCTTTACTGTTTTATTATTTCCAGGAACCATAAACTAAATTCTCTGATCACTTAGAGCAGCCGTCCTTCCCTGGCATTCTTCATATGGCTCTCTCCCATTCATTGTGTGAATCTTGTATTCTCTTTATTAATTCTAGCAATATCATTAAGTATTCACTGCCTCAAGTCTAATCCATTTTGGAAGAAGCCAGCACTTGGGGCGGGGGCGATGATGAAGAAATGGGTCTAGAAAGCATAAACTCATGATGGGTTTTATATTTAGTCTGTCCTTTTCCTAGTTACAGGGTTTCTCCATTTGAAACGTTCTCAACACGTTCTCTGAACAAAAGCCAGATTCTCTTGGTCTGGAGTTGATGCGAATGAAATGAGGCTTGCACGTTAGAAAGACGACATTCCACCCCAGAGCCTCTAACCCGGGTGGGATCTGGAGCTTGAAGTCACTCCCAGGCTGTGTTCACCCAGCAGTGCTCGGCCACGGGCCAGCTCCACAGTCCCACAAGGTGCTTTCAGGGAACTTAGTGACAGAAAAGCCAGAAAACGAGTTTAAACTTGTTATAAATCAGAAGAGAGCACAGAAACCCTTAGCTGTCTCTTTGGCTTGGGCGCTGGGCAGAGCTGTCAGGTGCTGTACATGGTGGTAAGTGTCAATTTTTCCCTGACGTGAGCAAGAAAGGGAGGTTGCTCGAAGGGCAGGTTCCGAGAGGGCCTGGCGGAAGGTCCAGAGTTTGAGCTCATTTTTCTTGCTGTATCCCAAGGAAGGGGAATGGATCGCAGGATAAGTCACAGAAGAGAGAAGCCCAGGCGTTCAGGGTAATGGAAGGCATTCCAGAGTGAGGGAGGGCAGGCTTGGGTCCCCTGCCAGCTGTGCCATTGCCAGGCCCAGGGCTTGGCTCCAATGCTGCTCTCTTTTCTCAGTCAACATGTTCTCCTTGGGTGACCTCACCCAGCCTCGCTGCTTAAGGGATGTTCCTACACACCAGTGACACCCAAATACTATCTCCAGCCTGCTCTCTCCCTGAAAACCCAGCCTCCTATGTCCACTGGCAGACTTGACATCTCCACTTGGATGGCTACAGTATATGTCTGTCTCAGAACACGGCCAATAATGAACACAGGTTTTCTCCCCAACCTGCTTCCCCATCTCAGGTAGGCTAAGCTCCCCCTGCATCCAATTAGTCAAGCTAGAAGCCAGAAGTCAAGCCAGACTCCTCTTGTTCTCACGCTCCGTATCCCGTGCATTAGAGGGGACCAGGAGCCCTGCCTCTGAGACAGACCCGGGACCCATTTGCTCCTCTCCATCTCGCTGCCACCACAGAGCCCAGCCAGCATTAGATTTCTCACCCACTGAAAACAGGTGCTGGCTGGTCTCCTGCTTCTCTTGGCCCTCTGCAATCCCTTTTCCACCCAGCAGCCAAAGAGATCATTTAAAAACACACAAAACCCTCCCCTACTCCAGCCCTCCAGAGGCTTCCAGAGGGTGCGACCCCTCCCTCTCCCATCTCCCCTCCAGGCGCCCGTGCCTTCCTTCTGCAGGTTCCCACGTCACTGCTGTTCCTCCAGATGCACCACTGCATCCTTCCTGCTGCTCAGGCCTCCGTGTAAATGTCACCTCACTCACCTCCCTGTCTTCACAGCCCCCAGTCCCCTCTCCCCGTCACCCCATTTTGTCTTCACTATTGCACTGTTTTTTCTTACCTAAATGCCGGAGACAGAAAAGGAGTTAGGGATTTCAGGAGGAAAGAGTGCGGCAGGGAAGGCGGGCGGTGTGGCTTGGCTGCCACCTGCTCCCCCGTGGGCTGTGCCCCCGTTTCCTACTGATGAAGTGTTATCCGGATCCCGCCCCCGCCCTCAGCAAGGTCAGGACACACAGGCCTCTGACCGGCTCCTGTCACTCCTGCCACTGCTTCTGTTTTGTGGTCCTCAACGCCCACCCCTTCAGACAGCCAAGTCCCAAGGACTCAAGGCCGTTGCTGGGAGTGGGGTCAAGGGGGAGGTGTCCTTGGAGGCAAGATGGCAGCAGGCCCCAGAGAAGCCCAAGGCCGCACCCTCCCCTGAAGGACGACAGGGAGGGGAAACAGTGGTGGTGTCCTGTGCATGAGCCCCTCTGGGTTTGGGGCGCCTCGCTGAAGGCAGCTGAGCAGGGATCTGGGACGGTAGCCAGCAGCAGAGGTGTAGGGGATGCAGGCTGACCAAACAGTTACATCACCTCCCAAGGCCAACTGCAGGAAGGGACCACAGCACTGCTGGCAGTGGCCATGAGGCCCGGGTTGAGGGAGGGATGGGGGGAAAGGCCAGCATCCTGACGCCAGGAAGGCATGAGCTCATTCCCTGGCAGCTCTGACATCATCTCCCTGTAGCTTTTAAGCCTGATTCTTTTTCTGATTCATGCTTGACTCTCAGCCCCTGGTGACTGGCTCAGTGCTTTGCACCTAAGTGACGCCAGAGCGTCACTGTGTGCTGTGACTTTTGCCCTTCTAGGACTCTTTTCCCTTTCACAGCGACTTGCTGTTCCAGTCTGCATATAAATGTTAGCTGTCACGTGATGCCATTGGTGTGGTTGCTTTGGATGGCTTTGTTCTTGGCCATACATCCAGTGCTTTCCTCCTCAATCTTCTGTTTCTCACTGATCCTAAGCACCTCCTTCTCTGTGAACCTTCTCCCGACACTGGGTGGGCTGGAATTACATGCTCTTTCTGTGGCCCAAAGCATCCCACAAACACTCCAGTCTAGCCCTTGCAGCCTGCCAGTGCCCTTTTTTGTTTAAGGACAGAGCCGTCTTAATCATCACTGCAGATAAATGAATGAAAGTGGTCCAGTCAGTAGTAATGGCAGTAATAATAATGATGATGATAAAGCCAGCACATGCTGGTCATGTGCTCTGCACTGAAGGACATAGGGCTGAACTTTTTACAGGAATCATCCCATGCCCACACTCTCAGACTGTGCTTTTATCATATCTTAGAGAAACTGAAGCTTAGCAAGAGTAAGGCACATCCCCAAGGTCACAGAGCTGGCGGGAGGGGAAACCTGGATTCAGACACAGGCTGCTTGCCTCGTGGCCACTCCTGTGGGAGATGCCAGGCTAAGGGCTTGGCTGTAGCTGGGATGGAGAAGGAGAGATGTTGGGGTTCCTTGGGGTTCTTCTGACGTTTTGCCTCAGGAACTGGAAATTGAACTGCGAGTAGATCCCCTACTGATAGAGAAGGTCCCAGACCAATTTTTAAAAGGATGGGTTCATTCATCTCAATGAAACAGAGAAGCTTGAGAGATGGAAACTAGAGCCAGCTCTGAACTGTCTAGTCTAGGCCTGCAGCACAGGCCCAGGGAAGAGCCGGGAGAAAGGCTTGATTCCTACTTGAGGCTCTCTGATCAGGAGATCAGTCCCAGGCCACATTCCACTCTGGGCTGATAGAGGTGTGTATCACCTATAAGTGGAAAGGAACCAAAATGGCCATTGAGCAGTGTGCCCAGTCGGTACCCAGGACTACGCTAAGTGCCCACCTCCATTTCCTTATTTATAAATACTCATAACACAGTCTGAGGTAGATTCTGTGATCGACCCATTTTGCAAGTGGGTAAACTGGGGCTCAGGGTGGTTGAGTAACTCGTCCAAGGTGATGAACTAGCAAATTGCAGAGCCGGGCGGGATTTGAACCCAGGTCTGTTTACAAAAGCCGAGTGTGTTCCATGAAGCCAGAGCTCCAGGGTACCGGAGCTGGCATTAGTGCAACACCAATCAAGTCTTTGTCCAAGCACCTGTGTGTCCCAGACTCCGCTTGAAACCTGGCCTGCTCGCACTGCCTGCTATGCACACCTTGCCCGTCCCAAGGTGGTGGCAGGTGTCCAGCACGCTCTGCAGACTTAAGCCTTAAAGCACGCTGGGGAAGTGTGTCAGCATTATTCCCTAACAGTGCGGTTAGATGGGTCAGATTCCAGGTAAAGTGACTGCAGCCTGCAGACCTGGGCGTCACAAAGGCTCCCTCTCCTACTCCCCTCAAGAAAGCCTTAACCCCTCAGATGAATTTAAATACAAATGTTCACAAACCACATTTCAGGTTCAAATGTGCACAAATGAGATGGCCATTAGACAACACTGGAAGGCAGTAAAGCCCCTGACACCTTCCAGCCCTCCTGGAAAGGCTCAGGACACCTGGCATTCGCTCACTTCTCCCCAGAAGCTGCAAATCTGCTTATTTGGTTTTCATTTCTGCCTTTGGATTGAGCGCGAGGCGGTCATGGGAGCAGCCACCCGCCGGGAGCAGAGGCTACACCCACAGTGGCCGAGACTCGCCATCTCCCTGCGTGAGGCCCATCTGCGTAGCCGTATCCGACCTCCCCTTTAATAAGCTAAATCCCGGGTGTGCTCCTCCCGGCGCTGGACGCTTTTGATTGACAAAACTAATCTCTCCTCCACCCTCACGTCTGCCGCTGCCTGCATCCTCTTGCAAATCATGTACTTGGCTGCTGACAATTAGATAGAAGACTTGGGATTCGGACGCGGGAGGGTTATGAGGTTATGAATCAATCGTGGGAGCCCGAGTGAGATAACAAACCGGGGGAGCCCGTCCCAGACACCTTGCCGCAACACTCAGAGCCTCCCAGTTGATTTATGAGTTGGTAATAACCTCGCCCAGTCTCCTGCCCCCTATTATTTTTTATAATGTGCGGGGAAGCGGGAAAGTGCCGTCTGAGCCGGGGGGGGGGGGGGGGGGGGGTGTTGGGGTGGGTGCTGGCGGGAGAAAGTCCACCAGGGGGTTCCCGTCGGCCGGGCTGGCTGTCTTTCCTGCTGTGTACGCTGTGAGTCTCTGAGGGGCGCAGTTGCCACGTGCCCGCGGAGGCCGGCAAGCCGATGTGCCTGGCCTGGAAGAAGACCCCAGGGAGGTGGGCCCGGCCTGCCCTGCTTTAGGACGGGATAAGGCAGTGATGCTTGGGTATCACTGGGTTCAAAATGACAGTCTTGTGTGTCTGGATTTAATTGTTCCAAACTGTTTGAGTCAGACTGACACAAAAGCCTCCGGTTTAGAAGGGAGAATCGCAGGCTGGATCAAAGCCAGTCGCAGGCAGTTTGAACTCTGCAGCCTGGGAGCCAGTGAGGCCAACAGCAAGGACAGGTGAGAGGAGGAAGGGGCACCAGGTCTTTCTGCCTCGAGAAGAGAGTTGAAGACTTCACCTCTCCTTCTACTCGTTGTCCTCTCTAGGTGCCGGCCAGGGTTGAACGAGGAGGAGGCAGTTCAGATTGCTGCCTAATGGGTTTTGTTTTTTTTTTTTTTTTGGAGGTATAGTTGATTTACAATATTGTGTTAATTTCAGGTATACAGCAAAGTGATTCAGATATATATATATATTCTTTTAAAATTCTTTTCCATTAAAGTTTATTACAAGATATTGAATATAATTCCCTGTACTATGCAGTGAATCCTTGTTGTTTATATATTTGCCTTATATATATATACATATATATATATATATATTTTTGCGGTACGCGGGCCTCTCACTGTTGTGGCCTCTCCCGTTGCGGAGCACAGGCTCCGGACGCGCAGGCTCAGCGGCCACGGCTCACGGGCCCAGCCGCTCCACGGCATGTGGGATCCTCCCGGACCGGGGCACGAACCCGCGTCCCCTGCATCGGCAGGCGGACTCTCAACCACGGCGCCACCAGGGAAGCCCTGCCTTATATTTTTTAAGGCATTCATTTGTTGAGACTTAAGATTTAACAAGGAGAGGTGTGGCTTTTGAAAGAAAGTGTCAATGGGTGGAAAACCCTGAACCTCTCCTCTAAAGCAGTAGTTGCAAAAGGCCCAACCAAGGTTGGTGCTGGTCTGTGATGAAGTCTCCATGGGCCATAAAAACGGAGAAAAAAATTTTAAATGTAATGAATATGTGCATATGAATGGATATGTATTATGTGATGCCCATTTGAATATAACTATTGATCAATGAGCGTTTATAAACCCCAGCTTCATGCCAGCTCTTTGCTTGGTGCCAGAGATAAACAGTATAACAGGGTCCTGCTCTCTCAGAACTATAGTTATGGGTTGAATTGTGTCATCCCCAAAATTTATATGTTGTGGTCCTAACCTCTGATAACCTCAGAATGTGACCTTATTTGGATACAAGGTTGTTGCATGTGTAATTAGTTACGATAAACTAGTTTAGGGTGGGCCATGATCCACTATGCCCTTATAAAAAGGGGAAATTAGACACAGAGGCATACATACAGGGATAACGCCACGTGAAGGTGAAGGCAGAGATGGGGGTAATGCTTCTACAAGACAAGGCACACCAAAGACTGTCAGCAAAGCATCAGAAGTGAGGGGAGAGGCTGAGACAACTCCCTCACAGCCCTCAGGGGAACCAGCTCTGCCCACACCTGGATCTTGGTCTTCCTGTCTCCAGAACTGTGAGACAATACATTTCTGTGGTTTAAGCTGCTCAGTTTGTGGTACTTTGTCAGGCAGTCCCAGGAAGCTGA
The DNA here is from genome assembly GCF_039906515.1 of Pseudorca crassidens. Classification (NCBI taxonomy): domain Eukaryota; kingdom Metazoa; phylum Chordata; class Mammalia; order Artiodactyla; family Delphinidae; genus Pseudorca; species Pseudorca crassidens. Next base: position 30,507,831 of record NC_090296.1, on the reverse strand, counting down.
TACAGAGAGGGAAGCAGACACTGACCAAATCATCACGCTGTAGATGTCTAGTTCCAAACCCAGATAAGTGCTCCAAGAGAAGGTGCTCACTTCCTGGAAAATGTCCTCCAGAGGAGCAAAGCCGCAAAAGCTGCCAGGCGGGGGTCCCACCCCCTCCACGAGGCCCTGTCAGCCTCCTGAAGTTTGCCTGCTGCAACTCCCTCCTTTGTTTCTCCTTCTGTCCAACAAGCTGTCCATCAGCAGATCCCTTCCTGAAAGCATCAGAAGACATTTGAGATTCTCTAAGGCCTAAAATGAAGAAGCAGGCAAATGACAAGAAGTTCAAGTTGCTGCTGCTTCTCTGAGCCACGCCGATGACTTGGTGAGACACTTGGCTCCAATACGAATGTAAAACACAGACTCTCTCCGTAGCTCATGTGTGTTTTGCTTACTATGTTCCAGGAGCTGTGCTGGCATTGCACATATAGCATCTCCTTTAACCCCAGAGCCTAAGCAGCAGGTCCTTTTATTACTGTCCTCATTTTCATATGAGGAAATGAGGGCACAGAGCAGGTAGGTTATCTACTAATAAACAGGCCATTTCAGCAAAACCATGGGCCAGGCTTTTGGAGAGAGTTTTGTATACGTGACCTTGTTTTATCCTGGAAGTAGGTGGGATTTCCCCCAGGTGACCCATGAAAATGGAGATTGGGGTGGGTGGTAATTAAAGGACCTGCCCAGGATCACACAACTTGGAAATGGCATACCATGAGTTGAGCTCCTATCCGCCTGACTTTATAAACAATGTGCTTTATTGCTTCATATGCTTGGGAAGCAAGTGTATATCTGTTAAATTTGTCACCATTTTCCTTGGAAAAACTCAAGCCCATTGCCAAACAATACCTCTCAAAAAATGCCACTAGACTTTTTATCACGCTAGTTCTGCCACCTGTATTTCCTTCTATCTACTGCCCGCTATTCGTTGTGTCCGCCCCCTCCAAAACCCAGTTGAACATTTGCTCACAAGCTTTCTCTGCTAGCTAATTGTGCATCTTTTATTGTTTTTTAACAAAGTCATAAAAGAATGGTCTAAAGTTGTTAAAAACTTCCCTACTTAGGGTGTCCTTCAATTCATCTGCAAAATGGAGATAATAATCTATTTACACCATATAATTATTGTAGTAGAATCATTCCAAGGCTGGAATATAGAAAGTGCTCAATAAATTATTAGCTCAATAGCTGACAGTAATAATTATTATTATCACTGAATTAGTGTCTGTACTTCAAGGAAGAAATAGAGTACAGAAGATAACTTTTCCAATTATTCTTCTATGTACTAGGAAAGTTATTCAGAGATACGGGGGGCAGAATGGTGTAGTGGAAATAATATTTCACATGAGATTGCCCGTATTCCAAGATTGGCTCTATTAGGTACTAGCATGTGACCTGGGGCCTCTCTGGGCCTAATCTTTAAAACAGGTATAAGAGTTATTATATTTTACATAGTTATTGTCAAGATGCTGTGTGACAACAGGGTTAAGTGTCCAGCTGTGGCCTGGTGCACAGTGGGCACTGGGGAATGTCATCCTTCTTGGCGGGCTTTGGCCTGCACGTGGCACCTGCATGCGTGGTGAGGTGGCACAAAGCTACCCGCTCTACTCACAGGTGCAGCAGAGACCTTGGCAGATACGTGAACATCCAATGGAAGACAGAGTCATAACCTTGCCTAAGGAGTACTGTGAGCTCGCTCACGGCAGGAACTGTCTTTTTTTTTTTTTTTGAGGTACGCAGGCCTCTCACTGCCGTGGCCTCCCCCGCCGCGGAGCACAGGCTCCGGACGCACAGGCCCAGCAGCCACGGCTCACGGGCCCAGCCGCTCCACGGCACACAGGACCCTCCCAGACCGGGGCACGAACCCGTGTCCCCCGCATCGGCAGGCGGACTCCCAACCACTGCGCCACCAGGGAAGCCCAGGAACTGTCTTATCCTTGGTTGAGCTCCAGAAAAATAGTTTACTCAAGTGGAAGTGGCTTTCTCCAGTGGGGAGGACTGATGAGTAAGTTATCAATTGCTTCAGTTACCAGAACCATGATATATAAGCTACGAAGTTGCAGGTAACTTGAAATTTGCAGGTGACTGGAAGCCGTCTTTTGTCAAGTTTGCATAATCTAATTTGGGCTCAGATTGATACAAAACTTTGGGGAAAATGAAGGAAGGGTTTCATAGTAGGATCTGCTTGGGTTTTGACTTATTTCAAAAGAAGATCCAGGTATCCCTCATTCTTTAGGGGAGCTTAAAACGCCAGAAGCCAAGCCCAGAATAGAACACTTTTATAGTAAGGGTCTCCCCCAAGCCAGAAAGAACTTTCTGAAATCTCGGAAGATCTTACCAGCTTACTCAAATCCAGTTTATATTGATCTAGAGTTAATACAACTTGGGAAGAGGTCACTGAGTCTCACGCTACCCAAGTAAACAAGTAAGCAAACCCCAGGGAGCGGTGCTGGGGGTCACCCTTTGTCCAGGACTGTGGTGAACAGCCCTATTAGAGTCTACAGAAGGCCACTCCGAGGCTCAGAGCCAGCCAGATGGCCAGATGGCGACCAGTTTGAGGCCCATGACCAAGCCGCCTGCTCTGTACTCCTCAGGAGGGAAGACAGCTTTGCGAGTCCTGCCTTCATCCCTCTGCCCTTTCCCCAGAGTGGAGCGAGAGCACAGGGCCTGGGGCAGCAGAAGGCTGTGCTCCATATACCCTCTCTACTTGGGTCTGTAGCCCTGGCTCTCCACGTTCGCACCACTTCAGGCTCAGAGGCCAATTCTTCCCTCTCTTCTCCTTAACACAAAAGGATTTTTCTCAGTGCAAAAGTAATATATGAATGTTCTATGAACTCCAAATAATAAGGAAATGTAAAGAACAGAAATTTCCCATAATTTGACCCTCGCCTCTCCCCAAGATAACCTAAATTTAACAGTTTAAATATACTTCCAGGGCTTCCCTCGTGGCACAGTGGTTAAGAATCCACCTGCCCATGCAAGGGACATGGGTTCGAGCCCTGGTCCGGGAAGATCCCACACGGCGCGGAGCAACTAAGCCCATGCGCCACAATTACTGATCCTGGGCTCTAGGACCCATGAGCCACAATTACTGAAGCCCGCGCACCTAGAGCCTGTGCTCCACAACAAGAGAAGCTACCGTAACGAGAAGCCCGCAGACTGCAACGAAGAGTAGCCCCCGTTCACCACAACTAGAGAAAGCCCACACACAGCAACAAAGACCCAATGCAGCCAGAAATAAATAAATAAAACAAATAAATAAATATACTTCCAGAACTTTTCTCCTCCACATTTGTATATATCTATACATATGTAAGTAATAGAATACAAATATATATATTTTCTATTGTAAAAATGTCATTTTACGATATACACTGTTCTCAGTATGCTTTTTCATTTAATGCAGTAGGTGTTCAATAAATATTTGTTGTATGGATGAGCCATAATTTATGTATTGAATCCCCAAGTTGTGTCCAAAGGCCCTGCCAATAAACATAATTATAAACACATATAAGACATCATTGAAATACGGGCTTACAACACATACAGAAACATAAAGCATGCCTGCATATAATAAATGTGTACTGAACTATATTAACCATCCATGCAGGTTGTGAAGAAGTGTTTCAGGTGCCCTCTGGTGTATTTCATGGATATTCCTAGTATAAATGTTGATAAATTAGCCTCAAAAAGAAAACTTTCAGCCAAATGTTGTGGGATCTTTGGGAATAAAGAGCAGCTATCATGCACTTGTTCTTAATGTTTTTATACTGGCTTTAAGTCCTTGGCAGGCAGGACAGCTTGGCAAAGGTAAGAACCAGAATCCAATAGTAGTAACAAAAGGCAACAATCAGTTTTAGATAGAACAGAATAAAAAAGTCTGCTGCAAATTCTCATTAGAATAAGAAGGAAAGAATGATTGGGAGAAGGAGGAAAGAAGGAAGAAACGAAAGAGAAAAGAGAAGAATAAAAATGTTTTCTCCTGGGCTTCCCTGGTGGTGCAGTGGTTGAGAGTCCGCCTGCCGATGCAGGGGACACGGGTTCGTGCTCAGGTCCGGGAAGATCCCAGATGCCGCGGAGCGACTGGGCCCATGAGCCATGGCCGCCGAGCCTGCGCGTCCAGAGCCTGTGCTCCACAGCGGGAGAGGCCACAACAGTGAGAGGCCCGTGTGCCACAAAAAAAAAAAAAAAAAAAAGTTTTCTCCTGATGGTTATTTGGACTATTCTTGCCTGGTTCTACAGTGTAATAATTGTAGGTCTTATAAAGGACATAATATTATGACAGATTTCCCTTCCTTACTTGTTCCTGAGGCTGAACCTGCAACGGTTTACTGCCTGCTCACAAGGCTGAGGCTGGCCCTTCCTGGATTAGTCCAATGAAGCCTAAAATACCCCACGCCCACGAGAATGAGACTGTCCACAGCCCCAGACATCGTTGTGTGTGCTCAGGTCCCCCAAGCAGTGCCCATGCCTGTCAGGGATGGCGGTGGCGTGGGTGCTGCTACAGACTGAAGACAGTGGCCTGGACAGCCAAGGGCAGCAGCCCAGCCCCACTAGGGCCTGAGGATGGTTACACGCGTCCCCAGATGAGACAGTGACTGTCATGGTGGCTACACCAGCGACAGGAAACCCAGGTCTGTGGTTCCCGCAGTGCTAGGCGAGAAGGCCCGGAGCTTTTGTGACTTTCACTTCTTTACCAAAAAAAATGCTTACATGTGATCCTTCGGCTCTGTGAATGCAAACTGGAGCCTGGGGGACTGGGAAGAACAATTAGGCCGGACATGAGTGCAGAAAGCCAAAGGGGGTAGAAACCCAGACAATGGTACCGAAGGCTGGGGTGAGGTGGAGGGGGGAGCGGATATGATAGCAAGGAAGGAGTTTCAATGTGAATGAATACTAATTAGTGACATGGATATTAATGATGACAGTAATTAACAGGGGAAAGGAAGGGCTGTCATTGTCCCAGGGTGACTAATCAATCTTGGCAGGTGATAAATAATGGTGCAGCAAGCTCAGCAGAAAGATAATCCTCTTGCCCGGGGGAGAGCTGTTGCTGATGCTGGAAACCTCTCCGTTTCTAGGCAACCCACAAAAAAAAGGACTGTTTTTCTTTTGAGGGAAAAACAGGTTAGAGTCTCTCCCCCCAACCCCCAACTCGGGATTACAGTTTGTATTTGATTTCTGCTTTGTTCTTCATTTCCTAGGACAAATGTTGAACTTGTATAATTTGGAGGAAGTGGACACACACACACACACACACACACACACACACACACACGGAAACATACTCTCCTTTTCTCTCTAAGAATGTGAATGAAAAGGAGTGTTTTTGATCCAAAGTTTAGTTCATAGATGCCATCTGGGAGAAGGAGTGGGGAAATGCTTAGAAGTCTTGCTTTTGAGGTTGAAATGCAGGGAACTTGCAGGGCCATGTCAGTGGAGGCTAGTCCTGGGATTGGGGGACAGCACAGAAAGGGCAGGACAGTCTACTGTGCAGGGTTCATTCACCTTCCAGAGAGCCAGAGAGAAACAAAATATCTAGGTACTCAGGCCTGTACTGGTCTCACTTCTGAACCCCAGTCAAATTTCTGAGCAATTTTAATCCTGGAAAAAGGGCAATACTCGTTCAACCCCTCTGCTGGGGTTTCCAGTGTTTTCGCTGGGAGTCCATCCCAGGAGAGCTTCTGGCACTCCCTCTCCCTCACGCCATGCCTCAGACCCATGACAAGACTCGGATATCTAGAAATGCTGCCCTTTTCAGGCTGTTTTCCATCAAACGTTTCATCCTGAGGTGACAAAGCCACCTTTGAAGATCTGAACTGGTTTAAAGTGAGATTTTGGGGTGACAAAGGTAGATTGCACAGAAGTTCAGAACCTCCCAGAAAATTGGACTCCTCTACCCACACATGAACTGCACTGGCCTAAGAACACTGGTTCTAGGTGCCACATTTAAAGGGAGGCAAACAAAAGCAAATATATTCTGAGAATTGTGAACAAAATGAGGAGGGACCCCAGATCATGTCATCAGAAGAAACAGCTGAGGAATCCAGGCATGTTTCACCTGGAGGGGAGGAAACTCAAGGAGAACATTGATAATACATTGGACTGACTGTCCAAATAGTTGAAGGATTGTCTCAGAGTGAGAGGTCTGAGTTCGTTTTTCTGTCATCAGAGGGCAAAACTAAGACCAAAGAGAGGAATTCAGAGAAGGGCAAATTTCTGTGGAGAGAAATCGAAGATGATTTAACTGGGACAGGTTGGCCAACAGGAAATTTGTGAGTTTCCAGGCACTAGGGTTTTTCCAAATGGAAATTACAGCACCTCTTGTCCAGGGTGTTGTGGATGGGGCTTGTGTATTGGCTAGGGTTGGAGTAAATAAGCTTTAAAAGTCCCTTCTGATTCTTAAGATTTTATGTTAGTTATGGCATTACTAGATGCCAAAACAGATAACCCTCAAATATCCGGGGCTCAACATGACCAAGTTTATTTTTCAATCAGGTCACCCAAATGGGCCTCAATCTTCATGTCTGTTCAGGATCCCAGGCTCCTTCCACACATGGCTCTGCCCTCCCCATGGCCCCTGGAGTTCTCTCCATTCAGCCAGCAGATGGAGATGAATGGTGTGGAGTGTGGAGGGTCACACAGGAGTTTTATGGTCTGAGTCTGGAAATTGCTTATGGCATTTCCACCCACATTCCATTGTCAGAACTCAGTGCATACCCAGCTGCAGGAGAGTCTAGAAATGTAATCTAGCTGTGGCCCAGGGGATAGAGGAGAGAGGTTTTGGCGAACACATAGAAGTTTCTCCCACAGACACAGGGGCTTATTCATTCCGGATGAGCCCAGGCCAGAGGAAATTAGAGATTTTTTTCAGGAACCTGTGAGGTCATCTGTGTTGGGCAGGCCTCGTCAGTTGAGGATAGTGAGATAAAAGGAGTCTCCTCCCTCAGGAAATGGTCTGGGGCCAGGCGTGATAAGACTTCCTCTAGCCTGTCATCAAAATATGTATTCTCAGGAAGGCCCCTCCAGAAGCGCCCTAGGGAAATGTGGATACAAGACCATCCTGAGTCATCAGAAGTGGACTTTGGGGGGGAAATAATGGGACTGTGACTACAGAAGCATACTAATGGATGGAATGGGTTGGTTAGGATGGAAAAGTGTCACTATTACCTAGCTCTCCAGGTGTGTGCTAATTGGAATTAGGAGTCTCTTGGGTAACCATGTTTCTTCTGGCACAGAGTTAAACATCCATGAGGTCTTCAGTTGACATTGCTTTATCCTTGCAGGTACTGACATTGTGCAGTGGCTTATGAAGAACCTCTCCATTGAGGACCCAGGTACCTGACCCTTGACCCTGACTTTACCCCCATGATATTAGTGACCAACCCACAACCAAATTCCAAACCAGATTCTCCTGCCCTCCTGAGAACTGGGCTTATACATGTGAATTCCAAGATGTAGAATCCCTCTATTTACAAATAGAATTAATTTATTTTCTCCACTGAATTCCTATCTTTAAATTTAAATCACCCTTGGAGGAAATGAGCAACTATTTAGAATGCCAGAGAGCCCAATACAATAACATGGGAAATGAGATGGACTCTGGTTAGCCACAGCAATTAAAGATAAGTTGTAGCACAGTCGTCACGGAACAGCCTTCTAGAGCCAGCTCTTAAAATTAGATTGCCTGATCCACAATTAAGAGGTTTAATTATTCGCTAAGACTCCTTCTCTTCTCTGCTTCTGCAAGAAGTGAAGGAATGATTTTTTTTTCAGCTTTAATTGTGCGATGCAGTTACCTCACCAGGAAAGCAACAGCAAACCCTGGCCAGTAAAACGGTTTCCAAATCTGTCCTCCCACCAGCAAATAAGCAGTAAAATTTATTTTCATAGCAGAATTAGAAAATGCAGGGTTCCAGAGTAAAATGAAAATTCTAGATGAGAAAACTTTTCTGAATTTATTATATACTCCCCATCTTAACTAAGTATTCTTGCTGCCTGAAGGTCATATTTACAGACATCCACTAATGTATTCCGATGTTCTTGGGGATTAGACCTATTTGCCTCAAATTGAATGCCCTTCAATTGCTATGCTTTTTAAAGATTTTTTTCAAGTGCCCATTCTAGGTGTCTGACCTTCAGCTGTGATTCCTTGCCGGGGTCAGTATGTCAGCTCGGTCATTCCTATATTTTAATCTGATGCTCCTAATAGACTATTGACTATGAAACAATACAACTTACATAGAGTTCAATTAAACATAGGCGCCAGAAATCTGAGTGCCAGAAAAGCAGGTCATGAACGGAACACTAGCCTTTTTCCCCATCATGATTAATGGCCACTTTCGTGAGTAGTGGAAATTCTTAACTCTAGTCAAGTTCTTAATCCTCAGGGGGAAACTATGAATGCTAATCCTTTTAAGGAAAAAAAACACAAATCAACTACCCTACGTGTTTGCCTTACACAGCCTGGACTTCTGATGGTCCACTTGTGAAAACTGGACTGAATAAGTCTCTACCAGTTCATTTACATGTATGTAGAGTCACCCTTCTTCGTGGTGGTCTCTTCTCTTCCAAGAGCACTGTTTTCTTTGCCCTTCTAAAACAGTCATCCTATTTCTGACAAGTATTTTATCGTTATCATCAGTGGTGATAGTAGCAGCAGTAATGGTACATTCAGAGAACCCTGAACCCCCTAGTGGTAGAACAGGCTTCAGGAATCCACTGGTGCTGGTACGAGAAGCTTCTGTGAAAGGTCCCGAATGATAAGAGTCTTATCTATGACGGTCTATTATACTTTGATGCCCTTGGGAGGACATGAAGGTGTTGGGACCTGTCTGGGCTTCTGAGAAGTAGATGAGCAGGAGAAGTTAAGAACAATTCACCAGCAGAAATGAGGCAAACAAAAGCCCTGGGAAGGTGGGTATCCAACATCTCTTCTTCCTTCCCATCTGCCACATCTCCAAGCGAAAGCCTTTTGAAGAATGAAGTGAGACTTCTAGCTCCTAGATTGGTGACATGAAAGTCCCCTTCTTACTGGATTGTACTCTTCCTTCCCTGGAGAAGGAGCAGTTGCAGGTGATGAAACTTCCCTTTTCTGCTGGACCCATGGTTCTTGAAGCATATAGACTTCAAAAGCCAGCTGGTCACCACTAAGCAAGTAAAATACAATTCCATTCATTCTGATTCTCCCAGTTACAAGTGTACACTCCTTCCAGAGGAGAAGAACAGGTTCTAACTATGCAAAATGGCTGGATTATATACAACCTCTTGAAAGTTGTAGCATTGTCACGGAACAGCCTTCTGGAGCCAGCTCTTAAAATTACATTGCCTGATCCACAACTGAGGTTTAATTATTTGCTAAGACTCTTGAAGAGTTTGCAAATAAAACCAATACAAGTCACTTTGAAAAATTCAGAGCTTATGAAATTAATAATTCCTAGAGACTCCCTGAGTGTGTCAAATAATTTCTACAGCCAAAAATTAGTTTTTATCAGTTAGAGTACTTTTATATTTGTGCAAGATTATCATGTATGATAGAACCATTTAGATTTCTTTTTTCTTAGCTCTGCTCAGAGTAAATAGAAATTTGTAACCATTTATGTGAATCTATTTATGGCTGGTGCTAAAGTAACAAAACAACAGGTTGATTGTGGCAAAAATATAAGTATTTCTATTAGGTTGGCCTCCCTGGGCTACTGCCCACCGCACTGCCTGCCCATCCTCCAATTCTCTAAGATACTGAGCTTTCCCTCTACGTCCGTAAAAGAAGGGTAACACACTCCTCATCGCTGGCGGGACTGTCATGTCCGGAAATGCAGTGTGAGTCCGAAGACTCTATGGGCTGCGTGCTCATTGCTGGTGGTGACTTTAAAAAAAAAGAAAGGATGAAACTAAAAATATGAATCAGGGCTGCCAGCACTTACTGAGCACTTACCCTGCACCAGACTGCTAAGCACTTTATGTGAAGCATCTCATTTAATTAAATACAGGCTTATCCACACCAAAGCCCATGGTCTTAGCTGGGAAGGTGGACTTTCTTCTGGAAGCTTTAGGGGCATTAACAATGTCAGAGCTAGGACCCAGGGGATCCAGACGCATGTGGCCCTCCCCAACCATTGACATCTCCCCCCCGGCCCAGTGCAGCCCTATCGGAAGCTATCAATCAGCCAATCATGCAGTGATCTGGGGGTGATGATAGTTGACTTCCGGTTGCCTTTCTGCTCCCCCCACCCCGCCCCACTTACATTTCAGCTAAGTAGCCCTGCATTCTGACAGCTTCCTAATTACGTCTCTGTCTTCTGCCCTGTCCCTGAAGTTGAAGCAATACACTTGGGAAGCCTCGTGGCTGCCCAGGGCTACGTCTTCCCAATCTCGGACCACGTTCTCACCATGAAGGACGATGGCACCTTTTATCGTTTCCAGGTAGGGATGCAGCTTGTCCTCCTGAAGAAACTTTTCTCCTCATCATCATCTGATCTCAGATTAGAACTACCTAAAAAACTGACAGTATTTAAGGGAGCAACCCTTACCTCCCACCAGCACTGGGACAACCAAGCGAACTTTTGTCTGGGCCATTTGTTGCCCTACCCGCATAGTAGTAAAAATCCCTCATGGAGAACCTACTATTCACTGTGTGCTTTACACATTATCTCATTTATTCTGAAGAACAAACTTTGGGGGGATTAGTGTCTCCCATTTTACAGTTGGTAAAAGTGAGGTACTTGGAGAATTAACAGGGCATTGAGTAAATCCAGGGGACAGCCTTGATTTGAACCTAGGTCAGCCTGGTAGCAGAGTCCTTGATGTTTCTACTATATCATGCTGCCTTCATGGTGTGAAGTTTCCATTCACTACCTATTAACACTTCCCAGCCATTCCCACTCCTCAGATCCTGTCCCACAGTGAATTGGAGCAGAGGATAAGGGGTTGTGTCAAGATCTAACCTAAGGGTTTAGGAGTGGAGTTCTTCAGACAGGGTCAAAGGATGTCTAAGTCTGCTCAGCTGCCATAACAAAATACCACAGACTGGGTGGCTTAAACAGCAGAAATGTATTTCTCACGGTTCTGGCGGCTGGAAGTCTAAGATTTCCAAGTAGGGTTCAGTTTGTGAGGAGAGCTTTCATCCTGGCTTTCAGATGGTTGATTCTTACTGTGTCCTCACAGGGTGGAGAGAGAGAGAGAGAGGTTGTTAGCTCTCTGGTGTTTCCTCTTATAGGGACACTAATCCTATCTGATCAGGGCCCCACCCTTATGATCTCATTTAACCTTAATTACTTCCTTACTTCACATACAGTCACACTGGGGGTTAAGGCTTCATCATAGAAATTTAGGAGGACACCATTCAGTCCTTGGCAAAGGGACAAAGGAACTTGGGGCTTGTGCCTCAGCGAACAGTGCTTGTCTGACTTCTGTATTAGACTTCTATTACCTCAGGATAAGAAGTTTTTGCCCGATAAACTGTTTCTCGTTTTTGCATTTATTTGGCTTACCTCAGGTTTCATTTCTCAACACCTAGATTAACATGTTGACTGGCCTCCGCTGCCTTAAGAACAGGAGAGAGTTAGGGTGCGGTGTCAGCACGTGGACAGAGCCTGTCATAGGGAGGGGTCCTCACTGGGTGCAGGGGAGGGCTGCCCCTGGGCCCCAGGCAGGGGAGGGCAAGTGCTAGCGTTCTGAGTCCTGACACCTGTGCTCTTTTGCAGGCCCCATACTTCTGGCCTTCGAACTGCTGGGAGCCTGAAAACACTGACTACGGTAAGCAGTGGAGCCACGGCCCACACTTAGTGTTACTCCTGGGAATGCAGAAGGCAAATCCTTGCTGTCTGGGCAACCATGGTGCGTGAGGAGGAGGGTCTCTGCCCTGCTTAACCCTTTCTCATATTGTTGACATGTACTAAGGTTCCTGTTCCACATAATGATGAAAGACGGTGCACGCTGAAAGGTGCAGGCATTGGAAGGGAATAGGGGAAGGGAAGAAAAGTTCTATCAAGTGTGGCTAATGCTCATTCTGTGGGGCCATGGAGAACTGTGCTGGTGGCTATTGACCACTCCTTCCTGGGACAGGGTTTCAGGGAGGGCTGGATCAAGGTGCCACCTCCCCCTGTCCATTTCCTTTCTCACAGACTTGTTAAGACTTTTTAATAATTCATTGGTGTTTTTGATAGTCGGACGTTAGAGGGAAAGTGTAACAGACCGTGGAAGGGGTATACAAAAGTTACCCTACTAAGAAAACAGAGTGGGTGAAGCTGGGAGCTGTGTAAGCAGGGAATTACCTCTGTCCAGGCAGGGATCTATTAGTCTCTTGCCATATTCTCTCCGTGAAGACTGTTTAACACATCTACGTGTCAGTCTTCTGAAGTTACATTATCCCGATACTTCAGATAAAGCTGAGGTCCAGAGAGGCCCCGTCCTCATACCTCTCACACTGTATGCTACTCGTCTGGATGCCTGGTCAATTGTAAGCTGCATGAGGGCAGGCTGGTCCACCTCATTCCTTCTCTTATCATCCAGTGCCCAGTGCATGCCTGAGGCATAGTTGGCACTCGGTAAATATTTGCTGAGCGTTCTGGTTCTTTATTAAAGGTGATTAACAGACACTCAGTAGACACAGCAGAATTTGAACTCAGATGCTCGTTTCCTTCTGTCCCTCTGCACAGTGCCCTCATCACCGACTCAGCTGCTGGGGGCAGCCCACAGCAGCTCTCCTTGGGACTGGTGCGTGTGATGAGACCTGCACCTTCTCCGTGGGTTCTTTGCAGGATGCTTTTCACAGGAAGGCAGAGCCAGCTGCAGCTGGGTGGTATTCTGGGGAGCCTGTCCCTGAGACCCTGTGATAAGCTATACCCTCCGGGTTATACTTCTGAGGGATGGGAAACCGGCAATTGGGAACAGTCCTGAGGATAGAATCCTGGCAAGTCATTGCCCTACAAGGCTACAGTTGTTCTGTTTTCAAGTCTGGAGCACAGCCCTGATGCAGAGGACAGGTCCCTGTGACTGTCTCATCAGCTGTGTGCAGGCACCAGTGCGGGTCCCTCTGGAACTGTGCTGTGCCCTAAATGATGTGATAAATGGGTCCAGCCAGGTTTCTGGCTCAGAACGGGAGCAGCACTTGGCTGCTCATAAAATAAGTGCTTCTGGGGCTGAAATACTGCTCACAAAAGCCCAACTTGGAATTTGAATAATTGTAGCTCAGTTCCATGCAGCAGCCGTGTGCCCTTGTGAATGTGAAAACCAGTATTTTTTCAGGCAATGGAGAGCGTGGGAGGATAGTGGGACCAGAAAACTGAGGCCAAGTAAGATTCAAATATTTACTTGAATATAAACCCACAACCATCAGCCGTCTTACCCTGCATACAGCAGGGCACAATTTCCCTTTCTCTACAGATTTTTGTAATTTTAGTCGTGCAGCAGGAACAGGGATGAAAATAACAATTAACGTCAGGCTCTCCCTAAAGCAAAATTATTTTGAATTCCTGTACCTCCATTTTGGCAAATCGGATGGAGAACTTAGAGTGCAGGATGCAAATTACTCATCGCCATTTCCAGTTTAGCCAGCAAATCAGAATTTACCAAGAGAGATGTCAGCACAATGGGCCCATTGTTGACTGGCTCCACTAGCTGTGTGATCTTGGCAAGTTACTTAACCTCTCTGTGCCTTGGAAATTTCATATTAAAACCAGAATAATAATGGTACGTGTCTCTCAGTGTTGTTTTGTTAATTAGAAATGGGTATAAGTTTAGGTGTATGGCATGTAGTAAGGAGTCAATAAAAACCATGGTGGTGGTTGGTATTATTACCTCCAGCGTGATGTTCTATCTTACTTGTTCTGTGGTGGCCTTCCTGCCAGAAAGGATGTGACACCAGAGCTAAGAGTTCAGAATAGGTATGGCTTGGATTGATGAAGAACCAGGAAACTTTCACTCATTCAGCAAACATGTACTGGTCACCCACTCTGTGTCAGTTGCTCTGTCACAGATTTGAGTGAGTTATAGGCTTACCCTCCAAGCATCCCGGGCTGGGAGAGGCAGCGTGATGGGGGCAAGAAGAGGATGGTGAGGAGTCTGATCTGAGTACTCAGAGATTTTATGTTGATGAAGAGTGATTACGAAGGTTGGATAATTTGGAATGGGCAAGTTTATTAAAAGGTCTTCGTAGTCAAGGAGAGACGTTTACAGTAGATTCAGCACTTTAGAGAGCCATTGTGGGTCCCCAGCAATGGGGAATAACCTGCAAAATTCCCTCATCTATGAAATGAGGCTAATAACAGAACTCACTTCATAGGTTATTACGAGGATAAATAAGTGGACGTTTGGAAAGTCCCTAGAACACTGCCTGACGTCTCTACATGTGGTAGCTGCTCTGCTATTGTGGTGACTTCCCCAGACCTAAAATACTACTTGGCACATAAGAGGCACTCAGATTTTTAAATGGGTGAATGAATGAATCAATGAATGAGTAAATGGGGCAGTGAATGTCATAGTGGAGACATTCCTCTGAACTAGACCTCAATTCTAGTTCCACCTCTACCACTAACTAGTCCATGGGTAAATCACTTCCCTTCTCTGAGCCTTTAATTTTTCCATCTGTTAATGAGGTGTCTGTACTTGATGGTCGCCGAGGTTACTTCCAATGCTAAGAATCCATTGTTCTAAGGAGGAGTTAGAGGGTATGAGGACAACGGAGAAATAAGTGATTTATATGTTCCCTAGTTTAGGAGATTGAGGTTAATTACGATGTCACTAGTAAAGACAGAAAGCTTGGAAAGGGAGTGAGTTTTTTAAGGTCATTGACATAGGATAGGTTCAATACTTTGTAAATGTTTAATTGCACATGTAGCCCATGAATCTATTGACTTTGTAGAGTTTTTAATTGTGTTCCGTTTCTGTCGTGGTAGGATGCTGGTGAGATTGAGATGGCAATGAGATGCCAGCATGAGGGCAAGAAGACAAAGATTTTTCAGTGAGAAATTACACATCCAGGAAAAACCAACATCTGAGCTTAAAGCAAGTCCCCTGGATGCCCTGTTCGAGGACTTGGCTTTTTTGCCAGTGGTCACGTGATTAGTTGGGTGTCAGAGGGAGCGCTGTTGAGGCACTAAGGAAGTGCAGACAGACAAGCCCCAGGGAAGGTCTGTGCCAAGAGAAAGCTTCCCTCAATAGCTACTTGCTGCCTTCCCGGTTATGGTGAACCAACTGCCCAACGTGTGACATTAGCTGTACAAGAAGGGGGCCACCAGCATTTGATCACGTAGCTCGTGGTCATCAGTAGAGGTACCGGCTTTGCCTTCCACGCATGGTACTCTACTTCTCAACTTAGCTGGCCCATTTTGACCCAGATGGGTTGGAAATTTCTTGGGATGATTCTGCTTAAATAAAAACCAAATCTGGGTTACACTTTCCTGAGTTTCACATTTGGCCAATACAAAATACTGTCTGAGGCAGTGTCGTCAAAGCAGCTGCGACCCACGCTGACCTCCACCTCTCCTGGGTCATTGGGACCAGGTCTGCTGGGGCTGGTGACATGCCAGGCTTTCTGCTGCAGGTTGCCCCGATTCCACAGGCTGCCTAGTTGGTGACAAAGGAGGTACCTCGTAATAGAGAAGATACCCCTTTATCTGACACAGTGCAGAGCTGTAGCTGTTTGGTTCATTGGAAAAGTTGGTGAGTTGGTATGAAAAAGTGATACATACATACTTTAATGACCTCAAATTAATGTCAAATGTACAAAGAAACATTCATTCAACAGCCTTTTGAGGTAGGATGAAAGATTCTCTTTGATTATTGTTGCCCATAATTTGAGTTTCTTTCTTAAATAAGCCACACTTAAACCACCCAGTTTTGACATCTTTAAAGTGCATCAAGAATTTTGAAAATATTTTTAAAGCAACTGTATGTTGGCCCCGCTCAGATTTCTACTATTTTTTCACGTTTTTTTCAGTTCTCTCACTTATACCAAATTCATCAGCAATTGTCTTAGCTGACTCTCCTTTCTCAGGTTATTCAAAAGTCATTCAACTGGATCGTCATAGAAACAACAACGCTCTCTCTTTTCACATTAATTTCACCAGTGCGTGTAATACTAAGTGAATGTACATTATTAAAATAACAAGTATGCCTAACGTAAGCAGGTTTGAGAATAAACACAATTGACTCTCACCCACAGACTCGACTGTGTGAGCAGAGGTGTGGGCATACAGAGTAGGCTGCTACCAGAAGGCTCCAGCATATCGTAGGCTGCATCAGGAAATTTTTCAGACCACATGGAGGAGGTCGGTTCACCCAGCAAGGAGTTGATTAGAGTTCCTGGTATAATTAAGTTGTCAAACAGCAGGTCAGCCCTGGTCCTCTCCGACCTTGCCTCCTGGTCATTCTATTGTTCATTCATACCATTCACCTGTTATCTCCCCTGGCTCGTTCTACTTGGCACTAGAGAAGGAAGGAGATACCGAAGAAGCAGCGGTAGGAGAGGAAGTGATGAAGGCCATGTTTGAGGAAGAATATCCTGGCAACTGAGGGCTAAGAGCCCTTCCTGAGCCTGGGAAGAGACACCTAAATTGTCCTCCCTTTCCACTGTCCACTCATTCCACCTGGCAGGCCAGGCCCTGGTGCTAGGTGCAGGGGTTCGTGCTGAGCAGGACACAGCCTCTGCCCTGCTTGGGGTGAAACAGAGGGAGGAGGATGAAGGGGGTTGTCAGGATTGGAAGATGGGGGCCCTCATCTGACAGATTCCCAGAGGTCAGGTGTCATGGCTTCCACATAGAAACGTATTCTTTTTTTTTTTTTTTTTTTTTGCGGTACGCGGGCCTCTCACTTGTTGTGGCCTCTCCCGTCACGGAGCACAGGCTCCGGATGCGCAGGCTCAGCGGCCATGGCTCACGGGCCCAGCCGCTCCGCGGCATGTGGGATCTTCCCGGACCGGGGCACGAACCCGCGTCCCCTGCATCGGCAGGCGGACTCTCAACCACTGCGCCACCAGGGAAGCCCAGAAACGTATTCTTGACTGCACAGGGTTGGGCACATAGAGGGGAATGGCTGGCTGGCTGGCTGGCTGGCTGGCTGGATGGATGGATGAGTGGATGGATGGATGGATGAGTGGATGAACAACTGGGTGGATGAATTTACGATTCCACCACCCTGCTGGTTTTGTATATGTTGTAATTTCTCTTCTTCCTTCAGCCATCTACCTCTGTAAGAGGACAATGCAGAATAAAGCAAGGCTGGAACTGGCGGATTATGAAGCAGTAAGTACGATTATTTTCCAGGAAAGGTATGGGAGGAGAGTATAAAATACCTTCAGTTCTTTCTCAGCTTGTATTTTTCCCTTTTTCCCTCCCTAACCCCTTCAGACAGTGGAAAGACAGTCTCTTCTATTTTCCCTCTTTTGTTCTCAGCTCCTCTTACCATCACAATAAATTGCTTCTTTAAATAAAGGAATCTCAAAACTCAGCAATAAAAAACACAACTCAATTAAAAGTTGACAAAGGACTAGAACAGGCACTTCACCAAAGAGGACATAAGGGTGACAAAGGTGTTCAACATCATTAGCCAATTAGAGAAATGCAGATTAAGTCCATGGTGAGATACTGTTACACACCTATTAAAATGGCTGAAGTTAAAAGTACTGGTAATGCCAAGTGCTGGTGAGGATGCGGTGAACAACGGGAGCGCTCCTATATTGCTGGCGGGAGTGCAAAATGGTGCAGCCACTCGGGAAAATGGTTTGGCAGTTCCTCATAAAGTTCAACACACACACACTGTACAGCCAAGTAATCCCACTTTTACATACCTACATACACACCCTAGAGAAATCAGAACTTACATTCACACAAAAACCTGTACACTAATGTCCATAGCAGATTTATGTGTGATAACCCGAAGCTGAAAACAGCTCAAATGCACTTTAACAGGTGAATGACTAAATGGACGATGCTACAGGCATGTAATGGAATACTGCTCTTCAGTGAAAAGGAATAAACTATTAATCTAACCACTTGGATGAGTATCAGAGACATTATGTTGAGGGAAAGAAGCCAATCTCAAAAGATTTCAAACTGTGTGATTCCATTTATGTGACACTTTTGTAAATACAAAACTATCACGAGGGAAAACAGATCAGTGGCTTCCAGGATGCAGCTATAAAGAGATTCCAGGAGGGAGTTTTGGGGGGGGTGGAACCATTCTGTATTCCGATTGTGGTGGTGGTTACGTGAATATATACATGTGTTAAAATGTTTAGTACTATACACGAAAAGGAAAGAACACATTTATTGTATGATAATTTTTTAGTTTAATATACGATCGTTTTTTTAATTGCATCTTCATACCCGATTCACCTGTGCTTGGCAGTAAATGCAAAATCTAAGGACCAAATCCAATCCAGAAGATAAGATGTATGCCGGATGGCAATGTACCCTCCCAGCTTTCCTCCACCTCCACCTTCTCTACAAGGTGTGATTTCTTACAGAAATTGGAGACCCAGCCACACTCATATCCATTCCCATTTCACAGAGCCAAGGCACAGAGAACTTGAAGATTCACAGATAATGTTTTAAATATTTAAAATTTGGGGTTGCAGACTCTTCCCCCGAAACCACACTTTGTATGGGTCACAGAAAACCTAGGATACTGGCCAACTTTTCTTATACCCTCCAGAGGAGGTGTTGCTGAGCCATGGAATGACTGAAGAGCTGGCAGCTAGGAGGAGGGGCAACGTTAGGGGCAGTGAAGAATCCTCCCCTGGATAATCCAGCATGAACAGCACCTCAGATCCACCCACCTCCCCAATGTCCCTCCCACTTTTGCTGTCTCAGTCTTCCAAACCAAGCGTGAGGCCCCACTCTACCAAACCTTGTCACCCTTGGTTACCTACACCCAAGCCCACCAATGCACTGAGCCACCGTTCCCCTCTCTGCAGCCCAAGGGGAATGTGCATGCTATCAGAGAGCAGGACCGGTGCATGGCGCTCCACCCTCTTTGATCCTACTGGCATCACAGGACCTGTGAATGGGCAGTGCAGGTTGCAGTGCAAGAGTTTACTGGGAGTGTTAGGACCTGGCTAAAGTTTGCTTATCCAAGGGAGCCGTGAAACATAAATCTGTTGGAACGTTATAATTTTCCCCAGCATCCCTAGCATGGCGGTTCTGTGGCTCTGAGCATCTTAGGCACCCAGTCCCTGCCCTATCTGCCCTCGTGCACCAGCAGTCACCCCTCTTCTAGAAGACTGCTGTCGGACTCTTTGTGCACACAGTGCAAAGTGCTTTAACTTTGGCATGACTACATCACTTCCTGAATATGACCTACAGAAAGAACCCAGACGGCAGAAGCATGTGGCCCCTCCATCCCGTGTCTCCCTTCCCTGTAGTTCCCTTGTTTAAAAAAGCGCCTAAACGGAAACAAGACAGCACCAGCTCCTGACATATTTTATTCTGTTTTCTTTTCTCTTACCCGACAATATTCTGCTTTGGTATCTGTAGAGAATATGGTGTTAAGATGTTCTTTCAGGTTGAAGTTCTGTCTAAAAGTGGTTAGAAACTAAAAAGACATTTTGTTTTCAAAATTCAGTAATTTTATTAATTTTTTCTGATGACATCGTCCCTTTGTAAAAACAATTCAAACAGCAAAGAAAGGAGAGAAAATAGCCTGCAATCCTTCTCTCCTAAGCTTTTTTCTGTACATACATTTTTTTTTCTAACAAGAAAACTTGAATCACACCACAAACATTATAGTGTAAGCTGCTTCTTTTTCCAGTCATATACTGTAAGGATGTTGAGAATCTTTCCGTATCGGGAATAATCATCTACATTCTCACTTTTCATGGCTGCCTAGTATTCCATGGTATGACTGTGTCATCATTTATGTGACTGCTCCCCAGTTGACTGACATTCAGGCTTTACCAGCTTTGCTTCCTGTGAACAGTGGGAAAATCTAAGGGACAGTTTTTTTGAGGTACTCGTACAGCAAGCCTTGGTAATAACTGAGTTCACGTGTGTTGGTCTTCACCCGAAGCTCCTTTCATGTTAATAATCTGCTAATGAAGGTAATCAGTTAGTGTTGGCCTGAGCTCTATGAAAATACACAGCATAATGTGGGCTCTCGCCTCGCATTCCATCAGGATTAGGCGGGTCATTAGGGAACCTGTCAAACGCCCCTCCCCACCGTCCTGTTGTGCTGCTAGGCTACTCTACAGGCTTTGAGAAAAGACTTCTTCCCTCTTCCTCTAAATGTGACCCTGGATGCCTTTTCTTTCTTTTTGTTTTGGGGTTTTCCTTTCATGACCATCACAAACCTAGACACTCCCTTCTTTCCCACTTTTGAGTCTGGACTTCCCAAGTTGTTAATGCCAGGTCCTCTGGGTTCTCCTTTCCTGCCACCTTCCTAGCCCTCTGCTTGCTGGAAGACAAGTCTTGAGACATCCATTCTTGGTTTTGCAATCAGTTGCAAAAACACCCCTCATGCCTTCCCTAAATCCTGAGTGAACAACCACAACCAATTCTCCCTATCTTCAGTGGCCTTTATAAGTGCTGTGTGAGTCGTGTTCTTGTAAAACACACAAGAAAAGAGGAATCGGGAACCACAGAGACGTCAGACTTAATGGGTGTGTAAATGAATATTAATAGTTCTGCTCCGTACAGCAGGGTCTGGTGCAAAGTCAGATGGGGTTCACATCCAGTGGATTTAAAGTGGGGCCCTACTGTTTTGTTGGGAGTAACCGAAATAGATGGCTGCCTTGTAATAAGCATAGCTGTCGATGCGCAAACTTACGATGATTAATGCCTTCTTGTTGATTTTCATTTCTCATTAGGAAAACTTAGCAAGACTCCAGAGGGCCTTTGCAAGGAAGTGGGAATTCATCTTTATGCAAGCAGAAGCACAAGTAAAGTAGGTGAACTTAATAGAGACCCTTTGCAAAGAGAGAAACACTCTCTGGAAATCAGAGGTGGTGTGAGAGTGGGGGTTCCTTCCATGGCCAGCCAGCTATGGTTAGTCACTGTCTCTCTCATGACAGCAACTGAGTAGAAATCAAGTTCAGGATGGATAAGTTGCATCTCTGTCACCCATGGCACTCTAAAGCAATTCCCAAAGCGTGTGTTTCAGCAGGCAATGGGGTTCCTCCCAAACGTAGAACTCTGGTCCTAAGAAGATGTACCTAATTCCCAAGGAGATTTCCAAACCTTCTTCTGTGCTCAGAGACTAGAAACCATCAGACCCACTTTACTTGTTGGTCTGGAGATTTCGTCTTCATAGGAAAACATACTGGAGTTCCTAGGCAGGCCAACAAGTGGCCCCTCCACCGTATCTCCCGGGGGGAGGGGTTCAGAACTAATCAAAACTAAGGCAGAGAAGTCAGACATCTGGAGTCTGAAATGTCAGATCGTTACTGATGAACTACTTATAGGACATGATTTTGGATCTGTGACCACAGATCTTTACCCTGGAATGAAACATCCTGGGCAGAGCTGGGCATCTGCAGGGCTGTCCCCACCTCAGGGAAGAGTCCAGCCCTGTGAGTTTACTGCACGCAGAGAACAGGTGTCCTGAGAACAGGCTGACCCACACAGGGCCCAGAAGGACCGACCTCAGCTTTTTCTAAATTTCTTTTTTTTTTTAATTTATTTAATTTTGGCTGCGTCGGGTCTTCGCTGCTGCACGCAGGCTTTCTGTAGTTGCGGCGAGCGGGGGCTACTCT
This sequence comes from Pseudorca crassidens, assembly GCF_039906515.1. NCBI lineage: Eukaryota > Metazoa > Chordata > Mammalia > Artiodactyla > Delphinidae > Pseudorca > Pseudorca crassidens. The sequence continues at coordinate 30,486,116 of NC_090296.1, read as the reverse complement.
TCATTGCGGTGTGCGGGCTTCTCATTGCGGTGGCTTCTCTTGTTGCGGAGCATGGGCTGTAGAGCGCAGGCTCAGTAGTTGTGGCGCATGGGCTTCCTTGCTTCGCGGCATGTGGGATCTTCCTGGTCTAGGGCTCGAACCCTCGTCCCCTGCGTTGGCAGGTGGATTCTTAACCACTGCGCTACCAGGGAAGCCCCAGCTTTCTAAATTTCTTCTTTCAAATCTGCCAATAAGTTAAAGTCTACAAGAGATGAAAGGAGGAGAAAGTTGGAGTGTTTTTCCCATATTCTTCCTTCCCAGCGAGTGTAGTGGAAATTTCTTCCTCTCTAAGGAAACAGGAGAAGTGGGTTGTAAATGTCCCCCACCCCACAAACATGGTCATCAACCAGATCCTTTGGATTCTGGGAAATGGACTTGCTCAGGTGCAGTTCTCTCTTGTCCTTTCTAGCAATGGGCTCTTATTTAGCTTCAAGTGATAATGGAAGAAATGGGACAGAGGAGGGGTGGGAAAGGGATGCTGAGCTGGGAGGAGGTGAATACCTTTTCTCTGGGCACCACTTGCACCTGAGCAGCCCCCGTGGGTCTTCAGAGGACCCCCTGTGCCCTCTCTGGGCAGTGTGGGTGAAATTGATCACAGGTACAGCCACTGGGTCCAGTGGGCCTCATGGTGTCATCGCTCTCCCTCTCCCTCTGCAGTCTCTACCCCCCACCCATGAATCCACAGGCCTGCCCACCACCCCGGTTCTCCCAGAAACCCCCGAGGGAGGTGGACACCAGACACTGGATGCTGAGCTGCGTCAGGAAGAGCCTTGGCCCCTGAGGAAGGAGAAAGCAGGAGGGTGGGTGACTAGGTGAGAAGGAGGCAGGATTGAGCCAGTGCGCTCAGACGCCTCCAGGAAGTGAAGAGGAGGGCTGATCTACACTTTGGGGATCATGCAGCATCCAATGTTATAAAAGGAGGGAAAAGTGCCACTTTGTACCTATACGGTATTTCTCGATTCACTTTTTTGATGAACTCTGTGATTACATTATAATTGTGGGCCATTTAAGTACACAGTAACTCTCACAAAAATCACAGTATGACTTTCAGTCAGTCCAATAAACGAAAGTACTCCCAAGAGAGCCAAGAACCAGCAGTTACAAAGCAATTAATCCGAGTTACTTTTTACTTAGAGAGATAATATGAAGTAATACAGGCTTTTTTTTTAAAACACTCTTATCTATGCGATCACAACATAAAGAATCTGTCTGTCTGTCTGTCTTGCAATTTGTCCGTCCCCCAGCTGAGGCCAGAGGTGTTTGCCTTCTGGATCTTGTCACACACCAGGGTTATTACTTTGCTTTTAGGAAGCCAGATGGTTTAAGTGACTTTTAAAACACATAATTGCAGCATTTTGAAGACATTTCTACTGATTCTGAATCTAAAGCAAAGTTTCAAGTTTGAGGATGAAACACTACAAGCCTATGGTTATATTCCTTCCCATAATCTGAATATGCAATAGTAGCCACTGTGATGCGGGGCATGTCAACAACTTAGGCAGCTCTTAGTAATCCACATCTTAGTAATTCAAACGGACAGCTGCATTCCTGAACCCTCATTAGGCTCACCCTGTTCATTACACATAATTGGTCATTTGCAACCTAGCTGAAAACAAGCTCTCTTACCCTGTGTGGACTTCTTGAGGCTTCCTTGAGGGAACCATACACCCATATTGTACAGCTCTGCAGAAAGCAGGGGCCACACAGGTGCCAAGAGCCCTGTGCACACGAAGCTCCTAAAAAAGGGAGAACAGAGCTGACACGTGGGTCATGGAGGAAAAACAGAATTAAAAGCCTCTGATTTCCCCTTTTTCACTCTTTCAGGATTGATCGGAAAAAGGACAAGACGGAGAGGAAAATTTTGGATAGTCAAGAACGAGCCTTTTGGGACGTCCACAGGCCAGTGGTGAGGAAGCTCTGCTTAGTTCTCTAAGTTTTATGTTTTCCCTCTTCCTTCGCTTAAAAGAAAAGACTGTCTTTAGCCACCAGGCGTCTCACTTTTAAGAAAATTGTTAAGCTTTGTGAAATTGGTTTTGCCATTCATTCATATCATCTCAGTAGATTTTCTGGAATAGATGTCAGTTCCACCTTTTAAAAATTATACATCCATGAAAATATGGAATTGGAAATGGGGAGCTGTGGGAATTCCATCTGGGGAACTTTGGGCCCTGAAGTTTCCAGTCCTAAGTTAAGCAATTTCCATTTCTACTGTCATTCAGTTCCAACTTCTAGAATATTCTCTTTCAAATGCAACCGTTGTTGTTACGGTGGTTATGTTCTATGAAGTCGCCGAGAGCACTGAATTAGCGGATGCTGAACCATTATCCTGGGAGAGATACAGGGTTAGGTTCTTGCAAGCCTCCAGTCACATTTTCATCAACTGATCAATACATAACCTTGTTTGAAGTGTGTTTCGGTTTAAAGACACCTTATTTAATGTGTATTGTTGACCACTGGCATTGAACTCGCAGCCAGGAGCGCTATAGCTCACGCCTAGATGGAGCTTATCTAACATACCTATTTTCTCCATAAAGCACGTCCCAGCCTTCCTGCACTTAGGAATGCTCGACAGCACATCAGCACTGGGCTTGGGCAAAATCACCAACAAAAACACAAAAATGTGTAAAACTGGTGCTGAATAGACTGCAAAGGACACTTGTTTGCAGCATGAGATGAAATAAGGCACCTCACCGGGAACACGCGGGTCTGGCAACTCAACATGTTTCCTGCTCTGTGCACGTCCCAAGTGACCATGAAGCCACCACAAGCCCTGACTTGGGGGTCATAAATAAATTTTAGCACGTAGGCAAAATCACAAATACAAAATCCACGAATAATGAGGTTTCACGCATTTCTAATCTCGTATTACTAAAATAGGTCTTACATTTTCCTCATGAAATGGAACTAAAACGAATAAGCTATGTCAGCCTTCCTCAAGTCTGATTAAAAGCAAAACCAAAAAAAAAAAAAAAAAAAAAAATTCCCTATCCTGATAGTGGAGTGGTTTTAGATGGTTAGGTATATGAAAGAACAAAGGCTCTGACTGAAGCCATCCACCAATTTAAATAATAAGTTTACGCTTATAAACTGTACACTGTACTCTCTACTTATCATCCTTAGGTAATATGAGGTAAGCTGTTTTAATTCATATGAGAACTCTGTGGAGGAACACATACTGAAGGTGAAGCACCTTTGTAAAAAAAAAAGACTGTAAATGGCAAAATGGGGGTAGTCATGTATTATCTGTAATGGAAAAGATAAAGATTGGTTCTGATAGTGTCACTTGAGCCAACTTGGAAAGTATGATGTTCACTTAGTAATTTATATGATGATTTTTTTCTCTCAGCCAGGCTGTGTGAACACAACAGAAATGGATATCAGAAAATGTCGACGTTTGAAGAACCCGCAAAAGGTTAAAAAGGTTCGCTAGTTTAGCTGAATTAAAAATTCTTGGGATCACCCTTCCATTTCCGGTACTGTTCAAATAATAATTTACTATTTGTAGTTCTTCCCCGTTTCATCCTTTGAAACCATATCATTCATTCTACAAATATCTATGGAGTGGCTGCCGTGTGCTTGGCACCGTTCTGGCTGTGGAAATATAGTGGCAAGTCTTAACAAAGCCCACAGCCTGGTAGGCATGAAGCAAGCCAGCAGGCAACGGTGGGAAGTACAGGATGGTTCAGGAAGACCAGGAGGGTGCCCCAGACCGGGGGCTTCCCAAGGGTTTCCATAGCAGGCTCGAGGGTGCAGAGGTCTAAAGGGTAAGTAGCAGTTGGCTCTGGGGAGACAGCAGAGAGGAAGGGAAACATAAGGAACAAAAAGTAGGGCAACACCACAGGCGAAGGCCAGCTTGGTACTTTGACACAAGTGCAAGTCTTTTAGTATAGCTAGATCTCCCAAAGTCAAATCACCATCTCACCCAACTGTGAATGAGCCAGTGATCATTTGTGTTTCACTATACTGGAAGGGGCAGTGGCTCTCTCTCCTCTATCAATATATATGTGACATGACATATATATCAACTTCTTGAATTTACTTATATATTTTGTTCTTCATTGAGATATTGATTCCCACTGTATTATACTTTAATGTTAGTCTTAAAATGTCCCCATTTAGTCTTTAAAGGCCCCCTAATTCTAATATTCCAGAATTTCATGGAGCCCACATGCACCCTGAGCCTTTCTTGATTTTATAGATTTCAGCTATAAATTGCACACCCTTCAGTGTTTTATTTCTTTCCCAGAACAAAGATTGTCTTTAATCTGTCTCTAACAAAAGGAACAGATTAAAAAGTAGCTATAGCTGTGGGCAAGTGGAAAATCTGTGTCCAGAAAACTGGTCAGTTTAAAAGGAAAAAATTGGAAACCCTGCCATCTCAAGTTTGTACCAGACAGGCATGTCATCTGCTGACAAACAGAAAATCTAGAGGGGATCTTTATCTTCCTGCATAATCTTCAGGAATTGTTCCTGAACTTTCCTGTGTCTCAGAATCACCTGGGGCATTTGATGAAAGCGCAGGTTCCCGAACCCCACCCATGAAGATTCCGATTCAGGAGGTCTTGGGTAGAACTCGGCAATGTACCTGTTTACCGAGTACCCAAGATAACTCTTTGCAGATGGTCTATGGACTGTATCTGGAGAAACACTGATACACAAGGAGACCATTTAAGCTCAATGAAAGGAAGGATTTTCTAATAGTGGTAACTCAAAGATGGACCAGCTGCCTCAAGAGGCAGAGTTCCCATTATTGGAGAATTTCAAGCAGAGGCCACTCACTTATTGTCAGGATGTCATGGAGGGGATTGGAAGCATCAGATGAGCGCTTGAGCTAGCTGACCCTTCGGACCCCCTTCAACTCTGAGGGTGCATGATTCAATATTCTTGTTTCTTCTCTAGTCAGTGTACGGCGTGACTGAAGAATCCCAGTCGCAAAGCCCAGTGCACGTCCCCAGTCAGCCAATCAGGAAAACTACAAAAGAGGACATCCGGAAACAGGTGAATGAATGTGCTACTGCACTCTAAGGAGGAGATGTGGCCAGCTTGAAAACCTTTTGAATGTCCACCTCTGGAGGCTGAGTGAGCTTTGAGTTCCTGGAGAGCACAGTGGAACCCAGCTGTGGGTGACTTGAACCTTTGGGCACTGTGTGTGAATAATTCACGGAGCCTCGAGAAGACAAATTCTCCACGAAGTTACTCCAGCAGTTACTAGAAAAGGACATAAATGAGTTACCCCAACACCATGGGCTGACTGCCGTAGTCGGGTTTCCCCCAAGATGCTGTGGGAGCTGGAGGCAGGAGGGACTCGTGTCACAGCGTCCTTAAAATTGTATTGCACTTCCAGAGTGAGCCAGCTCAGGACCACCAGCTTTATTGCTCTGATTCAAAACAAAGGTTGACAGATAAAGCAAACCCTACCCACAATGCCATTTCAGCATTATTTGGTTCCATGTTATCTTCCTTCATGATGAGGAGTTAACTGGTCAACCCAGGTCACAGACAATGCCTAATTACATTACTGCTTTCCAGGGGTTCACTGGTAATGAAGTGACTTGACTTTACATTATGCTTTACTGACTTCTAGGGGGTACCCAAAGGCATAAACTGTGAGGTGCCTTCCCTTGACAACTTTATTATTGAGTGGGGAAAAGGAAACAGATGTATGGAAAATAGCTACTCAGTGCCAGTTAAGTACACCAAGCACATGGGCATGAGGTAGGTGTGAAAGCTGGGTAGGAGATCACTGGAGATTAGCCAAACCAGATCCTTATGGTGTATGTGTTACCTCCATGCTGTTGCTAAGCTTTGTAGAATATATACTATATTTAAGTTTTCATTCACTTCTGGGTAAAGAAGATGTGGCACATATATGCAATGGAATATTACTCAGCCATAAAAAGAAACGAAATTGAGTTATTTGTAATGAGGTGGATGGACCTAGAGTCTGTCATACAGAGTGAAGTAAGTCAGAAAGAAAGAAACAAATGCTGTATGCTAACACATAGATATGGAATCTAAAAAAAAAAATGGTACTGATGAACCTAGTGGCAGGGCAGGAATAAAGTCGTAGACATAGAGAATGGACTTGAGGACACGGGGTGGGGGGAGGGGGAAGCTGGGGCAAAGTGAGAGAGTGGCATGGACATATATACACTACCAAATGTAAAATAGATAGCTAGTGGGAAGCAGCAGCATAGCACAGGGAGATCAACTCGGTGCTTTGTGACCACCTAGAGGGGTGGGATAGGGAGGGTGGGAGGGAGGGAGACACAAGAGGGAAGAGATACGGGGATCTATGTATGCATATGGCTGATTCACTTTATCGTAGAACAGAAACACAGTATTGTGAAGTAATTATACTCCAATAAAGATCTATTGAAGAAAAACAAAAAACTTAAGCTGTAACACAACACAGGAGAATATGTGATGTAGGCTAAATTGTAGAGTGTGTTTCTTAGTGGGGTAGGAATTTCCAAAAGGGCAAAATGGTTGCTGGAGTGTCAAGTTGGAGGGCTGGAGAAGTCCAGAGGAGGTGTTTGGATCTTGGTAGAAATACGGGTTTTGGGTTCCTGGGGTGAAGGGGGGAAAAAATTCCAGTTTGGTCTTAACACTTCTGTTCTGCCTTTCCCCAGATATCATTTTTGAATGCACAGATTGACAGACATCGTTTAAAAATGTCCAAAGTGGCTGAAAGGTATGTTTCCCCTTAATAATATTACTACTTTCTTCTAATTTAACAAAGGAGAAATGTTACAGTGTTATGGCTAACAAGTGTGTACCAAGAGGCAGACCACAGTCATTTCTTAAACTAATGGGTGAAAAAACCACAGACCCTGTGTGAGTACAGCTAAGATAGCAGACCTCCCCTGTCAAGAAATGTTCTGTTGCTGAAGCTTTTGAGGGGGGTGGCCGAGGGACCTCGTCAATCAAGGAAGAACGTCCTTAAAAGCTACCTAATGCACTTTTGCCTTCAGCCTCTTGGTTAATTCAAATGGAATTGCTCCCTTTTCGGCTATAAAATGCCCAGATTCACTTTATAAGGGGAAAGAAATTACGTATGCCCTTTGAGGTGCTGGCGGCGCAAACAGGAGGGGACCGGTCCATCAGGAGGCGTTCCACCTCCACACACCATCAACCAGCCAACTGCATGGAATCAACTGTAAAGAAAATATTTGGGACCTCCAGCCTGGCTTCCGCCAGGGCATTTGTGCTACAATCTGCACCAGGAGCTCGTTCCACCTTTTTCACTCGTGGGAAACTCAATTTTGTCAATGAAACGGTCTGTGTTTGGACTCTCCGTGAAGAGGGGGGACCACCTGGGGAGTCTGTATGGAATAGATCTGAGCAGGCGGCCCCAAGCTGAAGGTTTATTCATCCAGATGCTACCGGTAAAGCAATGACCAACATCTGAAAGCTCAAGGGCTTGAGCCGGGTCTTAGTATTTATTGGCTATAACAGTAAAGTGGGTCCTTTAAGCCCACCTCACACAGAGGGCTGGCTGTGTGTTCAACCTGTAAGCCTTTCTCTGCTGGCCCCTAGGTTCATCACATCTTCTTTCTAGATAAATAACAGCAGATTGAGGCAAAGAAAACTCCACACCCAACGCCAAACCGGAATTCACACTTTGCCCTCAGGTGGCCAAGGACATCCCTGGATATGGGCTCATCTCTTTAATGGCATCTTGTATCTCTTCCAGGACCTTCTGGGCCGAATACTTGTTTGTTGCAGAAGGCTGCCCTGTACATGATAAGATGTTTTGCAGCATCCCTGACTTCTACCCACTAGGTGCCAGAACCCCACCTCACAGTTTATGACAACCAAAAATGTCTCCAGACGTTGCCAAATGTCCCCAGGAGGGGACACAATCGACCCCGTTGAGAATCACTGATATTCCCATTTTCCCCAATGCACGTGCTTGAGAACGTTGCCATGGCTGCAGCTCACAACTAGGCGAGTGTTCTGGGGTCACAAGTTTTAGCCTGGCGGCTGGGGAGCCACCGCACCCCATTATCGTAATGTGGGGCTTCCTGAGTACAGGCTCTCAGGTTGCTTTTTAGATCTCACTGTGGTTGCCTTTGTCCCAGAAGAGTGCTTGTTAGTGAGGTAGCTGGGAGGACCTTGATTCCATTGGTGTCATAGCCTGTGAGGAACTACAAGCTTCTTTCTCTGTGAAAAAGGGATAGCCAGAAATGGCTGTCCTGGGGTACTGTGAGGGTCAGAGCTACTAGCCTTGCCAGGGCACTTTAAAGTTTGCAGTCCTAGGAGAGCATGCACGCGGGAGCGTCTTTCCCTGGGTCTGGCTGCTGGGGCCAGTGGTTTTGAGCGTGATCATCCAGGTGAACGAGGGGGTTAAGAATGGAGATTCCCAAGCCGTAGTGCTAGGGAATTGGATTCAGTGATTCCGAGTAGCTCGAGGAACCTGCAGTTTGAATTCTCTGCGGTGGACTGACCAGGTCTCCGAGGATTTGGGGAAGCCACTGCCCACCACCCACAGTGACCTGAGAGCTCACCTCACAGGGGACACCCAGCTTGGTCTTATCTTTGGGGTATAAGGAAAGATCCCAAACCAGTCAGCACGAGGGAGGCCAGCTGTGCAGGTGTGCAAGGCGGGAAAGGAGACAGCCACGGTGGGGGAGGGGAGCTGGACGCGCCTATTGTTGGTTTGTTTACCACGGGGTACCATCTAATTATGCTTGAGGGGCTGCTCACACTGAAGAGATTATTCATGCCAGCCCTGCGCTCCTCTCTCCGCAGCTTGAAGCTTTCACGAGTCCCCACCCAGCAGAGACTGCACTTTATTCCCAGCAGCAATAACTGGCAACTTTTCAATGTGACACAAGGGTTTTTCATTAGAGCCACAAGGAAACCCCCAGATAGAGGAGGAGGGAGAGGAGACGGGTGTTAGCAGGAGATAAAGCAGCCTGGAGCCTTGCTCTCTGTCAGCAGCTCTGCAGGGGTGGAGACAGGGAGGTGGCACTGGCAGCTGGCCTTGGGTGCGACTGCTCTGCTCGCCAGAGGTGACAACTGAGCTATCTCAGGTGGGCGCCACTTCCCCTTGACGGATCTGGGTTCCCTGGGCCCGCTCCAGGTGATGGTGGTAATTAGCCAGAGGCCATCAGGCAAAGGACCGCAACCCCTTGAGAACAGGTGCACATCGTTTTTCACTTAGTTCCCTGAGAACTGAAATTGGGGAGAGGGCAGGAGGGCTGGTGATCATAAAGGTCCAGTTCTAAAAAAGGCAAGAGTCAAGGCTGGGCCAAAGGGTGCAGCCAGACCCAGCTGGGAAGAGAAAAAGGAAACTTTGCAAACGGAAGGAGCAGAACAGAACAATTTAGGGGGTGGGTGCGGAGCCAGTCATCTGGGTGTGGATTCTGCCTCTGCCATTTTCTAACTGTGCGACCTTGGGCAATTTGCTTCACCTCTCTCTGCCTCTGTTCCACCTCTTGAAAGGGGAGAGAGCAGTAGTACTTAACTAATAGGGTTCACGGGGGAATCCACGGCAAGAGCTTGATCCAGTGCTTGACACAGCGCATTCAATGAATGTGAACGATTGTTATTATTTTCCAGTGTGGTGCTTTGGCAAGGAGCGGAATTGCATGAACTAGGTGTGTGGTGTCCAGAGGAGCAGAGGGCAGGCCAAGGAATGAGGCTGGCCCCGCAGATGGCAGCTCTGTGTTAGTGCAATTCTTCCCACCCTCTCTCTTTGCAGTCTCCAGCACAGAGAGCCCCGCAGGCTGCCGAAGGCTGGCCCTGCAGCCTGCAATCTGTGTGTCTCCCCTGGGTGCCTCCTATGGCACCATTAACCCGGCACCTTTGAGGAAGGAGGGGCCGTATGTGAAGAGGTTGGCTCTTCTGCACAGACTTGCTTGGGTCATCCTGATTTCACCTATTTTGTCTCATTGTCCCTATGAGTGGTCAAATGTCCCCAAAATTGCAACATCATGGCAACCAAACTACATTTCCTGGAAGCAGCACAAAAGTCTGTCTGAAATGTCACCCAATTTTTGCTTCAGAAAGTATGGTCCCTGCACACACAGATGAATTTTCCAGATGAATAATGCTTAACACCTTAAGCTTTTCATTTTAACTGTGTTGAATGAAAATATTTCTTAAACATGCCCTTGCCTTCTTAAAGAAAGGACACTGCATTTCAGTTAAGTTTTCTGGATAACTCAGGGTCAGTGTTCTTATTTTGTGCTTTAAAACTCAGTCAGTGATCAGAATCAAGTGCCACAAAATGCTTCCCTTCCCCTAAACGGCCCCAGACCATTATGTTCTTTGAGTCTCTGTTTATGCTTTTTAGTTGCTGCTTTGTCTTCTTGTTCCCGTCAACATGGCTTATCTCCAGTAGCCCTTCTTCCTCGCTAAACAACTCCCGTTTCCAACCTGTACCAGGCCAGGTGTATCAGTTAGCTATTGCTGAGTAACAAACCGCCTAAAAAAAAGCCTGAAAACTGAGTGTCTTCAAACAATATGCATTTACTACTGGTCACATGTTTATGTCCCAGTCTGTGTGCTCACACGTCTATGTGCACATGTCTGTGTCCACTGGGCCACCCTCTTGTCTGCGTGCCTCCATGGATTGGGTTGGCTGCTCTACTGATCTTGCCTGGGGTCTCTCACATGCTTGGTTCAGCTGGTTTAGGATGACCTCAGCTGGGACCATTGGGCAGTCCTTCTCATGGTCTCCCATCCTCCAGCAGGCTAGTTTGACCTTGTTCACCTGGGGATAGTAGGAATCCAAGAGAGAGAGCAGAAGCATGCAAAGCTTCTTGAGGCTTGGAAGTGGCACTCTGACACTTGTGCTGCATTTTATTGACTAAAGCAAGTCACAATCTCAGATCAGATTCAAGAGCTGGGGAAATAGACTTCATTTTTAAAACTGATCTACGCACACCAGGAAATCAAATAATCAAGTTCTTTACTCTCCATCCTAAAGCAAGAGGAAAGAGTCTTCGTGAGGTGTGCTCTTCCAAATAACAGACAGTGAGCCTTGGGGCATAGAGTTTATTTCATTGTAGACTCTGCTCAGAGCCCCTTTTGGTCACTTATCTTACCTGTGTTTCCTCAGTAGTTGAAGTTGCCAAATAGATGAGGTCTTAGTCTTCTTTGCAAGAGTCCTCAAGGGGTCCACTTTTTATTCACCCCAGCCTTACAGCACTGGACAAACCAACTTTGAGAATGCAAAAATCTATATGTTTTAGTTCAAAATTGTCCGAAAAGTCTCTATATTTTGCTATGTTTCCCCACCCTTAGTGGCACTGAGCTCCAGCCGGTCACTGCCTGGATCACATCGTGCTGCCCCACATGGAAAGATGGCTTTGTGTCATTTTATAGCTGCTCCTGTACTCGGCTCATCCTTACCCCATCCCTGGGAGCCATTTGTGCATCACAGCTGACTGCTGAATTGAATTTTACCATCACCTTGCTTGAGCATGTCTGAGATCACTGCTGCACCCTGAAATTGGAGCTGGTTCCTCCTCTGCTTCCTGACCCTCTGTGATCATGAAATGTAATTAATGAAATGAGATAAGACAGCAAGGGACTGCATACCCTAAGGGTCTATTAAAAACATGCTAGGGTGATAGAGGTCCGTGAACTTAATGTCTAATGATAGTTTCAGGGAGGAATAAAAGGGACCCAAGAGGTCATTATGACATTGCTTTTATGTGATTCCAGACACCGCAGGGTCCTTGCTTCTCACGTTAGGTGATAGAAGAGAAACCATCAGAGGTAACACTGTAGCCAGGGTGACTGTATCCAGACCAAGATCTAGAAGGGTCGCAATACCTGGCCTGGTATATGCTCTTCTTTCTGAGGGGCTAAATTCACCTCCGTGTCCCTTCCCTCATCCTGAGTTTCTCTATTGTATATCTTTTCTCTGGGTGACCCATAATTAAGGAATTATTTCTTCATATTGTCTCTCCTCCCCATCTTCTCCAACGTGAAAAAAAATAGATGAATGAATTAATGAGAACCAAACTTTCTTCTTCTGTGTCTGAAGTGCTGCTCTGCTTTTCATTCCTTCCTAATCAGATGCTCTTCCTACCTGGTTCCCTTTTGTGCATCATCATTTAGAAAGTGCATATATCAAAGGGTGTGCAAATACACTCTCCTTTTCACCCCTTCTCACATTCAGTCTCAAGGTTTGCTTCCCGCTGAGAGGCCCCCAGTTTCCTAAGGAATCCAGTAGCACATTTGTGCTGTATTTCTAAAGTAAGAATGATGGTCGCTATCCCATAAGGTTTTGTATCCCATGCCTTTGTTTTCCTTGACTAATCATTTCCCACAGCTGCAAGCCGTCCCTCACTGCCCATTTTCCCTGGAGCCTAACTGTATCTTTCCATCTTCCCCTCACCTGCCTTGTAAACCAGATCCCACGTACATACTTCACTCTTGGGATGCTGTGTAGGGAAAACTCCAGTCTTCCTTTTCCTGTGTTTTTCCTTTACTCTGAAACTGCCACACTCACAGTACTTTTGAAAAATTTTTATTGGAGTCTAGTTGATTTACAGTGTTGTGTTAGTTTCAGGTGTACAGCAAAGTGAATCAGTTAAGCATGTGTATATATCCACTCTTTTTTAGATTCTTTTCCCATATAGGCCATTACGAAGTATTGAGTAGAGTTCCCTGTGCTCTACAGTAGGTCCTTATTAGTTATCTATCTTATATATAGCAGTGTGTCACAGTACTTCTGACACCAGATGTGTGGGGATTTTTCTCCTCACGCCAGGCAATTCTCTGACACCAGCTGGGTGTCCTACAATTTAACTCAATTCTGACACTCTACCTGGAAATAGTGTAAGATCCCACAAGTTAAGATCTCAATCCCGTAAGACAGCTCCCAACTCAGTTCAGATGCCAGTCATAGTAGGTTCCTGGGTTACCCACAACTTCTGTCCAACTTGGCTACAAATCAGAGGTTCCCACAACCCGTTCCTTGGGTTTGATTAATCTGTAGAGTGTCTCACAGAACTCAGGGAAACACTTACTTACACTTACCAGTTTATTAAAGGATATGATAAAGGATACAGACGAACAGCCAGACAAAGAGATACACAGGGTGAGGTCTGGGAGGGTCCCAAGCACAGGAGCTTCTGTCCCTGTGGAGTTGGGGTGCGTCACCCTCCCCGTGTAGATATGTTCACCAACTGGAAGCTCTCTGGATCCCGTACTATGGGGATTGTTTGGAGGCTTCCTCATGTAGGCATGATCAATTATTAATTCCATGTCCAGACTTTCTCCCTTCTCAAGAGAATGGGGCGTGGGCCTAAAAGCTCCAAGCTTCTAATCATGGCTTGATCTTTCTGGTGACCAGCCCCATCCAGGAGCCATCCATAAGCCCACCCAGAGTCACCTTATTAGAACAAAAGACTCCTCTATCACTCAGGAGATTACAAGGGTTTCAGGAGCTCTGTGTCAGGGACCGGGGTCAAAACCCAAACATTGAACGGGGTTTGCAGGGTTTAGAGATGGGAGGGGGCCATGAGCCAAGGAATGCAGCCTGCTTCTAAAAGGTAGAAAAGGCAAAGAAATGGATTCTCCCCTAAAGCCTCCAGAAGGAACACAGTCCTGCTGACACCTTGATTTCAGCCCAGCAAAACCCACTTCAGGCTTCTGACCCTTCGAACTGGAAGGTAATACATTTGTGTCATTTTAAGCCACTAAGTATGTGCCAATTTGTTACAGCAGCCATTAGAAACTAATACAGTACCGAATCTCTCCCTTTGTCTTAGAATCTCAAGAAGATCGAACTGCACATCCTCCTTTCTAAAGCGTGTGCATTTCCGAGTCCCTTGCTGATCAAAAATTCCTGTTATACCCCTGAGAGGTATATAAGTAATTCTGATGATTCAATACATCCTAATTCTACCAATAAGACAGAACATTGAAAATACATATGCCCATATAATTTTACTGTTTCCTTTACCAAGCCTCTAACCAACTTTATTTATGTAACTGTACCTTAACAAAATAGCTTTTCCTCTTCCTACAGTAAATTTCCCTGCTGACCAATGCTGGCTACCACTGGCACTGGCTGACTGATTGGTGATCCTACTGACGAGCTGCTGCCTTGGTGCAGACTGTCGGGCGTTTCTGCAGGAAGTTCTTAGCTCTTTCTTCATGTGGTCCTCCACTTATATCCTGGATACCTGCCTGGACCCTGCTCTGAGAAGGCAGGACGTAGGGCTAGGTCATAGGAACATCTTCATTCACGCTTAATGCCTATTACCTAGTCATATCTTGTGCCCCTGTGTGCTTACAAAATCCCACCTCGGGCTCTCGACCACTTCTCTTGAACTAACATCTCCATTAAATCTCACCACCTCTCCTCCAGCCGCTCCTCTGAATAGCCCCAAATTTCTCTAAAAGAGACCTGGCTTGTGATGCACAGCTGCTCTCTGGCCATTTCAGCCTCTGCTGCCGTGGGCTGGGCAGTGGACCGCTGCCTTCATTGCCTTTCCTGCAGCAGAAGGCAGCCGCGTGCAGTCTCCTCGAGTGCCCGAGTACAGCTGACTCCTGAGTAACTCGGGAGTTAGGGATATGACCATCATGCACTTGAAAATTATATAAAGTATAATTGGCCCTCCACATCCATTGTTCTTGCCATCCATTTCTGCATCTGTGAATTCAACCAATCGTGTAGTACTGTGGTATCTACTATTGAAAAAATCCGCCTACAGGTGGACCAGTGTGGTGCAAACCCATGTCGTTCAGGGGTCAACTGTACTCACCCAGCCCCTCCTGAGCCTCCCCGCTGTCCCCTTGCCCCAGGCGCTCATTCCTGGGTCCGGGACCTGACCTGGCTGGTTGGACCTGGCTTCCCAGGTAGGAGGCGTGGCCACGTGCAAGGTCTAATAATACATAGGCTGGCGGGTGCAGGGGTGTCTACTGGGAAAACCTCCAGCCTGTCTCACAGAAATCTGAGGCAGGGCGGGGGAAGATGGGGAGGAAAATTTTTTCCCATCCCTACGTTTTACTTCTGGGAAATCCACTTCTGGTTAAGAAATGTTTTTTCCTCATAACTTGTAACTAACTAGTTAGATGAAGGCCCAGCCTTTGCCTTGGGCTGCTCAAGTAGAAGTCCTTTATTAGAGACACAGTGTCACCCGAGGCTGAGGTCGCTGGAACAGCCAGAGGCAGACATCCGGGAGGACAAAGGGGTCACAGCTGAGCAGAGCCCCATGGACTACACACTCCCTCTCAGATTTTGAGAACACTGTGGGTGCCCGAATGCTTCATAATCAGGAAAGCCCCCAACACCCCATCATGCCTCAGACACTCTGGAGCATCTCAGTGTAGCCTGTCATCCCTTGAATAGGATTTAGGTTACCTGCTGCTGGTTTGTTACTGTGTCCATCTGAACAGAGGAGTCAGGTGTCAACTGTGCCTTCCCCATCCTCACATCCAGGTGCTTTCACATTCCTTGCAGTGGGTTGAATAGAGAAAAGATATGTGCAACCCTAACCCACGGAACCCGGGAATGAATGTGACCTTATTTAGGAAAAGAGTCTTTGCAGAAGATCTTGAGATGAGATCATTCTGGATTATCCAGGTAGATCCTAAATCTAATGACAAGTGTGCTGATAAGAGAGAGAAGGGGAGAAGACACAGACATGTCTTCACAGAAGGCCGTGTGGAGACAGAGGCAGAGATTGGAGTGATCCAGCCACAAGCCAGTGGTCAGTCACCTAAAGCCGCCAGAAGCTGGAAGAGGCGAGGAAGATACTCCCCTAGAGACTTCAGAGGGAAACATGGCCTCAATTTCAAAATTCTAGCCTCCAGAAGTGAGAGAATACACTTCTGTTGTTTTAAACCACCAATTTTGTGGTAATTTGTTTCCTAGTAACGCTAAGAAACTGATATATTCCTGAATGTGCAAACCCATTTCTTTCAGGAAGAATGAAATTAGCCCAAGTGGCAAAGGGGTAACTCCCCTTGGAGCTGTCACAGCACCAAATTATTGCCTGATCCCTCCTGCCACGGTGCTCACTTAGAGCTCCCTTCCCTTTCCTTCTTACCTGAGATGCTGCATGGCTCATACGGATGAAGCCTCGCTCACACTAGATGCACATCCAGCAGGAGGTTTACAGGACGGTGGGCCTGCGCTGCATGTGGTGGTTGCAGTCATCTATCTCCCAGTTCTTGGGTACTTGGAAGACTCTTGAAATGCTTTCCTATTATTTTTTGTCAAATGGTCCTGAGTACTCATCAAGGCCATTATGTAACATATGGTGAACTTGACAAAGTTCAGTTCAATGGCTCAGCCCACAGCTAGAAGCAAGGTTTTTCAACTTAGACCAATGCTCCTCCCACCCCGCAGGGCGACGGTCCACGCCTGGGACAGTGAGAACGTTGTGAGATGTTAGGAAGCCTGCGACCGAATTTAAAACCAAGAGTATCACAGGCTCCTTCATCTTCATTTGATGAATTAAATATCCTGTGTCCTGAGCCTCTCAGAAAATTGAAGAACGGGATGCGGTGCTTTGCAGACATTAATGTGCATATGAATTACCTGGCCAATTTTACTACCAATGCAGATTCTGACTTGTAGGTCTGGATGGGGCCTGAGCTTCTGCATTTCTTACAAGCTCCCAGGTGATGCCCCTGCTGCTGGTTTGTGGACCACATTTTGAGTAGCAATGAGATGGAGCTGCCAGTGAATTTCTTCACATTCTCAGAAGTAAGCTACTTGGCCATGCTTGCCCTTTGCCATTCAGTAGCAGGCATTGTGGCTCTGAATCTGCCATTGCAGAGGAAACTGGTGACACTCAAGCTGGTGATGCTTAGGGAAAAGTTTTATTGTAGATCGATAACCGTAAAAATATTCATATCTTTGGGCCCAATAATTCCACTTATGGATGTTAATTCTAAATAAATAACCCAAAAGATGGAAAAACCTTTCTGAACAATCGTGTTCTACTCTAGCCAGCACTACATATACTAAAAAAAAGAAATTAGAAGTCTATGTCCAATATAAAGCAAATTATTATATAAATTATAATAAATTCATTCAAGGTAATATTGTGGATGTACGTTAGTCTTCTCTCCCTTCCCAAAAGTAACATGTCACTAAAGGAATGAAAATGGTATGAACTCACAAGGTCAACAAATGAATGGATTAACAGTTTCCACACATTTTTCCAAGGTCAAAAGTATAAAGAATTGGGGAGCATGACTGCAGACCTCTGTCTCTGTTTGTAATGTTGTTTCTTTTTATTGGGTGGTGAGTACAAGGGTGATACTCTTACAGTTTTTATGCCTTTCTGAATGCAAGAAATATTTCAAAATTTAATAAAAAAGAAAGTGAATGGGGACATGTGAAAAACATTATGACCTCCATGTTAGGGGTGGGAGAATTATAACAAAACCAATTTGCCCAACAAAATCTGGCTTTGGCTCTTGAAGGCACCAGGGACAATGGAAGGCAAGAAGGAGGCATGGGGATAACCCCAGGGGAATGGGTAGTCTGTCTCCGGAGCTTTTGGAATCCCTCGATCCGTGCCGCATGAGGAGACCCTCTCTCCCCTCTTACCACCACCATGGGAGATGGGCACTTTATTCTCCAGAGAAACTGAGTCACATCAGCTCAGAACTCAGGCACATCATATTATGAAGGGCCAGCTGAAAGCAAGAGAATTCCTGAGCGAGCTGTGTACTGAGCTGTGGGACCCTCTACCACTCCCCTGTCCTGCTCTCAGCCCTCCAGGAGCCAGATGTAGATGCCCATGGGTAAGAGACTGGCAAACTACAACCAATGGGCCACATCCACTCCCTATGTTTGCAAATAAAGTTTTACTGAAACACAGTCACATGCATTTATTCATGGATTGTCTATGGCTATTCTTGTTCTACAACAGAAGAGCAGAACAGTTGCAACAGACACCATCTGGTCTGCCAAGCCTAAAATATTTACTATCTGGGTCTTGCAGAAAAATATTTGCCTACCACTGCTCTAGAGCAAAGTAGATATCCCCCGAGGAAGGACTCCAGATCTCTCACGTGGAGCTTTAGTGAAATGACAGGCAAGCTGCCCTGACCCGACAACGAAGCCCATCAGTTGGCAGATCCTGTCCACACACACACTAAGCCTCCAAGCAGGTTTTAGTCCCTCACTTTTAAGCACAAATGGATGTCCAGTGATGTTCCAGACTCTCGGAGGGAGCCCCAACACAAAGGAGTGTGATCAGAACAAACAAACAGGAAAAGGGACTTGGAGGAACCAAAAACTATTCAAGAAACAAAAGAAACTGACAATAAAAATATAGATTTAACATCCTCAGAGATATGAGAAGGTATTTCATCCATAAAACAAGAACTAGATACTATGATAAACAAGAGTGAACTCTGGGGTTTCCCTGGTGGCGCAGTGGTTGAGAATCTGCCTGCTAATGCAGGGGACACAGGTTCGAGCCCTGGTCTGGGAAGATCCCATGTGCTGCGAAGCAGCTGGACCTGTGAGCCACAACTACTGAGCCTGCGCGTCTTGAGCCTGTGCTCCGCAACAAGAGAGGCTGCGACAGTGAGAGGCTCGCGCATCGCGATGAAGAGTGACCCCTGCTTGCCAAAACTAGAGAAAGCCCTCGCACAGAAACAAAGATCCAACACACCCAAAAATAAATAAATAAATAAATAAATAAATAAATAAATAAAAGCCAAGCATTTGAAGCCCTTTAAAAAAAAAAAAGAGTGAACTCTGGAAACGTAAGAAAGTGATAGTCCAAACTGAAAAAAATAAAGACAAAGTTCAGAAGAACCATGAGACAAAAAGACAAGAGGATGAAAATTTAGGAGGGAAAATTTAGGAATATTGGATTATCAATTCCAATATTTAATTTAAAAGAATTATGAAAAGAGAAAACAGAGGAAATGAAGGTTATGAAATTAGCAAAGAACTACCATAAGATTTCTGGGAATTTTGTCTTTTTACCTATGGATTGTCCGTTGTGCCTGGCACGGTGAATAAAAACTACCGGCAAGGGTCATGGTGAAATTTGAGAGCATTACAGCAATAAAGAGAAGACTTTAAGCTTCCAGAGGGAAGAGAAACTAAACAAAAGAACAAAAATTAAAATGGATTCAGACTTCTCAACAGCAGCATAGCACTGGATATCAAAAAAAGTAAAGCAATGCCTTCAAAATTGTGAAAGAAAATGATTTTTAACCTAGGGTTCTATGTCCAGCACTGTCAGTCAAGTGTAAAGATAAAAAGAAAACATTTTTAGACCTGCAAGGACTCAAAATATTTAGCTCTTATGCATCCTTTCTTAGGAACTACTAAAGGATGTGCTTCAACACAACCAGGAGGTAAAGCCAATAGACAGACGTGGAATCCAGGAAACTGGGGCTGTAACATAGATGTGAAGGAAGGCCCAGGATGATGGTTCTGCATCAAGCCTATAGAGCAAACAGTCCAGATTCGAGCAAGAGGACTCCAGACTTTGGGGAGAGGGCCTCCAGGAGACAGGGAGACAACCCTGCTTGATTATCTGATGTGTTTAAGATGTGAAACATTATTGCTAGATGTTTTACAGATTTGTTAGAACACTTGGAAAAGGTAATATGCTACTTAGCTCAGCAGCAGACAGTCTTTACCCGGTTTAATAATGTGGACACTGACTGTTGATTTAACAAAAAGTGTTATATTTGGAGGATCATGGGAGGAAATGTGGAGTGAGTCGGGGGGACTGGTAAGTAGAAAGTTAATCCTTGTCTAAAATTGATAATCAAGAGCAGCTATAAAAACGTATAATTTAGAAATATACAGGTAAATGCTAAAAGAAATAAGGACTGAAAGTAAGTGCCTCTGTGAGAAGGGATAGGAGAAAACATTGCTATTGCTTTTTTGTAAAAGAAATCATTTAGTACTATTTTATTGTTTTAACTATCGACATGCATTTTGATAAAATTGAAACTTTGTTTAAAAAGATTATGTGGCTATTTAAATTCTGTGGCTGTTTAACTAGAAAAACTAAGTTACTTTTTGGAAAAATGTTTATAATATGTTAACTCCTTTCGGTCTGCCAGGATTTTAAAGTCTTTACAATAAAGAAGTCCTCCAGTTGAGAATGATGCACTGGCAGCCTAGAAAAACTGTAGCATCCTTTGTGTGCCCCAGATGCCTTGAGATCTGTAGTCCATGTGGGAGGACGAGACATAGGCAGGCTTGGACCAGTGTATCAGTAAAGCTAGCATAACCGGGGGAGGATGCACCAAGGTTCAGCGAAAGAGTTAAGTGGGAAAAAGATATAAAATGCACGTGTGTACTGTGACTGCAATAATGCGAAAACAGTATGTTCATCATGAGAAGGGAGCAGGGACAAATGAAAACAGTTGGATTTGTTGGAAGTGGCAGTGAAGGTAAATTTTTTCCCTTTAACTTGAAATTATATGAAGACTGATACAATGTTTGTGTAAAGCAGAATACACGCTTTTATAGGAAATCAGTGGCATTCTTGGCTCTGCTTCCCTCCTGCAGCTTAATTGCTTACACAGAACAGTATGTGGAATATGACCCTTTGGTCACGCCAGCTGAGCCGTCCAATCCCTGGATCAGTGACGATATTGCTTTATGGGACATAGAGATGAGGTAAAAAAAAAAAATGTTTTAATGTTTGGGAGTGCGGGGGGCAATGCATGAGATCATGAAATTATGTTACACCCTATCTTAATTTGACTCTTTTTATCAATAGAACAGAAACCCCTCAAGTAACCACCCAACTGGATTCCTTACCCATGGTTTCTGCCTCCTAATAGCTTTGTACATGGATCCTTTGTGGCTTCCCTCTGACCTCTCTATGACCCTGTAGATGTCATGATAACTGGGACAGTCCTTCACATTTCCTAGTTCTGATTGCTAGAGGGCAAGAATCTGTGGGTCAGTTTAGCTTTTATACATTAGCAGCAGCAACAATAATAGCTAGCCCTTACTCTGTGCTGGCCACACAGTAAGTGTCTTCCCCTGAATCCCCACAAGAGGTAAACATTATTATTCTCACAATTGAACAGATGGGGAACTGAAGCACAGAGGAGTTAGTGAACTTGCTCAAGGTCACACAGCAAGTAGGTGGCAGAGTTAGGATTAGAACCCCGGCAGAGGGCTCCAGAGCTGTGGTTTTCATCACTCTGCTCTTCTGGAATAGCGGGCAGCAATGGTTCCATCCCATAGCTCCTTATCGATGAGAGAAGCTAGTGTGTTTGCTTAGTAGCTGAGGAACCGAAGCCCAGGGAGACTTAGACCACGTTCACGATTACAAAAGGAAACCCAGTGTGGTGTGCCTTTGTACCCTCTGCCCCTCGGTGAGACAACTCTTTATTTGTTCTTCATTTCTTTATCTCTCTCTCTCATTCACTTTCATTCTTGCTCTTTTTCTGGCTTCTTTTCTTAAAATGGAAAACCTTATAAGGAGTAATAGAAGTCATAGACGCTTCTTATAAAAAGTTCAAACTGTCCAGATGGGCATAACAAAGCAAACTCTTTCTCCCTCCAGCCCAATCTCATTTTCCAGAAGGAGCCTTTGTTAATAGTCTAATGCCATGATTCCCAAACTGCACCAGGGCACTCTAGGCTGCTGCAGGGAACTCACAGGGTTCCCACGGGACATTCTAAATCTTTGAGGGAAACACAGTGATGTTCAACCCATGTCAGATACTGTGTAGACGATTAGCTTATGGTCGTTCACCATTCTCAACATTAGATCACATTACATTCCTTCCAGTGATGTCATATCTTTGCAAATCTGGGTTTTCGGGGCAGTTGTTGTGATAAAAAGCAAGTACTGGACAAAAATCAACATGGACTAGGAAATGAGGGGGCAGGTCCAGTCTGATTCCAAAGTTTGAGAAGATGTGCAGTACTCCACAGCACACACACGGTCATTAGGAATGAAGTAAACATATTATTTTTTCTTTCAATTTATATGTATTTCAAATAGCTATTGTTAGGACATAGGTACATATTACGCTCTTTGACTTTTTAAGGAAAAAAAAACTGTTAAGGTTTTTGTTGTTGTTTTGGCCCAGGGGCTCCATGAAAAACTTAGTGAGACATTAAGAGCACCATGAACTAAGGAAGAGTGAAAACCTTTGACTTACTGTCTATCCCTTTAGATCTGTTTGTATATACAATATCATATTCTTTTGGATAAATAGGTCCTTTACATATACATTGTCCCATAATTTTTTAATTAACAATATATCATGGCAATCTTTCCAGGTAAACACGTATAGATCCGCCTATGCTTTTTAATAGTTACATCATGTCCACTTACATAATTGTAGTGTAATTTATTTAACTAATGCCCAGGTCATAACACTTCGCCCGCAGCCATCTTGCCCCAAACTTGGGAGCGCCCTCGTCCCTCCCAGAGCATCTCTCCCTCACCCTCATGCTCAGGGCGGATGTGGGCATGCAGGTGGCAAGGGCCCTGCCTCCGCCCCCGCAGCCCACCCAGCAATTGCCCCCTTCTCGCCCTGGGGCCCAGGATGTAGGTATCGTACAAAGGTTTCTAAATCCCTTCTTTTCTATGCACCTTTTTATTTAAGAGGGTGGGATCCCATGTGGGAACCCCCCACGATAAAGTTTGTCACTGTTTGGGAAAAAAAGTATTTAGGTTATAACCTTTTGTTGTTGTTGTTAACATAAACAGTGATACAAGGAACATCCTATGCACAAGTCCAATTATTTCTTCAGGATAAATGTCCAGTGTTGGAATTGCTAAGAATGGTATGCATATTTTAATTTTAGTTCATATGGCTAGATTCCCCTGGAGCAAAACAATAACAACTTTTTTCATGCCCTCAGCTTAAAAGTGCCCATTTCCCCACATCCTTACCAACCCAAGCATTATCAAGTTTTTTTATCTCTGCAAATCTGACAGATGAAAATAAAAATATTTTACTTTTATTTCTTTGTTAACATACTTGAGAATCTTTTCTCGTGATTACTAGATACTCACTTTTCTTTCGTGGCTTGCCTGTTTTTGTGTTTTTTGCCCATTTTTCTAGTATGTTTTGCCTTAGACTTTGGGATAGAAAACAGTCACATTTACTCGGATCATATAGTTAATCTTTTTCCTGATAGTTTATGTTTTCTGAATCTAATTTTTCTTCTTGTTTCTGTTTCTCTTCCTTGACTTTTGCTTTATTAATCAAGTTTTGTATTAGTTTTTGTTACTCTAGTTTCTAGTCTAGTCATACTTTTAAGGGGTTTATTTTAAAATGTCATTGCTTCAAGCAAATAATAATGAAGTATAAAAAATGAAAACTAGAAGTTTTTCTTTACCTCCTCCAAATCCCGTTCTTCCCCAGAGCTTTGTTAACCTGATATATAGATATATAGATATATATAGATATAGATATAGATATAGATACTTCTTTTTTAAAATCATTATTTTTGTCTGCGTTGGGTGTTCGTTGCTGCGTGTGGGTTTTCTCTAGTTGTGGCAAGCGGGGGCTACTCTTCACTGCGGTGCATGGGCTTCTCGTTGCGGTGGCTTCTCTTGTGACAGAGCACGGGCTCTAGGTACACAGGCTTCAGTAGTTGTGGCACACGGACTCTAGAGCACAGGCTCAGTAGTTGTGGCGCATGGGCTTAGTTGCTCTGCAGCATGTGGGATCTTCCCGGACCAGGAATCAAACCCATGTCGCCTGCATTGGCAGGCGGATTCTTAACCACTACGCCACCAGGGAAGTCCCAACCTGATATATTTGAAACTAACACTTTGAGACATATTTCTCAATCAACATTAAAAGAATATAGTATGTAGATGGGTATCTTCTTTCTAATATTTCTGACATGCCCTCGGTAGTCCCTTTGATCGGATCCAAGAACTTAAATCTTTCTTTAACTTGGGTCCCCTTCCTTCCTTCCTTCCTTTCTTCCTCCCTTCCTTGCTTCCTTCCTTGCTTCCTTCCTTCCTTCCTCCCTTCCTTGCTTCCTTCCTTGCTTCCTTCCTTCTTCCTTCTTCCTTCTTCCTTCCTTCCTTTCTTTCAATTATTGCTACACTTTTCTCCATTCTCCCCTCTCTTTTCAGGAAATCCTTTTGTAGGAATTCTGGTCATGTGGGGTGTAGCAGCCCTATCTCTTTTCTCTACTATTTTTCCATCTCTTCGTCTTTTTATTCTATATTCAAGGATAGAATTCCTTGAATTACTCTTCAGAGTCACCAGTTTCAATGGTGTCCATTCTGTGATTTTATACTTTAATGAGTTTTTCTTTTCCTACGAAGTGTTGAGAAGAGTGGTTGACAACCGTGCTTTTTATTTCCAAGGATCTGTAATATTTCTTGGACTACTTGTTCTTAGTAGCCTGCTCTGTTCTAGTGATGTTTATCCTCTTGAATCGCCCTGAGGATGGGATACAGATGTTTTTTCATATCTTCCCTCTATTTCTACCACTTAGTCTATTTCACAGGGTATCATCGATCAGAGAATCATTGTTTCTGTTCATTGTCTCATTACTCCAATCACTGTTCAGAGCAGATCAGTCCTTTCAGAGACCCAGAAATTTGGGGTACTGCTGGTTTTCATAAATGAAGGTCTTGACTTTCAACTTTTGCCATACATTAGAACCACCTGGAGAGCTTATTTTAAAAAATACCAATGTCCAGTCCCGTCCCGAGGTCAATTAAGTCAGAATTTCTGGCAGTGGGGCGTTTTTTTCTTACTTTTATGCTAATGTACAGCCCTGGTCCAGATGGACTATACCAGTAGCTGATGAGGTTCCCTCAATAATTGTTTGGGAGGCTGGTTCTCAAACCACGGGGTACATCAGAATCACCTGCAGGTGTTCATTCAAATACAGATGCCCCAGGGTGGTTCTGGGTGCCTATATTTTTAGCAAGCCTTCTGAGTGATTCTGAGGCACAGCACAGGTTGAGAAATCCTGGTGTGGCTCCTGAGTTCCCCTGACCTGGGGCAGGCTCTCCTCTGGTCACGTGGCTGTACGGCCTCACCTGAGTGTATTAATGGGAGGAGGGCACAGGTAAATCAGCGGGGTTCTCCTCTGGGTTCTGGACATATGGTCCAAGAACAGACTGAAAGACTGGGTCCTCCCTGGAAGTGGGATGGGTGGCTGCGGGGGTCCGTGGGTGGTTGAGCCCCAACTTTCCTTAGCCCAACGTCCCTGCAGCCAAGCGTGCTACTGTGTTTCAGGCCCTGATTGGTTTTCTGAAGTTCTTCAGTTTCCTCTCCGTGGTGCTTCCCAAGAAGGCCACCCTTTCTCCCTTCTGCTGAGGGATCTTAGGGACACCCAGATAGATCTGCAGAAACCTATGAGAAGTAGGGGAAAACCTCAGCATCTTTCGAAGTCTCCCTGCCTTGCTGAGATGTTTTTCCCATCCATATTTGCTGTACCACCCCTAGGTTACAGAGGTACCACCCCTAGGTTACAGAGGTACCACCCCTAGGTTACAGAGGCATCACCCTCTGGCTTTACTGCCCACATGAGAAGCTGGCCAGAAAACACCCCCCTTTACTTAGGAGACCCTCTCTGCCCCAGGGAGCCTGTGTCCCATATTTCTGAGTTTATTCCCTGTGTCCCCTGTTCAGTGCCCACCAACTGCCTCTACGTCCAGTCCTGCTGCCCAAGGCTTGGGGTTTTCCCAGACTTATGCTGGGGACACTAAGTTACTTTATTTCCAGATGGCCCCACTAGAAGCATAGGCGGCCCTCAATCAGCTTTGTCACCAGTTCCGTGAGTCCAACTGCTTCATACCTTCACGAAATTCCTCAGCGTTTGTCATCTGCTGGTAGGAAATTTCTTTGCCTCTACACACTATGTTTTGTCTTGTTTTTTAGTATTTCATGGAACTCCAGGCTCTTGCCTGTTCCCTCTTCCTGGACCACTTCCGCAGACCCTCACACAGCTGACTTCCCTTCTCATTCAAGTCTCACTCAGCATTGGTGTCCCTTCCTCAGAAAGGTCTTCTCCTAAATGGAAAAAGAATTTGAAGAAGAATAGATGCATGTATATGTAAAAAAAGAAGAAAGGTCTTCTATGACCACTCAATCTGTAGTGGTCACCCCATCCATCCAGTCACTCTATATCCCATCCTCCCCCTGGTTCTCTTTCTAGATAAGACTTAAAATTATTTTAGTGCCTTGACCCCTGTCTGGCACATAGTAGGTACTCAAAAGGTATAGGTTGGATGGAGGATAGGTGGAGAAGTGACCATTCTGTTGGACATTTCGTTGGTATTTGGGAAAGGAGGAGAGGTAAGTGCATGAATTGAATTCACCATGATGACACCAGGATTTCTTCCTTCTTTCTTGAAAGTCAGCAATAAAACATGTGATAGCTTGGGAAAATGGCAGTCATCTGGCCTGTTGGTTTATCCCAACCTGTCAGCTTGGTCCCCAAGGGATGAGCTGCCCCCACAACTAGGCTCTGGCTCTGTTCTTACTGCTCAGGCTTCTACTCTAATCATAACACCTGACCTAACACCTGCAGTGTTCTGTCTACCTTCAAGCAGAGTCAAGTTATTTAGACACAAGTGAAAATGAAGAGAAGCTGTGAGGCCCAATTTCTTCTCCCAGTAGGACATTCCCACCCAGTCAGATGCTGGCAGTGGTTGGGTACCTGCCTTTGGTGACACGGAGTCGGGGATCAGTGCCAACATCCTGGTTCAGTCTAAAGATGAAACAGCCTTTGTCCGTGAAAGAAAGGCTGAACATGACCAGTAAAATAATCAAAGGTTATTTTTTCTCAGTTTCAGTTTAATTCAACAAATAGTATTGTGAACCTACTATGTGCTGCCTTCTGAGCAAGAAGGTCTCTCAAGATACTCATGTAGCGAGGTGAATAAACGTGGTATCTTACCTCCCGGCCTCAGGATTCCTCCTCATTTGGCAAAGGACATTAATGTCGCTTGGGGCATAGACTCAGTGATTTTTTTAAATTGCCTTCGGCTGGATGGGGCAATGTGTACCCCCTTCTCAAGACCCTCCAATTTCAGTAAAGGCTCTACCCTCCCAAACACTGTGTGAAGGAGGTTTTTGGTGAAGATGGGTGAAGGTGTGTGGAAGAGTCAAGGCAGCATGGGAGAGAGCAGGAGTCCCTTGGGACTTCGTGTTCATCTGAGGTGGGCTGTGATTTCTACTGGGCATGAGCAAATGGGTACAGACTCTTTACGATGTCCAGGGCGGAGGGCATCGCAGAGAACGTCTGGATTCCACAGAGATGAACATGCTGTCTCTGCCTTGTGGAGGTTTCAGACAACCCAGTGGAAGATGGTGACAGGGTTTAACAGAATAATTGGCAGGAATATGCACCTTGTACCATAAATAATAGAAAATTGTGCTTTAATCCTGTCTCCTTCTCAGACAAACGTTTAGATCTAGAAATCCAAGAATGAGAAAGGGCATGTTCAGAGGGCAATACAAGGCTGCCCTTTTAAAGGATGCGCCTCAAGTCTATCTCATGGAAATTCTGAGAAATCAAGGTTTGATAAAGAAAGTAGTGATTGCCAGGGCTCGTCATTGAGGGAAAAAAAGCCCCAGATTGCCAGATCTCAGTTGGAGAGAGCTCTGTAGTCTAAACACCACCAGGAGAGTATCTCTGGGAAGTATTCCTGAATATGCCATCAGCCAGATAGTGGATCTAACAAGAACCTGGCATTGCCTGCAGGATTGTGGTTCATGATTTGCTCTCACCACATGATATACGTTTGGCTTTCTCTCTATGCTGGGCAAAGGTGCATGAGCAAAGAGCTACAAGGAAGCCGGCTCATCCTGCTTGGCCAATGGCATCCACTCCCAACTAGCCTGACCTGCTGAGAGGCAGAGACCGTCCCTGAGCTGCCCGTGCCCAGCAAGTTTAATAGAACTGTTCATCCAGGATATTAGTCAAGTTCCTTCACTGTGGCAGTCAGTCTCCGAATATGGCCCCGTCGGTGCCTTCTCTCTTGGTATGCCTGGGCTGCTGCTTACATCAGGATGGGACACCTCCTGCTCTTTTTATCTGGGCTGGCCTTGGTGCCTTATTTAACCAACAGAGTATGACAGAAGAAACATTCTGAGAAAATGGTCATAAAGCAGCCCTTGGTCATTTAAGACACTCCTTCTTAGAACCTGTTGGCCAAGCCGTGAGAAACCCAAACCATTAGGGAGACCGTGAGGTTGATAGCCTCAGCTGAGCTCCTGGCCAACACCCAGCATCATCTGCCATGTGATGAGCCATTGTGGATGTCCAACCCAGTCCAGCCTTCAGATGACACCAACCCAGCTGCTATCCAACTACAACCTCTTGAGAGACCCCAAGTGAGAACCACCCAGCTGAGCCCAGTCAACCCATGGGATACTGAGAGAGAAGAATAAATTGTTGTTTTAAGCCACTGAGTTTGAAGATGGTTTGTTGCACAGCAACAAATAATAGGACCACTCCCCATTGAAGTATTTAGGACCCTCAGGTTTTCTTGGGGCATTAAATAAAATTGCGATTGTTCCTTCAACCACCCTCGTCCTGAGATGGGGTCAAGGAACAATCCCTTGTATCATAGTTTTTCTGATAACTCAAATATCTTTTGAAGATAGCTGAGTGTTTTTATAGATAGCTGCTTCTTGTGAATCTGGCTTTCTTGTTCTCAGTTTGGGAGATTTCCTCCATGCTCTTTAGTTGGGAGATCAACTGGAATGACAGACTCCCTTGGAGAGCCACCTGTCTTTGCTATATGTTGGTTTGGGCCGCTCACTGGGAGGCAGAATTTGATGAGGATCAGTGGACACAGAAGAGAAATTAGAGTTAGAAAAAAGCATCCAGCTAGCGATTAGAAAATACTGTCAGTATAAGGTCACATCATCCACATCACTATACACATCCTATTGATTTCCTCTTAGCGTTAAATACTTGCTGTGTGAAAAGCACTATGATGAATACAAAGACACGTGATATGTGATCTCTTCCCTCAGAGAGCTCACAAGATAGCCTGGAGAGACAAGGACATAAACCCTTAGGAAGCTAAATGATGGTATAAAACCATAATTAGAAGTATG
This sequence comes from Pseudorca crassidens, assembly GCF_039906515.1. NCBI lineage: Eukaryota > Metazoa > Chordata > Mammalia > Artiodactyla > Delphinidae > Pseudorca > Pseudorca crassidens. The sequence goes on along the minus strand of NC_090296.1, from coordinate 30,457,085 downwards.
TCATAAGGAAGCCTTCCTACACAATGGATAGAAATAAAGGAGCTGTGAGTTCCATGGATTATTTGTTTGAGTTGGGCCAAGGGAAAATTATTGACCTGGTCACCTGGGGATGGATGTTCAGAGATATTTTACTTTTCAGAATTATTTTATAACCGCAGAGACCATTCCGTGGTAGCAATATGTTCAAATCTGATCTTAAACCTTAAAGGGATGTTGCTTGGAAATAACCGATACAAGAAAGACAAATATAGAAAAGTTGTATCCACGAAGCTTTTAATAGAATAGATCCCAATGACCAGATGTTCTAGAAGAAAAGGAGCAGATGTGAAGTGTCCAGATACAGAAATAGGATTGTGAATAACGGATAATTGAAAGAACCCAGATGTACTAGTTTGAATAATGTCACCTAAAAATTCAGAATCCCAGAATGTGACTTTATTTGAAACAGGACCATTAAAGATGCAATTAGTTAAGATGACAAGGTCATCCTCGGGTAGAGTAAGCTCTTAATCCATATGACTGGTGTCTTTATAAAAAGAGAAAACAGAGACACAGGCACACACAGAGTAAATGTCTAATGAAAAACCAGATACAGAGGGAGAACACCATGTGATAATGGAGGCAGAGACTGGAGTAATGTATGAGCAAGCCAAGGAATGCCAAGGATTGCTGGCAACATCAGAAGCTAAGAGGAAGGCATGGAACATATTCTCCCCTAGAGCCTTCAGAGAGAGAGCGGCCCAGTTAACACCTTGATTTCAGATTTCTAGCCTCCAGAACTGTGAGAGAATAAATTTCTATTTTAAGCCACCCAGTTTGTTGGTACTTTGTTGTGGCCACCCTAGGAAACTACCACACCAGGGTATCCTATTTCTCCAGACCTCCTTGTTTCTGCTGAAGGCTGAGCTTGCAGCTTTCTGGATGTCTCGACCTCTGTCCTAGGCCTCCGATTCTGCCTCTACTGTGACACCCCAAGCTTTCTGGCTTACCCTCAAAATGGCCCTTATCCCACTCCTGCCACCACCAAGGAACCTGGCAGGATGAATGCGGTCTCGCTGCTTGGGTACCAGAAAGTGGTGACGCTAGTGGTAGGTGTGTGTCCATAAGGCAGTCACTGCAGTGACCAAGCAACTTTCCACACCTGGCTCTCTGGGCACAGCCTTCGATTGGGGTGCAGCTGCCACCAGCACCATCCCTGCAGAGCCCTGCAACTTTGGTGGCAAAGAGCAGATAGCTGAGCCCATTCCAGGTCACAGCATGACACTGGCAGAAAGAGATGCTTTCCTGCAACTCTCTGGGTCCTATATTTGCTGCTAGCCTCAACCCCAGGGGGGATTTCTCTATTAACAGCATTTTTTTGTGCCCTGGAAAGCTATTGAATTTGATTGGTTCTGTGGCTTGAGTTTGAGAGAATTCAGGATCTGTCTTCTTGGCTCGTTGCAGAAGGCCCAGCCTGGCCCTTTGGAAGAGATCTTTCATGGAATTCCCCATTGTTTGACCTGGTAGGCTTAGTGTTCCACTGTCACCCTATTGAGCTATCCCTAGAGATTCGCAAGAGCCTCCCCAAGCCCTGAGGACAAGCCCCAGAATTAGAAGATCCTGCAGGTAATGATTACACCTAGCGGTGCAGCAATAGAAGAGATGGGTTTGAATCACTTCATTCCAGAACTATGATTTCCAATACAGTAGCCACTAGCCACAGGTAGCCCCTGAAATTTAAGCTGTAATTATTTAAAATTAAGTAAAATTTAAAATTCAGTTCCTCAGTCACACTAGCCACATTTCAAGGACTCAGTAGCCACATGTGGCTGGTGGCTACCATATTGGAGCACAGATACGGAATCCTTCCATCATCGCAGAAAGTTCTATCAGGTAGCACTGGTCTAGAGCTATTTGTTTTCCAAACCTTTCCACACATGTGCTCTCTTCCCCTTTTTTACTAAGTGTAGTTTCCTGAGATAAATATTGAGAATATGTCACCTCCATAACAAAAAGAAACATCATTTTATTCACTTAATGTCTGTTAGAGATAATAAAAAGTTTGTGTCCATTTTTAAAAAGAGGGGGAATACTTGGATGTGATCACTGTACCCTACACTACAGAGCAGCGCTCACAGCACTAGTGTTTGCAGATGAAATGTACCTTCCTTGCATCATTTGTTGACGCTACTGTGCAGTGATTCTGAGCCCTGTGGGCAGGAGCCTTTGCGAACCAATGTGGCTAGCTTTCATTCCACACCTACACACTTTCTATCTCCACCTTCTGTCCTTGGCAACAGAGCTGCATTGGGAGAATAACCCAAATTTGGTTGTGGAGAGCGGAGAGACAGCTACTGTTGAGCTCCTGCAAAAAGCCTGAGTGCGACCATTGAAAATGAATGGAATATTATGCTATTTTCTCCTCCAGTTTCTATAATTTTCTTGTATCAAGCCGGATGACAATGAAACTATGTACTTCATTATTTGGCTCTCCATAAAAATAACTTCACCACACCCTAGAATTTAAAATTATGCTTCTGGCTTTTGTTGAAAGTAGCTGTATGTAAAAGTTTCCTGCACTTTTTGTTGTAAGAAAAGTATCAGAAACATCATTTATTGTGTTTCAGTGCCTCTTATGTTAAAGACTTGTGAGATAATTCCTCTTATAATTCAATACCAGAGCAAAAGTTGTCTTTACTGGCGAACATAAGCTAGCTCTTTCAAATGTTGAGAGTTATGTAATCCATTCAAATCTCTTTTTTGTCCTGGCTCCAAGGAAGCTCTCAAAACTTTTTTGTTCACTTGCAGCAGTTTCCCTAGCCTAGATTTTCTGGTATAATAATCATCCCCTACCATGACTTGTCATCACTTGTTCTTATTATTATATTTAAGAGTTTTGGGTTTTTGTTATTGTTTTGTTTTAGTAATTGTATTCTTGCAAACCTCCTCTTCTTTTTGGACATAAATTAAACATCAATTTATCAATGAATATCAAAAAAAGAGGGGAAATAAATATTGCTAGGCCAGTGCTTCTCAGAGTTTAATGTGCACTTAAATCACCCAGGGATCTTGTTAAGCTGTGGATTCCAATTCCACGTGTCTGAGGTGGGGCCTGAGATTCCACTGCTGGTCCACAGACCACCGTGTGAGAGGGAGATGGCAGTGTGTAGCTTGTGAACTAGCACCCTATTGCTGCTAGAAGGAGTCAGAGGAATAAATACAGCAAGTGAACTGTAAACGGAAAGGACAGAAGCTGAAGGAAATATTCTCATCTTCCAACACAAAATGAATAAGACCAATTCCCCATCCCCCTCTCCCCCATGCTTTGGTTTGGAGAGGGTCCCGTGGATGTGAGGCAGCACAGCAGAGCTAAGAGCTGCACTCCGGAGCCACACCGTCTGACCTAGAGTCTCCACTCCATCCCTTCCTAGTGTGTCTTTGGGCAAATTGTCACTAGGCCTCAGTTTCCCTATCTGCAAAATGGGGCCAATACTAGTACATTTTTCAGAGTAGTTTCAAGGACTCAGTGAACTAACAGATGTGAAGTGCTGGGAACAACACCTAGGCCGTCATTAGCATCTGCTTCTAAACAACTGAATAAGGTTTATCCTGGATGAGTGGATGCATTTCTGACCGACTGGATCTAAACTGGACTCTGTTTTTCCCCTGTGGGTTGAGGAAGGGGCAGGACGGGGCGGCTACACCTTTGATGAAAGGTCAGATTCACAAGGCATCCTCTTTATTTTTTTTTTAAGTGAAAAAAATGATGGCCTTAAGAGTTGGACTTAGAACTGACAGGAGTGGCCCAGGGAAGCCGAGTCAGTGGGGTTGTTGTAGTTGCTGTAGAGCAGCCACTTGGCGGGCGTCCTGGTGACCGTCAGTTAAATGTGGCCCCCTTCAAATACCTTCTTTAAAGAGACTTCTTACTGTTGGCTAGTGCTGGTGCACAAAAGTCTGCATTTGGGATTTGTGCAGGTTTTATGGAATCTGTCCCTTAAATATGAGACATTTCCCTTTGGCCCGTGGCAGCAAAATAAATTTGAGTTGCTGAAGAGAATATGACACAGGTTTTTGCCTGGTATTGATCACCTTTTAAACCTTTGTTCCCCCTCCCAAAGCAAAGAGCCCAGCCAGCACCGAGTAAAGAGATGGGGCTTCTCTTTCGACGAGATATTGAAGGACCAGGTGGGGCGGGACCAGTTTCTACGATTTCTGGAGTCGGAATTCAGTTCCGAAAACCTCAGGTAAATCTCTCCAAGGTTTGAGTTGTGTGCAGAGTGTGTATGAAGAAATTTGCATCCCTCTTTCCACCTCCCTTTGTCAATCAGATGTTATGGTTCAGATTCCAATTCCAGTTAATCTGGCTGAGGTTGACACAGAGAACAAACTTTATGTGCAGATTAGCAGTGACCAATACCAGCATTTGTTGTGCTTTAAGTCCAGATGTCATGTTTTCAAGTTATTGGAAACATGTCTCCAATGATAAGTCAATGGTCAAATGGATTTAATGACGCTGTCCATTAACTAAAACCATAAAACCATGGAAATCCACAGTGGAAAGGCAGTTCAGAGACCATCCCCTTCAAAACTTCCCAGTCCAGGGTCCTGAATACTGGACAGGCTAACCAGAAGAAAGAATGGTCAGCGGGCTCATTTCAGAAAGCCAAAGTAAATATCATTCAAGACCTGGAGACACAACTGTAAAAGCTAATTAAAACATGCTTTTCCTTTTGGGAGGAATTCTAGCAACTTCGTGTAGTGGTTACTTTTGTCACTTGATGCCCTTGAGAACATCTGATTGTTTCTATTGGGCTACGACTAATCAAGATGAGGGGAAACGTCTAATGTGCTTACAGTTACTGTTTAGTAGAAAAAATGAAAACTTTCAAAACATGGGGCCCATTGTAAGTGAAAGGAAAGGGAGCACATTAAAAGGGGCAGATATCATGGTCATGAAAAATCTGGTAATGTGGTTTACAGGCTTTCACTGTATTAGATGTCGAAACAGAGACACATAGAAAATGTGACTTATCTAAGACCCTTACTGATCTTAGCCAAGTGGGGGCTTCTCAGTGGATTAGATGGAAATCTCAGTGTTTTCTTGGCCCCAAGCTCCCTTTTATATACAAGTTTAATTCCCATCTTCCAATGGCATTTTTCCAAAGAGTGGCTTTATAAATTTTTTATTTTTTTACTTTAAAAAGAGCATATGCTGTGGGCAAAGGACTGTCTGCTCCAGTGTCAATGTGCAAACTCCATGTTATTTATTTAGAGTTAGAGACCATGTCGGTCCCATACGTCCACCAAATGATGTTTATTACACACCTATCCTGTACCCAGCCCCCAAGAGTCTGCTAAGGGATGCGAGAAAGTCAAGATGCATGATCTTTGCCTGCAACGACTTTGTAGGTCCTTGAGGAAAAGACACAAGAAACTCTTAAGTCATTAAATGAATATAAATGAGTGTAAACTCTAAGAACCTTTTTTTTTTTAAATGTTGAGCCTTCTTTTAATGTATTCTTTTTTTTATTTTTGGCTGTGTTGGGTCTTCGTTTCTGTGCAAGGGTTTTCTCTAGTTGTGGCAAGCGGGGGCCACTCGTCATCGCGGTGCGCGGGCCTCTCACTGTCGCAGCCTCTCGTTGCAGAGCACAGGCTCCAGACGCGCAGGCTCAGTAGTTGTGGCACACGGGCCTAGTTGCTCCGCAGCATGTGGGATCTTCCCAGACCAGGGCTCGAACCCGTGTCCCCTGCATTGGCAGGCAGATTCTCAACCACTGCGCCACCAGGGAAGCCCTCTAAGAACCATTCTGGAAGTGTTTTAAAAAGGGACAGATGAGTGTAAACCAGGGTAGGCAAATCATAAGCTGGACTTTGAAGAGTGTACAAGATATTGACATAGACGAGAAAGAGGGAGGGGGAGTGTTCTACGCTGGAAGACCCTGAGACCAAAGATGTGGCAGGGGGACCCTCCCACACCACGAAGTCCTGGGAGGACGTGTAGATGCCGATTAACTAATAGCGATGACTTTCCAGGCAGCCATGTGCCTGCTGTAAACCAGATAAGGTTGAATATCTGATTTCAGGTTATGACACGAAAGAGTTCTCTCTTTGTGCTGAGGCATTGTACTAAACACATCTCAGAGTTGCGCTTCAGTTCCTTATTGAGTATTCATGACAGTGGACTTGACTCTAAAACTCTTTATCGGGACGGTGCTCAGACCAGCCTCCCAGGCTGTGCCTGCGGGTGGGTCCTGCGTGGGAAGCCACGCCCCCTGTGGCCACCATCATGCACCCAGGCAGACTCTGTAAGGCCAGTTCAGCCCCAGGTCCTACCCCCAGCTTGGTCCCATGAGCAACCCCTGGGAGCCCTTTCCACGTCGCCTTCTCATCCCTGTCCCCCAGGTCCCCAAGATGGAGCGGTATAGAGGCCCCCTTTACCTGACTATTTCTCAGCCACCTGCACCACTGCAGAGACTTTGAGGGATGGCCACAGGGTGTGCTGGTCCTCGTGAGGGGCCCCAGGGTGGGAGCACCTGCTGACTCAGCACTGCCTCGCCCAGTCCGAGCATATCCAGGGCCACGAAATCCGCTGTGCATTTCAGGCCGGGAGTGCACGGAGGAGCGTGTCCCTGGCAGGTGTGCAGCACCTCATCCTGCTTTACCTCCTGCACCAGCGCCTTTTGCTCCTGCGCCAGGAGGGCTCTGTTCAGTCCTGGCTGAGAGAATGCGTGTGAGCGCACGTGAGCGTGCCAGGGACTAATCTCCACCCCCAGCGTGGATGCATAAATCCAGACTTAAAGAGGGTCCCCTCTGATCCGTGACAGGAGAGCGGATAAAGGAAATAGAACAGCTGGAGATAAAAAGTATAGCCCAAGAGCTTCTAAAATCCTCTCTGCAAGCCCAGACTCTACTTTTATGAGATTCAGCGTAATTGGATATATGGGGGGAAGCTTGGTTTGAAATCACACAACGTTAGGACTCTTCGGTCATCAGAACCAGGACCTCCCTCCCTTCCCTTTGCAGTCGTTCCTGTGGCCACAGATATTGGCCTGGCGCCCACCGTGACTCAGGTCCTGAGGGCACAGAGCTGAATGCGTTTCACCCCTTGTCCAGGGCGGCCACGAGCAGCCCTGCAGGTGCATCTCTGCTGTTGGTCCCTGTGAAGGGCGGTCCCTAGAGCCGTGCCATGCGGCACAACATGAGGACCCTGCTCATCTGTGGTGTTGGCCACCCCGGGGTTGTCCTTTCTCCCCAGGACTGGCCAAGCCCAGGCATCTGGCACTGGAGCAGGGGAGGAAAAGAGAGAGACTGACCAGAACTCAACTGGATACACTGCAAAGACCTCTCCACATCTGTCCTCCCGCACTCCCTTGCATCTCTCCAGTGAAAGGGGTATTTAGAGCAAGACATTTCTGCAGGACACCTAGAAAAATTTTGTCAGTTAAATAACCAAGTGGTTCAAACTATACCAGAGCTTCAGAATACAGAGCAGAGGAGCTCCAAAGAGACATAGGTATTGCTCTCACCACAGTGAAAGGTCACCCTGGATCCTTTAAGGAAAGATGCCTTACATATGTGATCATACAGTGTAAGTTGACGTCCCTTTTCATCATTTTTCTTTGGGGTGAGCCTGTGAGATGAGGGAGGGGCGGCATCTCCAGGCACTTGAGGGGGCACGACCAGGGAATTTTGCTGCAGACAGCACAGCATGTGATTGTATGCTCTCTGCAGCACCCTGGGCCGAGCTGGGGGCTCCGTTCGGTGGGCCCCCCTGGAGACAACTGTTTGCTCAGGGCCTCTAGAATGCCTCCGAGGTGGGGCCTCCCAGTGCTGAAGCAGGGAGTCCCAGAGAGTGACCTGGTCCCTCTCTTTTCTCTGTGTGTTTTCCTAGAAGGGTGACAGGAGCCCCTTGCCACCTTTGCCCCCCTCCATCTCCCCTGCACAGATCTCTGTCCTACCTGGCTTGACACCCACTGCCGCTCAGCAGGGCACGAGTTAAAAATCAAAACCTGCCGCAAAGAGCATCCGTCCCCCGTACATTTTTTACGAGCTGTAGCTCTCCTGAGAGAATGTGGTTGTTCTTCTAACCTGCAGATTGATTACCCCTGTTCCACACAGTGTCAGCTGAAGGGAGAAGCAATTAAAGAGCGCGCAGGAGAGTCGCCAGGTTGGCCTGGAGCGCTGCCATCTCCCACAGTTGCCCCGAGTCATAGGAAGACCTCGGAAGGTTGGCCAGGCCTGGCAGCGTTCCCCACGAAGCAAACACATGGTTAATGGGAACAGAGGTGCTCACACAACACTGGGACAATCTGTGGCATTTCAGCCACTGCCTGGCGAATATCACTCGGCTTCCGTGGTGCTGCTGGTGGTGGGGTTCCAGCCCAACCAGAGACCAAGTCAAGTGGCGTCCGTTGTGTCCGAGTCTGTTGACCAGCAGAGGGCACAGAAACCCTTCCTTCTGCATGGAGTTGGCTTTTCCCTGGGAACGAACTAAAAGCTGAATTTTTCTAATCCATGAAAATCTTAGTTGATGAGAAGATAGCTAAACGAGGAACTAAGGGCTGCCCAGGCCTCCTGATAGGATGGAGAGTGTCCAGCTGCTGCGTGGTTCCCCTTGTTGCAGCCAGCCTTGGCGAGGAAACCCCATTCCCTGTCAGCACCCCAGCCCTGCAGGAGATAGGAGGCCCCCTGAGGCAGCCCCTGACCGCCCTCAAGTCCCATCCCCTGCTGCTTGGCGCCGGGGGTGTCTGAGCCCAGGCTGCCTCCCCGCGAAGGCCAGTTGCCACCTGCATTCCTAAGCCAATGACACGGATCACATGCTGGCATAGGGCTGGCTTCCCCACCTTGCCGACTCCCGCAAAGCAGGACAGGTGGTCTCCCTGATACCCACGTGTCCTCGTGGCCTACCAGTCATGACAGCCCTTCTGCCGCAAGAAGCCACGGAGGCTTAGTGCAGGGTGGGCACTAATCCGCCGCCACTGGCACCCTCCTCCCTGCTGGTGTCCTGGAGGAGCAGCGGTACCTGCAGGCTTTTGATAAGAGCAGAAGCTGCGCAGGCCTCGGTGGGCCTCCCATCCTCAGTAGATGGGGGAGGGGAGCTTCAGGGCCTCTTTCAAGGGGTGGGGGACCGGGCATCCGGGGATCAGAGCCCCCAGCTCAGGCCCGTGGGCTCAGAGATGACAAATACAAAGCAAGCCTGTTCTGAATTTCTAATTGACACAAAGGTTCCTTGAAGCCAGTGATGGTAAACACATATGGGATGTCAGGATGCTGTTGTGATAGCATTTTTTTTTTTTTTTTTTTTTTTTTGCGGTATGCGGGCCTCTCACTGTCGTGGCCTCTCCCATTGCGGAGCACAGGCTCCGGACACGCAGGCTCAGCAGCCATGGCTCACGGGCCCAGCTGCTCCGCAGCACGTGGGATCCTCCCGGACCGGGGCACGAACCCGTGTCCCCTGCATCGGCAGGCGGACTCCCAACCACTGCACCACCAGGGAAGCCCCTGTGATAGCATTTTTGCTGTCGCCTGAGAGGGATGAGACAGGTCATCTCCAAGGCAGACAGAGGGCTGAGCGGGTTCCCCGTGCGCGCAGGGAGAGGAAGCTGCTGTCTGGGGAATGTCATCCCCGCCCCTCCCCTTCCTGTTCTTTCCTGTCCTCCAGCATGCCTGTTGTTTCTTTTTATGCTTTTTTTATTCTTGGTTTTATCTGGTAAAGGGAACCTTTTAATTTTTTATGTAAAAGTTTATTAAATTTGATTCTGAAATTTCCAGACCCTCTGTATACCAAGCTGAGCGATGTGCATTAATGTGGCTCCCAAGTCATTCTGCCAAAGGGACGCTGAGGCCTCAGGGGCCACGGGGAGCCTGCAGCGCTCAGAAGCTGCCGGGGCCTCAGGGCCTCCCCAGAGCTGCTCCTCAGAGCAGACTGGAACAAGGGACAGAAGGGGACAGAAGGGGACGCCCACATGACAGTGACCGAGGGGGGCAGGAAATCGCTCAGGTGTCATCTGTGTGAGAAATTGCCGGGTCTGGTGGTCTTGGGAAGGACACTGGCCCGGAGAAGTTGCTCCCAGCCCGGCCCTCAGCCCGAGGTGGCTCCCTGGGGCTGCAGAGGACTCAGCGAGCTGCCGTTAGCCCTCCTTCCAGTCCTCTGAAAAACCAACGCCAGTTCCTTTCTTTAGGACTGGTTTCCTAAATTTCACCTGCCCATCAAACACGGTCCTCCAGGAGAAGAAAACCTTACAGGTACTGTCATCGCCAGATGACCATTTTCACCTTTAAATACTTGGCCACCTCCTTCATTTCATGGCAGACCTAGTGGGGGGACAGAGAGACCCGAGGAGCCTAGGGAACGTCCAGGGGGATGGAGGAGACCCACTCCCAGCTGAGTTTCAAAGACCCATCTGAACAATTGGACAGTTAACAGCCCCCTTCAAACTCTACCCCCTGCCCACCAGACTCCGGTTAAAGAGCCACTAGTTTCCCTCTCCCTGCATAGCCAGAGGACGTGAGCACCAAAGACCTGGGGCAGAAAGATAGAGGGCTGGTGTTGAAGGGCAGGTGATGGCAGATGGCAGTGGCAGGAACCCCAGGCACCTCCCACCCAGGCCACCCGAGGAAGAGGTGAGCTCTGAGGGATCAGAGTGGCCCAGGATTGAGCCTGTGGCCGCCCTGCAGTTCCCTCCACGGCTCCCACCCACAGGGCCTGAAAGCATTTCAGAGTTACACCAGATAGGAAGTGCTCAGACCAGACCTGTCTCACGTACCCCTCCACCTGCTTTGTACCCACTGTGCCATGAGGAGAGAGATGCCCAGAAAGATACAGCAGTTCCGAGACAGCAGCACAGCGCGGATGAGAACTTCCTTATCTTCTGGTCGAGTGAAGTGATTGTCTCCTTCCCCGCCTCTCGCTCTTCAGGACCAGCGAGGGAACCATGAGAGTTTTCTTCAGGGAGATCGTTAGAATCACTAATGGCAAATCAGGGGGAGAGTTGGAGCTCACAGAGCTTGTGTCACACACGGATACACACACACTCTCTCCAGTCTTCTGTCCTTGTGTAAATGGAGCTGCATTACCTGAGTTGGCCACTGGGTGGCACCTTTAGGCCATGCACTTGACTACACAGACGTTTCTCTGAAGAGCAACAGAAAAATATGCTTACCCTTTAAAAAACAGAGTACATCTTACTGTGGGTGAAATTCGATGACAGATTGAATGCACCTTCTTCCATGTCGTGGTTCAGCCTCTCTTGTCCCTGCCCTTTTGTTGGCTTGAGTAGGTGTGATACCCGTGGCTGTGGGAACCACATAGCCAGGAGCCTGTCCTCATGTCTCATTGATGGGGAAACTGGACTCTGTTGTTCACAGGGCATGAAATGTGCCACCCAGACCTGAGTCCTGCTGAAAGCCCTCTCCAGGGATGCCTCGGGAACCATCCTCATGACCTAGGGAGCTGTTGTCCAAGCTTTGGCCCTGGCTACTGTTGCTCTCAGCAGAAAAGAGCTCACAGCTCGCGCCCACCTCTCTAACACCATGCTGCTGCTGAGGGATTTGTGGGAGGCAAATATGGATGTGAGCACGAGGTTTTTCTCTCCAGTGATCCCTGGAGACTCTTTTAGTAGAGAGGTTCCCCACGTATGTCCCTTCAGCTTTGTTCCAGATGAGCCCATCTGCATTCCAACAGACATTTATTGAGCACCTACTATATGCCAAGCACCATGCCTGATACTGGTGTTGCAAACAGGCTCGGTTTCTCCATCTATAATATGAATGACTGGGTCCTTCCAGCTCGAATATTCTTAATGACGCCCAGATTCTATCTGCTTCTTTGGCCTCTCCCTCATTTGGATGCCGCCACATCCCAACCAGATATGGCAAAGGGACTCACATTGTCTGTGGCGTGGCCTCTATGTCAAGCGGTAGTTCTCAGCCGGGGTGATTTTATCTCCCAGAAGACATTTGGTAATGTCCAGGAATTTTCTGGTTGTCACAACTGGGGAGGGGATGCCACTGGCATCTTATGGGTCGAAGCCAAGATTGCTGTTAAATCTCTTTCAATGAACAAGGCAACGCTCACAACAAAGAATTATCCAGCCCGAAATGGCAATAGTGCCGAGGCTGAGAAACCTTGATGTAGAGGGAGAGAAATCTCTTTTTGGTAATCAAGAGCACAGTGACCTTCTAACATGCATTTAGTGCAATAATGGAACGCCTTTGTATTCTCAGCAGGCCCTGCGGCCTTCGTGATGTGTGGAGTGGCCACTGGGAAGGCTTGGGGATGCAGCAGAGTGAATGCCATGGGAGGTCAGTTCTGGGACCATGTCCAGCAGAGCAGCTATTGACTAAGCCCATGGAACAGACTGTCTTTGTGCTTCCATTTCAGGTTCTGGTTGGCTGTCCAAGATCTCAAGAAACAACCCCTACAAGATGTGGCCAAGAGGGTGGAAGAAATCTGGCAAGAGTTTCTGGCCCCCGGAGCCCCAAGTGCAATCAATCTGGATTCTCACAGCTACGAGATAACCAGTCAAAACGTCAAAGATGGAGGGAGATACACATTCGAAGATGCCCAGGTTTGCTTATCTAGTCGAATAGTTCTGTCCCAAGATGTTCACTTTTCCACTCCACCACCCCACCCTTTAACACACATCCAAGGCGTTGTATGTAGTCACAATTTCAGGTTTTGTTATTTATAAGGCCATCAGTGGAGACCATTCCAGGTAGGTGCACAAAAAATTTCCAGGAGGATTGTTTTCCTAGATGAGTTACGTTGTTCAATAGAAATAGAAATTTACCATTACACGTGGTATCTTTTCCAGGAAAACCTCGGAGTGTTTTACAAAACCTGAAGTCCTGTAATAAGTCATAGTAGAATCTGGACACCATAGCACAACATTGGCAAACTGGGAACAGTAGCTGGCGGGGCCGGGGGTCAAGCCCACTCTCATAACTACCACCCTGCCCTGCTTCCACAGTGACTCCCAACCCTGTGGTGACTGGGGAGCTTTGTGCCATGTGATGAGATACCAGATACCAGGGGCCAAAGCCCCTGCCCTCAAGGGAGTTAAAGCCTAGTGGGAGAGACAGACAAGGAAATGGGCAGTGTCACCAGTAAATGAAGTGCTTCAACAGGATGAGCTCTAGGGTTTAAGGGACCCATGGTTGGTGGTTGGGGGAGGGAAACTCACACCCCTGCTAAGCACCGTTACCACACAGCTGCTGGTGAGGCTGACGGAAGAACCAGAAGCCTCCTAAGCAGCAAGCTTAACTTGAGGGCTGGGAGGGGCCATTTCTAGAGATGAGCATCAGACCCATTTCTCACTTCCTGGGTCCTAACGTTTATTTTCTTCCGCCATCCTACACTCCATGACAGGGCTTAAGGTTTTGCTCTTGTCCCCTCGACCCTCTTCATTTCTCTCACTTGTAAGGTCCCCAGGTGAGAATTTAGCGAGATTGCCCTCCCACGGACATTACCTAATTTAGGAAACAGTCACCGATGCAGGTAATGGCATGAGAACACAGCCAGTGTCTCATCATCCAGATTTGCTCAGAACTTCAGAATGGAAATACCTACCAACCTCAATACCACGACTATCATTTCTCTCCCCCTGGTCATGAGCTCCACTGAACACCTGTGCCAGGTAGATTTGGTTCTGTAGAGTTCAGTGACTTTGCTTTATGAGGTCCCTCGCACCCTTTGCACCTTCAAAGCAAAATATTTAAGTCATGAGAAATCTTTTTTTTTTTCCCAATAGATTTTTGTACGTGTGTGTATGTGTCCCAAGCACATAGCGACATATCGTGGTGAGGAGAGTGATGGCAAAACTCCGTGGGTAATGGAGAGGCTCCATGGGTAGTAGAGAATCTCCACAGGTGATAGAGAATCTCAGTGGGTGGTGGAGAGATCTCCATGGGTGATAGAGAAGCTCCATGGGTGATGGAGAATCCCCATGGGTGTAGAGAAGCTCCATGGGTAGTGGAGAAGCTCCATGGGTGATGGAGAAGCTCCATGGGTCGTAGATAATCTCCATGGGTGATGGAGAAGCTCCATGGGTCGTAGATAATCTCCATGGGTGATAGAGAAGCTCCATGGATGATGGAGAAGCTCCATGGGTCGTAGATAATCTCCATGGGTGATAGAGAAGCTCCATGGGTAGTGGAGAAGCTCCATGGGTGATGGAGAAGCTCCATGGGTAGTAGATAATCTCCATGGGTGATGGAGAAGCTCCATGGGTAGTGGAGAAGCTCCATGGGTGATGGAGAAGCTCCATGGGTGACAGAGAAGCTCCATGGGTGATGGAGAACCCCCATGGGTGATGGAGAAGCTCCATGGGTAGTGGAGAAGCTCCATGGGTGATAGAGAAGCTCCATGGATGATGGAGAAGCTCCATGGGTGATGGAGAACCCCCATGGGTGATGGAGAAGCTCCCCAGATGAACAATCTGAAGCACAAAGCTCAACTCTCCATTATTCATGAAACATGAGAAAAGGGAGACTGGTCAGAACGATGATGCTCCCCGCCCAGTATTATTGCTCTGATCATGATATCAGGAAGGATTTATTTTCATGTTTTATTATGGAAACTTGTAAACATGTGGAAAAGTAGAAGGAATGGAACAACAAACCTTTGTGGACCCTCATCCAGACTCAGCAATCGTCTATACAAGACTGATCTCATTTTTATCTGTGTCCCCACCTATTCTTTCACCGTTTGTTTTAAAGCAAATCCAAGACTGTATCATTTCACTGTAAATAGTTAGGTGTGTATCTCTCTAAGAGAAACTGACCCTTTGGTCTTAACATTACCACAATGCCTTAACAAATTAGCAGTTATCTCTTAATATCATCAAATGTCGTGCAAGTGTTCAAATTTATGGTAGTTCCATAAATGCCTTTTTAAAATCGTTATTCAAAATCAGAATCCAAACAGGGCCCACACATCACAGTAGATCACCTTGTCTTTTAAGCGCCTCGTAATCTACGGTTTCCTTTTACATCCTCCCCACCCACCCACCCCAACCCCTTGCCATTTACTTAATGAAGAAATTGGATCCTTTGTGCTGGAGAGATTCCATTGTCTGGATTTTTCTGACTGCAACGCTGTGGTACTATTTAACGTGTCCTTCTACCATCTGCATTTCCTATAAACTGGTCATTTGACTTAGGTGTTTAATCAGATTTAAGTTTGATTTTTGTGGGCAAAATTACTTCCTAGACTGTGCTGTGCTGTCTTGTCAGAAGGCACATGATGTCTAATTGTCTCTCTTTGTGGTTTTAGCAGCTATTGATGCTTATTGCTTAAATCCATTAGTTAATTAGGGGTTACAAAATGCTGTTCTAATTCTATCATTCTTTCTTCATTTATTAACTGAAATACAAATAATCAAATGCATCTACCATTTGATTATCTAGTCATACAGTTCACATAGGAAAGATGGAATATGTGTTGGATGCAGTCCCTTTATTTGCCAATTTAAAAAATAATGAATGGTTTACTGTCATCATCCAGTGGTGACCAATGAGGGGTTTTTTGTGTGTCTGTCTTTTAGTATCCTTGTAAACCTGTGGGTTTAAACATATTTGATGTGTTTTATCCATTTTGTTTATTATTTTTATCAGTGTTTGGATCGTGCCATCTCTGCCCTGTTGGCTCCTTCTGACATGACCCTACTAGTCTTTTATGTCATTCAAACACCAAGGAAACTAAGATGATCCAGGCCAGTCCCCAGACCTGGCATCAGCTAGTTCTCTAAGAATCGCTGGTTCCTCTTAGGGGGAAATGGTTTTTAGAGACCATAATTTGGGCACTTAGAGGCACTCATTGTTCCTGGGTTGGTCGTCGTTTTTAGGCCTTTCCAGTGGCCAGAGCTAGGAAATAGGTAGTTGTTATTTCTGATAAAAATACATCACGAGTACATACTGATACTTTCCATTCAAACTCAAAACTACAGGGGATTCTATTTAACTTCTTTCTTATGTCTGTGTCACCTTTCTCTATGCTGAGAATCCTGGTTCTCAAGGACGCCGTAGATGATAGCATTAGTACTTCACGTTATTTGCTTTATCCTGCATCACCACAGAGCAGTCTCAAAATCGCAGTGCCACCTAACAGCAGTGATGTGGTTATTGCCTGGTTCTTTAATAGCTGCATAGTACTCCATTTTGTGGAAGTACTATGGTTTAGTCAACCAGTCCTCTCTTCCTGACATTTATGTTATTACTAAGTCAAGGAATATTTGATGGGAAAACTTGGGAAGTCAGCACATTGTGCCGTGACATGTTTCTGGATACACAGCCTTCATTAGCACAGTTCTCTGCCATTTTTCAGGTACATACTTCCAAATATATTGTATCACCTTACTGAGGATACCCAAAGCATTTCTAACCTCCTCAGTGTCTGTTAGGACTGGGATTCTCTGAATTCTAATAAAGTACTCTTCCTAAACCAGTTTCTTTTCAGCTTGTCCCCTTTTGTTTCTTAAGTGTGTTTTCATCATAAATATACAGAGTGCTTCTCACTAGCCCTCTGACCTTGGGCAAGTTACTTCAACTCCCTGAGTCTTCTTTTCCTCATCTGTAGAACACAGATACAATGGTACCTATACTGTAGAAAGGGAATTAAGTGAAATGAAGCATGTCAACAACTAACAGTGTCTGGCTCACAGTAAGATAAGATATTTATGATATTATTTCCTTAATGTCATCAATACTCTTTTCTTATACTTTTATGTTTAGGAAGTTTGGTGAAAGAATTCAAATAATTGCATATAACCTTAGTACCCAGAGATAACGCCTATTCTAGTGTTTTGTTTCTCTCAACTTATGTGTAAAGAGTGTTTATGCAAATAGGGTGATTCTGTAGCCTGCCTTTTACCCTAAACTAAGAGTTAATTTAAAAGGCTAAATTTCTTCTGTAAAGGGCCAGATAGTTTAAATTTTGACGTTTGTGGGTCATGTGATCTACGTCACTACTACTCAATTCTGCCATATAAAAACAGCTACACCGGGCTTCCCTGGTGGCGCAGTGGTTGAGAGTCCGCCTGCCGATGCAGGGGACACAGGTTCGTGCCCCGGTCCGGGAAGATCCCACATGCCGTGAGGCGGCTGGGCCCGTGAGCCGTGGCCGCTGAGCCTGCGCGTCCGGAGCCTGTGCTCCGCGACGGGAGAGGCCGCAACAGTGAGAGGCCCGCGTACCACAAAAAAAAAAAAAAAACAGCTACACCGTAACAGTGTAACAATGTAAAATACATAAATAAGTGGGCATGGTTGTGTTGAAAACTTTATTTATGGACCCTGAAAGCTCAATTTCTTATCATTGTTCATGAAATATTATTCTTCTTTTGATTTTTTTTCAGCCACTTAAAAATAGAAAAACCATTCTTAGTTCACATAACAAAGAAATAGACAGAGTTTGAGACCACTGTGCTGAACAATATATCATGAAAATCATTGAAACACTTCAACAAATCAGAAAGATAGAAGATAGAGAGACTTGGGAGTGGTTAATCTTTCATTTATATGGGAGAGTAGGTTAGAGTAGACCATGTTGGTGCAGTAACAGCAGCCCACCAACCTCCACGAATGTTTCTGCATCAAGGTTGAGTGTTACGGAGCCAACCGACCAAGGGGAAGTCAGCCAGTACCATGATCTTCACACTGCCTTACCCTTCCTGGCCAGCAATGCTGCCCGCACCCGCTGCACGGGTGTGACTTAGAAGTTTCCAGGTAAGGAGAGGAGGCTAAGACCCAGCCAGGACTTGCTCTCCGATCTCCCAACTTGCTGGTCAAGTCTGCAGCTCAGATCACACTGCCCCTAGGTTATTAGAGCTGAGGGCTTGGTTGTCATGCAGAGACCTGGAGAAACTCCAGGTCCCTAGAGAAGGTCCCCAAGCTGGGGAGCAGGCTCTGATCCTGTTTCAGCCATATGCTTTGTCTAGGATTGTAAGATTGTAAGTCCTTTAAGCTTGCTCTCCTCAGTCTGCCCATCTGAGAAGTGGGAATGGTAACACCCAAGCCCTTTGGAATGCCCCCCTCCATCCCCCTATTGGGATCAGGAGCTCTGGGGTGGCTTCCTCAGCTGGTCACATGGTTCTCAGAAGCCAACCAACAGTGGTCAAAATGCCAATAGACATGTTGAGTATATGTCCTGCTATTAGGGGTCAGCAGCCGGAGTGAAGGCTCAGCCAGCTTTATGCATTCATTTGAAATGGGGCCTGGGGGTGGGGTGCAGGCTCCCTCTGACGGTTTTGTCTTTTATCTGACCACATGCATTGTTACAGCAAAGTTAATTGCCTGTGTTTGCTTCCTGTGGAAATGTCTCACAAGATGCCCCGTCAGCATGGGCCCAGCATTTGCACTTGTGTTTTGCCGATCCATTTGGCTTTTTTGAAAATTTGGGCCAAGACCAAATCTTCCATAAAGATCTGTGGGCTGTGACCATAGCCCTCAGCTGTTTGCTGTGTTGTTCCAGTTTCACAGATTTAGCCTCGTGAGGGGAGAAAAAAAAAGAAAAATGAGGCATGATTTTTTTTTTTAAGGACTCAGTTCTTTATGCTAGAGACTGAATTCTCTGTTCTCCATCTTGGGGCATCTGCAGGAGCTGCATTGCCACCTACTTGCTATGTGGTCTTAGGCAAGGACCTTGACCTTTTGTGCCCTAGTTTTCTCCTCTGTAAAATGGGGATGATGTCTTCTCTACAGTCGTCTAAGGGTTTTTTAGAAATCAGATGAGCTAATAGCACTGAAAATTCTTTGAATAAGTAAAGTGCTATATACTTATATGTGTGAACTCACAAAAATTAATGGCTTTAGTATTCCCTGAGATCTCAAAATTCCAAGCTAGATCTAAAACGAGTTCTCCCAAGAAGGGTCTGCTCTTAGAAGGGGTTCTTGGGGGGGGGTGGAAATTCAAAAATAAAAAGTATGTAGGAGCCAAATCTGGGGGGCCTTGAGTGTCTTCCTAAGGAATTTGAACTTTCTCAGTCTGAAGACAGTAGGAAAACATTGAAGGCTTAGAGCTGAAAGAGGAGTGAAATGGTGATGAGCAGAGCAAGCTGAAGCTGAGGGAGATCTGAATCTCGGGGCATGGAGTCCGAAGCTCTGCCGGTGGTTTTTGGAGGAGAGAATGAAACCACAGGAAGTATCGCGAGCCTAAGACCTCCTCTCAGGGCGTTCATCTCTTTCCAGAGCCTCCACAGGCTGCAGGAGGGAGACTGGAGTCAGCAGGCTGGTGCAGTGGCTGCCTGGCTTCAATTTTTAAAGTCTCAGAGTATCCTAGGATGTTCCGAGGACTGTGTCACTGGATCCATTCAGTCATTCGTCCATCTCCCCATCCATCCATTTCATGAACATTCATTCTCCCATTCGAGTTGGGAGACCTTGACCTGTGGGCTGTGAAGTTCTACACTGAGGGAAATTGCAAAGGATATTAGGGACCCAGATGGCTTTTTGCCATTGGGCACAGCTTATCCAAGAGCACATCATTCTTTTTTTTTTTTTTTTTTTTTTTTTTTTGCGGTACACAGGCCTCTCACTGTTGTGGCCTCTCCTGTTGCGGAGCAGACTCCGGACGCGCAGGCTCAGCAGCCATGGCTCACGGGCCCAGCTGCTCCACGGCATGTGGGATCTTCCCAGACCGGGGCACGAACCCGAGTGCCCTGCATCGGCAGGCGGACTCTCAACCACTGTGCCACCAGGGAAGCCCGAGCACATCATTCTTTACAAATAAAACAAAACAGACCTAAGAAACCACTTCACTGAGATTGGACTGGATTGGAAATCTGTCCATCAAAGGGATTGACAGTTGAATCTGATGGACCAATCCAGCCTGTTGACTTTGGTCCCTGCAGGTTCCCATGTAGGTTTCCTACATGTCCAAGCCACCCTGCTTTCCTGACCTGCAGTAGCTGCTGAGATGCCCCATCCAGACCTGTACCTGCAGTGTCTGGCCTCCAGTGCCTCTGGATTTTAAGTTCTTTGCTGGGAGCAGACATCTGGCCTTCCTTACCTTCTGTAAATCCCTACAATATTAAAATAATGCTCTGCACAGAGTTTTGTTTTAAATAAAAAAATTTCCTTGACAACTCAGTCCAGAATGATAATACTCTCAGCTGTACCTGTCATTTAAAATAAATAAATAAAAGGCCATTTGTCCCTTGGTTTTCCACTTTGAAAAATCTTGCCACACAACCTTGAGGAGCACATATAGTAGGTGCTCAATAAATACTGGTTAAATCCAATTTCTATAACATGCCAATTCAGCAAAACTTGGAATATCCACTAAGGGCCAGATGTTCTAGGCTCTGGGAATATACAGATACATAAGCTCTCCTCTTAAGCAGACCCCAGTCTAAGTTACCAAACCTCCGCTTGGCCATCATCTATGCATGGAGTGATCAAAGAGCAACCTCGAGGTCAAAATGAGGCCAGGGTGATACAAGAGCTGAGAAATACACCATCGAGTTACACCCACAGTGAGCAGACAAGAAGCCTCTAGTCAACAGTCTCTATTCTTACCTAAACTTAGATGTTTAAAAGCAACTTGATTAAGGAATGCAAGGCCTCTAACATTTGCTTTGTTCAAAAGCCAGAGTCCAGTGGAGCCCACGTTTACATTTGCCCCAGATTACTCAGAAGCAGATGTCTTCCTAGCTTGGTGAAGGCTGTTAATCTTTGCCCCAGTGGTGGAGGTGGTGGCGTTGTGGGCCAGTATCACAAGACTACACCAAGTTTCCTGATATTAATCCTCATTTGGAGGCATTTCCTAGTAGGCTTCCCATGCCAGACATATCGTAATAAAAAATGCCGTGGCACTGCTTACTCCAGGAATTACTCATTTTATCCTGTGGGTGGTTTTATTTTAGGGAAATGAACGGCAGAGGGAGGGATGCATTTTGAAAAGAACAAATCAGTTGTTTGTGAGCGGTTTCTGTTTGTTACCACACAGACGAGTAGCTCTTGAAGAGAAGGCGTCAGAGAACTAAATTCCAAACTTTCTTTGTTGATGCTTCAGAGCAGAGATTTCTTGCACCAAGCCCCATGACCTTGAAGAGGAGAAGGAAACATTTGTCTAAGTTAATACCCATGGTATTCGGGTAGGTGAAAGGAAATACGCAAAGCTGTCTTTGAAGCTACTCTTATCTAAGAATAGGGATTGAACAGCATCAAAATACTGTGCCCTTTGGCCAGTTAAATTGAACATGTTTATACAGATGCTTTGCAATGTAAAGGCAAAAGATAATTCACTCTTACACTCTCTTATGACTTGAATGTTGCATTCCATGGAAACAGTGTCTGCCACGTCCCACTTAGAAGGACAAAGAAATCCAAATGGGAGCTTCTCATTTAAGGTCCACGGGATCCTAGAATATTTTTTAAAATGTATATATATATAAAACTAAATCGCTTCGCTATACAGCATAAATTAACACAACATTGTAAATCAGCTATATTTCAATTTTAAAAAAGAAGGAAAAAACCTGGAAGAAAAGATCCACAGGCTCCCAGGATGGTCACCCGAAGCCGCATCCACGAGGACAAGCTACTGTCCTTCACTCCGAGGAGCGTCTGTACGCACTCAAGTGAGTCTTTTCTACGTTTATTAAGCAGATACTGACTTAGGATCCCCATCAATTCCCTACCACTGGGCAGTCCCACCCTCTGTCCTCCTGAAGGACCCATGATGAGAAAAGTGTTCATTTTCTTTAGGCTTCAGCTAACCATGCCTAAGGTCTGAAGACCTTTGGTTTAAGATATTCAAGAGTCTCTTGAAAGGTGAGACTCATACATCTTCTGGGTGACTTTCTGTGACACAGACTCGCTGCCTGTGACTTCCCAGAGGCCCGGTCAGCCCTCAGAGCTTTGCCAGTTCGGCCCTTCCTTCTGGTGCGGAAGGCAAGTCGTACATGACCTGTGAGGTGAGAGCCTGTGTCACCCTGGGAGACTTGGCCGTTGCTGTCACTGACAACGTGGTGGTGAACAGTTCCCGAAAGGGAATGGTGAATGGCAGTTGCATCTACCCCTGTGATGACTCAGATTAAAGATTGAAAGGAGGCCCCTGACGCTTCTGCTAACCACACGCTGAGGACTTTGTCTCAGCCACAGAACCTGACTCCCTCAAAACCCCAACTCAAGGACCATGAACAGCACCGTGTACCAAGGGAAGAGTGTGAGCTTTGGGGTCACAGAACCCTGGGCTCAAATCCTTGCTCTGTGCTTGGGCAAGTCACTCAACTTTGTAGAGCTTTAGTGTCCTCGTCTGTAAAATGGGGTTGTTTAAACCTAAGCACTGATTCAGAGCAAACAACAACAGCAATGGAAATAATACAGCTGGACTCCACTCACCTTTCCTCCTCCCCGGAAACCTTCTGGTCTTTGGTCTCCTTCCCATGTCATCCCTGGCAAGGACAGTCCCAACATGAAGGCCAGTTATCATCATTACTTTACATGTGTATAGTTTTCGTCATGTGTTCCCTTGTATTTCCTCGGTTAATTGTGTGCTCGGCGGGGCTGGAAAAGGCAGACTCAGGACCTGAATCCAAACCTTTGGCCCCCAGCCCAGCCCCCCTTCCAGCGTCTCACACGGCAATGTCACATCCTGCCCCACAGCGTCATCTTCCTTCAAGGGACCACAAGGGACCCAACAGTTCCCAAAGGCTGGATGTTGTTCCAGGAAGCTTGGGTGTTCCCAAGAGGACAGAGGACAGAGACACATACATCTGCAAAAGAAAAACAGGACACTTGAAAATCCCAAGAAAAGCTCCTGGCAGCTGTGCAATGCTCCAGCTGAGCGGCCTCCCACTCCAGGAGGATGCTCTAAAGCCGGGGGATGAGATTGTAGCTGTTTCAGGAACCCACAGCAAAGAGGAGGACGTAAGGGTGTTCTGAAGCAGTCTAACTGCCCCAGCATGCTTGGGGCCCAAGGCCCAGGCATTTGTCTGATTACCTTCCCCAGCGCTGTGAGGCCCACCGTGTCTTATCTAAAAACAAAGGAGATTTCCAAATGAGGACCCTCACTGCAAAACATTGTTTTGTAGCAGGTGTGGTTTTGAGACAGCTTGCGCTGCTCGCTCCCTCCTCCTCCCGCATGTCTCGGACTCCACTGATTCCAGTCATTTTGGGTTTAGGGTTTTTTTTCTTTCACTCCATTGCTTTTTTTTTTTTTTTTCTGAATCTTTTTTATTGAAGTATGGTTGATTTACAATATTATATGAGTTTCAGGTGTACAACATATCATTCGATATTTTTATAGATTACATTCCATTTAAAGTTATTACAAAATCTTGCCCATGGTTCCAGTTGGTTTTGCTTCTGCCTTAGCGTCCCAGGTAAGCAAAGCTCCCACCTTGGGCTTGGCCCTGGATGAGGGTGGAGTGTCTCATCAGGGTGAGATCCATGTACTGTAACTGTCAACCGCCATGGGGTGTGATTCCCTCCTCCCACTGAGAATGTAGCTAAGATGTCCAGTATGACTTAGGGCCTTAGGGCATCAGTTTCTCTACCTATGGAGAACCATCCTCACCCTCCCTGGAGCAGGTGCCTCCCTACGTGTCAGGAAGGCAGATGTGGACTCTGGTAGTTCTGCTTGTTCACAGTCAATTATCCGTTTTTTAGAAAGAGAGAGAGGGAGTAGGGGAGGGAGGGGTCTGGGGAAGGAAGGAAGGAAGGGAGGAAGGAAGTGAAGGAAGGAAGGAAGGGAGGGAGGGAGGAAGGAAGGGAGGGAGGGAACGAGAGAGGGAACGAGGGAGGGAGGGAGGGAAGGAAATAAAACAAGAAAAGACAAGAAAAAGCAAAGAAGAGAAATGCAAACTTCTTTCTCTCTGGCCCTTTCCCTCATTCTGTCGGTGAGCGCTCGCTGGCTTTGCCAGTGGCTCTCCTGCTTCTTGCAGATTCTGGATATACATTTTCCTTAAGACTGATTGTCTGCAAAGCAGTGGAAACAAACCAGAACCCCTCATAAATCAGTAGGGGTCACTGCCAAGAGCTTTGTACACTTGCTGTCCCTGGCAGTGATAAACTCATTGCATTTGGGAACTGGCCAAAGACCCTGAGTCCTATCTTAATTCTCATTCCCAGAAAAACCTCAGCACTCCATTCCCCCACCCACTGTTTACTGTCTTTGTGTTTCTTAGACAAAGCTGGCAAGGAAGAAGGCACAGAGTTCCATAACTGGGTACATCAGAGGCTGCACTTCTCTGCTTGGGGGAGGAGAGGAGGGTAGAGGAGAGTCCTGGATCCATAGGCTGTGGGAGAGGAGGCCCCAGAGGGGCCTGGAGCCTCGGGCCCTGTGGGGGGCATGAGCGATCTGCAGAGGTTCTTGGATTCTGTTTTGCTCAGACCATGCCTTGCACATGCTAGTGTTGTTTTGGTGGTTGTTTCCTTACAGGGTAATCTGAGACGGTCATAATGATGGCCAAGGGCTAGCAACGAGGTTGGCAGAGTGAGACTGCCTTATGCAGCCCACATCCAACAGGCCATACTCTCTCCCCACAAGGTCCTCACCTTGGCTCTGGCCTTGGCAACAAATTGCCAAGTTGGCATGTGACATAGAGAGGACAAGAGCAGTGCCCAAACTGCCCCCTGACCCACATCAACTGCCCCTCCCCACCCCCGAGAGGGGACCACCACTGCCTGCTAATCCTCAGCCCTGGGTTGTCCTTCTTGCTCTGGTTGACCAGACTAGGAACTGGGAGACACATTCCTGCCTACTCAGCTCTTCCTACCTTGATGAGGCTCTTTCTGGTTGAGGGACAGCCATTCCCCATCTCGGACAGGGTAGGTCATCCTCAGTTATACCCGTTCACAGCACCCTGAACCTGCTCTTCTTCCTTGTATCCCTCACGCCCTTATGCAGTGAACTCTAAGCTTTATGACAGCGGGGACCTCTTCTGTCTTGGCGATGCTGGAATCTCAGTGCCTGACACAGTGCCTGGCACCTAGGAGATGCTCAACAAATACTCTGGGGATCAAATGTTGAGGCATCTGCTTTATCCTATATTCTTTCTCAATTGACAAGTTCTTTCTTTCAGTGGCTTTTCCTGCCCACGATGAGCTGGAGGAATTAGCTAGATCAGGGGTGAAATTTGTTGCCAAGGCCAGAAGGGCTGGGCTGGGCAAGGTTTCCTTCCTCTTCTTGGGGGAGCAGGGGGTATTTTGTGAGATATACTTGGGGATTTAGATTCCTCTGAGAAGTCAGAACAAGAAGCATGGGCCTGTTGCCTTGGAGAGGGGTTTGGAGAGGGGCCAGGCCTGAGGGCCAGGCCTTTCCAGATGACTCAGGAGCAACCTGGCTCCGTGGGCCAGACAGAAGCCATGCCTGAGACAAGAAGAAGGAGACAGCGAGATAGTTTCTCTCTGGGTTAACATTTGTACGTAAGATGTAAATGTTAGACAACTTTAAAGGGACAGCAAATGCAAAGACCATGATGTCCCTCGGTCTAGGCCCTGAGGCCATTAGGGCTGAGCCGCGAGGCCCACATCGGGACTTCCTTTGAGTTGAGTGTGATCCCCACTCTCCTTCCATACAGAGAGCAGGATCTGATCATAAACTAAAACAAGTATGGAGCCTGCAAACTTGCTCAGTACTTGCAAACTCAGACCAGCATTTCAGTGAACCAAAAAGCAACATAAATTCCGCTAACATTTAACCCTGTGCTGGACGCTATGCACATATAAGAGATTAAAAGCACATTGTTCCCTCAAGGAGCTTAAACTAGAGTGGGCTGGGTTTTTGTCTGAAATTTGCAGAAAAACACTCAGTGACATGTGTTCCCACTAAGTTTATTAACTCAGAACACATCTGGATCATCAAAGTAGATTCAGATTGAAGCCAGTGTTTTGTTTCACTGGGTTCCTTTCAGTGGCCCCATTCCCACGAGTAGGGCTGCACCCGCTTTTATAAATATGGGGGCATCTGGGCAAGAATGAAGCTGGTGCCCAAATAGGTCTGCATATGGTCCATCTGAAGATGGCCTGAGAGGGGTCCACATGTCAGCAAGGTGATTCTTGCTTTCTGTCTTCACTTTCTTTTGAGGTGGGTAGGAAGAGGGTCTTGGCAAGCCACCGTCATCACCCAGCTTCCTCTGGGATGCACCAGCAGTCTGGCCAGGTATTTCTTAAATGTGCCCCCAGCTGAGGAGAAGTCTCTGCCTCCCCTTCCTCCTCCCCTGGGAAGAGTACCCGAGGAAGAGGTCCTTAATGACCAGTCCAGCCTCTTTGCTGACCATCCTCTTCACTGACCAGCTCTCCATTCCCCTGAGCACTGGGGCCCTTGTCCAGCGTCGTGGGTTGAACAATGAGTGTGCATCAGGCAAGATGCTTGCCTGCCTGATGATTCCACCCTCCCTAGGGAAAGCCCGCCCTCCTCCTAACAGGCCCTCTCTTGGGACAGCCAGGCTTTCCTGTGCAGCTGAGCTACCATCCATTTCAACTAATAAATAACCTTTTTCAACGGACAAGCTCCGTCTTTTAATGAAACAGGCTTTCCCTGCCCTTAATGAGGACAGATCTATTAGGAAGGGATCACAAGGCTATAGGAATTAGCCGGAAGTGAAGGGCAGAATCCGTTGCCGTGGCCAGAATGTAATGCCTCTAGGAGCCCAGGAAGGCACTATGCCCCAGCATCTGCCCCTCCTGGATGGAAGACTCGGGCCTGGCATATTTACCCAGATGCCCCCACGATCTGGTTCTAAGGGTCCCCTTCCAGGATGGGATGGTGGCCCTGACATGCACAAACTGACCCAATTGCATCGTTGCCTGTAGACTTTTTTTTTAATTAAACTTTTTATTTTGAGATACTTTTAGCTTCACAAGCAGTTATAATAAATAATATAGAGACATCCCATGTACCAGTTTCTCCTAACAGTAACATCTGCAAAAGCTATACTACAATATCACGGCCATGACGTTGACATTGCTACATCCCCCGAGTTTATCAGATTTCCCAATTTTACTTGCACTCGTATGTGTGTGTATGTGTTTAGTTCTATACAACTCTATCACATGTGGAAGATGTGTCGAGATACAGAGCTAGTCCACCCCCACAAGAACCCTTCCTGTTGTCTTTTATAACCACACCTCCCTCCCCTCCCTGCCCCTCTCCTGTCCCTAACCTCTGGTAACCACTAACCTGTTGTCTGTTCCTATAATTTGTCATTTCAAGAATGTCATACCAGTGGAATCATACAGTATGTAACCTTCTGGGGCTTTTTTTCATTCATCATAATTCCTTTGAGATTCATCCAAGTGGTTGGGTGCATCAGTAACTTCTTCCTTCTTATTGCTGTGCCCGTGGTTTTAATCATTAAGCAGTACTGCATCCCAACGTGGCCCCAAGGCCCAATTACATAGCCTCTGCGACATGATCCTCAGGAATCTTTCACTCTGTGAGAGAAAATAGGTTTTGGTTGGTGTTTTCTGAGTGGGAAAAAAAACGAAACAAAGCCAACATGTTACATGTTTTTCCAGGTACAGACAAGCATATTTCGGTTTGTTTGTTTCTTTCCTAACACAGTGGCCAGTTGGGTCGCAGTTCCCTTTAGCACTGGTTGACAGTTCTTTCTTGTGTCTTCCCACCTCCCGCCTTTCCAGGAGCACATCTACAAGCTGATGAAGAGCGACAGCTACGCCCGCTTCCTCCGGTCAAATGCTTACCAGGACTTGCTGCTCGCCAGGAAGAAGGTACCTGCGAGGGGCAGCCTTGCCTTTCTTAGCACTGTTGACCTCTGCCTGCTGCTTTCTGCCGGTGTGAAATGAGAATGTCATCCCTTGGGTTTTATTTCTTTTCTCTTTTCTTCTTTCCCTTCTGTACCTGGTCCCACTCCAATAGAATATAATTAGGATTGTCACCACATCAGCCCCCCCACAAGGTCCAGGGTGTGGCATCCTGTCTCCCTGGACCCATCATCTCCATCTGCGTGTCCTGCCCACAGCGGAGAGTGTGACCAAATTCTGAGGCCGCAGTGGCTCAGCCCAGGTGTACAGGGCTGGCAGTGACATCAGCCAATCCCTTAGGAAACCACTGAAGAGTCCAGCCCCCTCCCCACAGATTTTCTGTCCCCAACCGGCTCAGAGATGAGTATGAGGCAAGGATCGGGGCGCCCCCCTCTGGATAGAAACGCTTATAGGTTTCCAGGGGGCGATCTGGCACCTGAAGTCCTTCCTGGGGTGGTTGCCCCTCCCTCTCCCTCACCTGCCCCACAGCATTTGCTTTTTCTTTTAACCAAGAAGTAACGGCATCCTAGCTCCTTCCTCCTCCTCCACTCTGAATGAAGTCCTCGTTCCCTGTGGCCCTCAGTGTCTGGACTTGGGGGTGCAGGGACCCTCAGCATGCAGGGTGGTGGGGAGTGACTGAGGCAGGGATGAACTCAGCTGGATTTATGGGAGGAGGGAAGGAAGAGCCAGGAGGGACATGGGGTCTGGAAAAGGGGAGGCAGGAGGGACGGCTCAAGGTTCCAGTATGCCTGCAAACGCTCTGCTCGTCTTGGTTCTCATCTGAGGCCCACGTGTGGTTAATGGGGCTCTCCTTGCACCAAGTCCCGGGACTCCCGTGCCATGCCGCTTAGGACTGTGCGCATCCCTTTCTTCTCCCTCTCAGCCTCCCGGCAGCAGTCCCTGAGCCTGTGGTTGTCCAGCAACACGCTGTCTGTCGGGCTTCCTCTCTCAGCCACACAGCCCCTCTTTCTGTGTACTGTGACCTCACGTGCCAGCATCCTTGTCTCCATATCTGGCTGGTCCCACAGCACTCCCGAGTCTAGAAGAGCATTTATGTCCTGCTTGCCTGCCCTTAGGTAGCCCTGAGGACATCCCCAAGAGCCTGAGAAAGAGAAGGAGACTTTGGGGACTCCCAGAGTGTGAGGAACCCAGCTTTCTTGTTGGCCTGCATCCCTTCCATCAGGTGTCACTACTACGATGGGAAATGTGAAGCCTGACCTCCAGCCCGCTCCCTTGCCAGAGGGTGGAGGTGGAGAGGCCCTGATGCAGCTGGCGGACATCCCCACCAGTAATGGCTCTGATACCCAGTTTCTCAAGAAAAGTTGTGGAGACCTTTGGTGCCTCCAGCCCAGATCTCAGGGGAGAAGGCAAAGTAATTGTTCCTTATTTCTTGCGGCTCAAGACCCTGAACTGATTCCGGTGTGGGGAAATTGTGAGCCTCTAGCAGTCTGACCCAGCTGGGCCTGTCCACACACCCAGAAGAAGCCAGAGGCCATTCAGTCTCCCTGTGGGTCTGAGCACAAAGGGAAAACGCACCCCAGCACAGGGAGTGGGGCTGAGATTCCACAGATCCTCCCATACGAGGAAAGCTTCTCGGAGGAGGTCACTTGAACGAGGAAGGAACGGACGACCTGCCCGTAAAATGTCCCAGATGAAGTTCATTAGAATTATCCTTCCAGCCCCTACACCAAGGAGTGTCCTTGGGGCAGAAAGCTCTTGCAGATGCCAAAGCCCTTTCAATATCCAGGGGTTAATTGTTTCCAAAGTCAGCGACAAGCCTACCTCTTCTTCCATTTCTCCCTGAGTCTCCAGGCATGGACTGGATTTGTAACTCGGCACTTCCAGGTAGGCCTAGAGTGTCTTCTGATGTCAGGGATGGGCTTACCATACGATCTACATGTCCAGGTCATGAAGGGAGGTGAGCCACGAGGTCCAGCTAAGAGGAGGGATGTAAATCGGCCTCACTTTTCTGCTCAGGAAGGCTCCTGATGGAGTCTGGAGGCATAGCCTTCCAGTCCTTCCTCCCTAATTCCTCGTCTATCCTAGTACTTTCAGAGATCAGGTTAGTTGCTCTGATGAGCCGGGTCTCAAGGACAGGTGTGCTGGGTTTTGAGGGGCCCCTCCAGAACACTTAAGTACCAGTACTTAAGTACAGTTTTCCAGGGCAGCTTGGAGGACCTGTGCAAGGCAGAGGAACCTGAATAAGTCAGGCCAGTGGCCACTCTCTGTGGGCAACAGCTCAGGAGCCAAGGGAAAAGAATGCCAGGCGCAGAATGCCAGCTGCGGGGCCTAGGACTGGCCTGACTTGAGCTGCACAGACAGCCCCCGGGTTGCCCACTGGGTTGAAGCTGAGTCCTGCCGTCCCCAGTGGGGAGACTCAGTATGGTGCCAGGCCAAGCACGGATCCTTCAGTTCCCTGTGCCTGAAGGAGAAAGACCAGCCTGGCTCTGCGGCGGTGTGTCCTCTGTGCTGTGTCTTCCTTCTGCAGCGTCCTCTCTGTCTCCCAGCAGCCAGCTGAGGGGATGGGGCATGACAGCCGAGGAAGCCCTCTGACCTTGTCCACACCCACAGTGGCTACCTTTGGCCCCCTCTGCTTCCAGCACATCCTGCAGACCCACAGACACCTGGCTGCTTCTTCAGCTCTCTAATTTCCATTATTTGCTGTGTGTGTGTCCACGTGAGTGTGTGTGCTCTCCAGATTTCCCAGGCATGGATTCAGGACCTTGGAACTGGGCTCTGGGATAAACTAGCAGGTATTTGGGATGTAATTCTCCCCCCTTGGAAAAGCAGGAAAGTTGAGGAGAGGGTCAGGTCACACCACACCCCCTCCTCCTCCGCTAGAGGAGAACGGCCAGGCCTGGGGGGAGCGTCCAGGGGCTTTGCCTCCTCTTCCCCCTGTGTGGGGAGACGCTCAGCCTGGAGTCCCTGGGAGGTTCCTGCGCCTGCTGTCACCTGCCGTGAGTAAACCTTGGAAGGGGTCACCTGCCCGAGTACCGAGAGAGCATTTTCTGTCCAGAACGCTCCTTCTGAGGCCCAAGATCTTTGTGGTTGCAAAAGACCCGGGTAGAGCCTCCTTGGTCTAAGGACACAGAACGAGAGTCACTTGGGGCCATGAGGATGTTGAGGAAGTGAACAAACTTCCTGGCTGCATCTGAGCAGAAAAATCTCAGAAAAAGTCCTAACCCAGACTCATGGAGGACTCGATGACTTCACCTCGCCCACGGCCGCTTTGGCCGTCTCAGCAGGATTCCCCCACAGGCCCCGCTGGCCCTGGAAGCTCGTCTGGTTTGGGGCCCCCGTTGGGGCCCCCAGTTGGCTCCTGCGCGTGGGCTCGGCCACTCAAAAGCAGTGAGCAGGCAGTTGCAAACTGCTGACCGAGGGCTCGACTCCCAGCCCGGTGGCTCCTACTTCAGCCCCGAAGCACGATTAATGGCTCTTCTAGAAGCAAACACCCCTCTCTCCTCACAGCTCCAGGGAGGCTCTGCTTTCCGTCTCTCCCACTGACTGTTGCACACAGCTCTGGCTGCTTCTCTTGTCCCGTTTTTTTTTTTCCCCCCCGCCCTGTCTTGCTTTTGTTTTGGTTCGTTAGCTGCCACTGCTGCTCTTGGGGAACAATGTGTAAGCTGAAGATTTTTTTTTTTT
The DNA here is from genome assembly GCF_039906515.1 of Pseudorca crassidens. NCBI lineage: Eukaryota > Metazoa > Chordata > Mammalia > Artiodactyla > Delphinidae > Pseudorca > Pseudorca crassidens. The sequence goes on along the minus strand of NC_090296.1, from coordinate 30,425,759 downwards.
TTCTGTATTTTTCTCCCTTTTTTTTTTTTCCCCCCCTAAAGCCAGAAAGTGAGCAAGGTCGTAGAACTTCCTTAGAAAAGTTCACTCGCAGTGTGGTAAGTTCAGCTGGTTTTCTTTGGTGGTTGTTTTTCTCTGTTTTGTTTTCTGTGTGTACGGTGGTGATTATTGTCGTTTCCTTTGGGATGGGAGGGAGCCCAGTGCTTTCCCCTCAACACACCCACCCGTTTTCTCTTGCAAGGGTCGAGGGTCGGAGGCTTCTCTCCTAGGGATGGATCTGCAAAAGACAAAAGGCCCGGCGGCTCCCTCTGCAGACGGTGCACGGGGCAACCGCCCAGCCTCCGGCCTGGCGTTTGATCTTCTGTCTGTGGCCTTGAGGAGGGAGGAGCTCCCCGCTGCCCTCGGGGCTGCGCGGTTGGTGCACCCTCTGCAGCAGCCCAGGGAGAAGGCCGTCCAACCGGACCATAAAATAAATTGGCTCAGAACCATAGCTCATCTAAAACAACATCCGAATTTCCCCCTGTGGACTCTGACAACCGTGCGGGTGCCCGAGGCCGGCTGCCGCTGCTGCTGTGTCGGCGGCTTTTGCGTGTGCCTAAGGCGGCCGTGCTGCATGGGTTGTGGCGATGCGGTCTACAGCTGGCGCGTGTGTGTGTGTGTGTTAGTGGCCTCTGCATGAGTTCCCACATCCCTGACAGCCCCTTGTCAGCCTTCTTTGCACAGCGTGACAGGGAGAGGAGGGCAGTAGCCATGGGGTGGAGCGGCCGTGGGAGGGTCTTCCCCACGGTGCCTGGTGGAGATTCTGGGCTATGATCTGTAGAACGGCACAGACCCATCTCCCCTTTCCATGATGTTCTCTGTAAGGCAGGGGCATAGGGCTTGATGCACAGGAAGCAGTCAGTCCCGCTCATTCGCTCACTCGTAAAAACAAGCTGCTGAGTTCATGGGGCCCAGCCTGCACTCTTCACGTCAAACCAGAGAGAACCAACATGGCAGCCAGGGAGCAGGGATCCCACGTGTGGAACTGGCCAAATTTCCCTTCCCCAAGGGTGGAAACCCGCTGATGCTAACTTGCCTTTTTCCTCCCTCTATTGAAGAGGAGAGTCCTTGTAAACCTGACTACTGTGTGATTAGTATCGTTATTTTATCCCTTTAATGAAAAGTCTAAGAATTCTGGGTTGAAAACAACCTGGTCATTTGCCTGTCATAGCTAGGTGCATCTTAACTGAATTTAAACATCATTTTGAATTTGCTAGATGTAAACATCACAGGAACTCTAGGAGGTGGCAATTAAAATAGGCGTGCTCATCCCATCTCTTCTTTGGTCTTTTCTCCCCATGGCCTTTCCTCATGAGAAATCAGAACTTGCACAGTGTAAGACCTGTGGTTCCCCTGTCTGTCTTCATGGCTGGTTTGCCATGGACACGTAACATCATACACCAAGAAGCTGCCACGGGCTGTCAGAGGCAAGGCCAACAGGAATTCCTTCACCCCCGATGGCTGATAGAGAGTGGTGGGAACCCACCCCTCCCTCTCTTTTGAGGCCTGGAGGCTGTAGGTGGAAGATGTTTAGGGGTTTTGTTGACAAACCCAGAGCATACTGTGGAGAAAGCAGAACTCCTGCAGCCCCACGGAGGCCCTTCAGGTTGACTGCGTGGGCTGAGGGTGTGAGAGGAAGCCTGGTACTTGGATGAGGCATCCAAACATCTCCAGGCTGCTCTTCATGAGAAGTGGGTATTGGGAAAGCAAGCATGATCTCAGTGAAGCTCTGTGAAGAGCATTTATTGATGTTCCTTCATCCCAGAAGTGGTGTTGGTTCAGTGGTTCTCCAAGGTCTGTTAACAAAGCGTTTGGAACGAGAAAGCATCAGACACCACCTTCCAAGCGTCTGAAGTGTGCACATGGGAGAACTTACAGAGATGTTTCAGGGCCGGCTGAAAGAGAAAACTCTGCCACGTTCCTGAGATTTTTAGCATCTCTATGAGAGAAGGCCCGAACTTCAAAACCAAAAACTTCCTGAATTCCACGCTATGTTTTCTATGAAGACTCTAAGGCGTGGGGCGTTCTGAGTTTTTGTTTCCAGTGGTGGAGGTGGAGATGGATTTGTATTGATCCATCCTTGTTCCTTGTGCTCTTGGGGTAACACCACTTGGGGTAACAAGATGAGGCTGAGTTTGAGGAAACTGCCCATGGCCGTAGCAACTCTCAGAGTACTTGAGGCTGGAACCCGAGAACGTGGTCTCCACAGCCCAGTGTTCTAATCAAACGGAATTAACCGGCCAACGAAAATGCCTTGCACTTTAATGGCCATCTTCTGGATATAATATACACAAAGTGCTTGATTTCTTTAAAAGAAGGTCTACGTGAATATTTCATCTGCTACATACTGCAAACTATAAAACTCAATGAAAGACTTGTTCAATAGCATTCTCATGGTGCTGGGAAATATGTGTAAAAAGACCATCCATGTCGTGGAACCAATAATGGGAAAATGAGGGGGTGAAGCTGGGCAGTCCGTGCGCCAAGGATGTGAGGCCGCTGCCATTTAGGACTAACTAGTGGCAAGAAGTGTTGACCCAGGTGGTTAGTTATCTCAGTCAGCTCACTTCTTATCAAAACTGAATCTGGGTCCAGAATTTCTCCCACGCCAGTGTCCTTTCTTTTCTTGGTAAAGGAGGAACATGTGGAGAAACCAGGTCGTGCTTTCCCAGACTCAGGTGTATCATGATATGGAGGGATTATCTGTTGAAGGCCCCAGATGCCCCCTTTGACGTGCGATCCTAGGGAGTAGTTCACTGTGGTTCACGGAAGCTGCTGGGGCCACCCTGGTCTGGGTGCAGAAGGAGCCTTGCGATCCCCATCAGAGGCATTGCTGGGTGAGCTGCTCCTTCCAATGGAAGCGTCATTCTGAGTCACGCAGAGCTTGAACATCAGAGCCAGTGCGGGGTACGCTGTGCCGAGGCATTGTGTAGCTGGGCCACCTAGAGCCACGGAGCTTGCATAATGGCCTGCTTTTGACAGGGCAGGCCCAGGTTCAGAAGCAGACGTCACTCAAAGTCCATGGCGTGGCACAGCCAGCCCACATCGCATTTTTATTCAGAGCAGAAAACAGGACTCTCTCTGATGAGCCCAGCCCCACGGATGCCCAGCTGGCCACGCAACGTGCAGCTGGATTTCAGCCCCTCCTTGACCCTCAGCTGCCCTTGTGCAGTGGATGACTCACATCACTGAACGTGGTGGCCCCGGTCCCAAGAGCTCCAGGCCCAGGAAGAGCTGTAACCCATAGCGGCTTCTCAAAGGGGGCCGAAGACGTGGCCTCGGGTCAAATGAATGGAGCCTCTCTCTCCCTAGTCCTGTCCACTGGGAAGCTTCCTTTCACAGTGGCTGCAGAATATGAAAGCCACAGTAGGAAACTTCTGCGGGTTGCCTTTGCATCACCCTCCGTCTCCTCTGCAGACTCTCTGGTGGGAGGTCCCAGGCACTGCTGACGGCGGGGAGGAGGGTCTTCTCTAACTAGAGACTGCTTGCTACTGCTCAGTGCCCACCAGTCTGCCATTCTCCACCATCTTCCTGGTTTTGTGGCTGACAGATGACAATGAGGGTGGCCAGAGCGGAAAGGCTGTCCATCCCCCTGCTCTCTCTTAGGCGTGCTCATTCCTTCAGGGTCTACCGCAAAGCAGGGAGGGCCCCACAAGGGGCGACTCTGACATAGAGGACAGCAAGGATGCATGGGAGGAGGGCCATTAGCCAAGGCTCAACAGCAGCAATTTGATTGCCCTTTTCACATGGTGGCCAAAGCCATCTGGTGAGAACTCCACAGGAGGAGCTCCGGGAGGAAACGCTAGAAGAAGTCCTCTGCATGGTATCTGCGAGGGATAGCCCTTGAGTTAGCAGAAGTGGCAGCCCTGGGTGACGGTGGCATCAGCCTCCCTGGACACCTTTGCCTGGGCGCTCAGCCGAAGCCCCAGGTGTCCTCTTGAGAGCCTCATCAGCTGTAGCCTCAGGCTCCCGAGATGGGCAATGGGGTCGCTGGTGCCTGAGCTACGCTGGAGGCCTCGGAGGAGAGCAGAGATGAGAGCCAGGTGTTCATCACTCTCGTAAGAGAGCATCACAGTTGGGCTTTGTCGAGGTGCTCCTTGGAACTGAAGCAGCAAGGGCCGGGAGCTGAGGGAGCCTTGGCGTGCGCCAAGCAGCATCTCCAAGCGTTTCTGTCCTGCCTGCCAAGGAATGCAGCGGGAAAGTCAGATGGAGACCAGGAAGTTCTGGGAGCCAGCTGTCACCCTCCCGCCCTCTCCCTTTCCTCCCGCCCCAACCAAAAGCCAAGGAAAAGCTAATGAGGGCTAAAAAGTCTGCAACTCACCTCCCACCACCTTCCAGGCAGCTCCGGCCCCAGGCCCAGGTGCTGAACCAGAAGTGGAAGGCTGAGACCCTTGGCAGGCGAGGCAGAGGGCCGGCAGCCAGGGTGCTCCGCCCACCCCCCTCCCCCCCCCACAGCAGCTCCTTCCCCAGGGAGGCTGTCTCCTCCTCCCCCTCAGCGTGTCAGGGGCAGAGCCATGCACTCTGCTGCAATGAGTTCTCAAACACCTAGACTCAGCAGAACCCCCAGAGGGCCTTGACCTCAGTTGAAAAAATCCTTTCGGGGCCTCCAGCAAGGAACGATTGGCTAAAAATTCTTTAGAGTTGATTCTGATTGCAAACAGTCCTTGGGCCCCATGGGGACGTCTGGGTCGCAGACTGTAGTGCCAGCCTCTCCCATCTCAGAACCCTGAGATCCAGCAGCAGTGAGACCCGGGCCTGCCTAGAGATGGGGGCGGATTCCATAGCAGTGCTGGGGAGGGAAAACATGAAAACCTGCCCGTCTTGAGCAGCAAGGACTTCCCCTGGGACTCTGGGAAACTCCTCAGCAGCTCCATGCAGGGTGGCTCCTGCTTCCAGGCTCAGCTTGCTAACAGTGTGGCCTCAGGCCCATCACTAGCCCTCTCTGAGCCCTGGTTTTCTCCTGTGAGCAGTGGTGTGGACTAGATCATCTCTGTGGACCTCTTCAGCTGGAATGTTCTATAGGTCTGTGCTTCTCTGAGCCCTGGTTTTCTCCTGTGAGCAATGGTGTGGACTAGATCATCTCTGTGGACCTTTTCAGCTGGAATGTTCTATAGGTCTGTGCTTCTCTCTATCCTGAGATTTGCGAGTTGTGCTAATCGTCCCTCAGAGTGAGAGAGGAGCTGCCTTCCTGCCTGGGAAGTGGCTGCCCACCCTTGACACTGGGAAGGAAACCATATTTGGAATTGAGTTGGGTATGTATTTAAAATCCTTTGACAGGGATTTGACAATAAAGCACTGTCAGAACTGAGTGCGACTGGCACCTGACACACAGCCCATCCCTCACTGTACACTGTGACCCCTGGAGGGCAGGGAGGGAGAGGTCGCAAAGAGCAGGGTAGGCACCACGCACCCTGTCAGTCTTGCCAGTGCCGCAGTCCCCCCCATTCCAGGACGGATGCCCAGCTGGGTGTGTGTCGGGAGGTGGGGGTGAGGTCAGTCGGGCAGAGGGATGGGCTCTGCGTGGCTGCTGCCACATCACCCCGTGCATTGTGGGAGGGTGGGAAAAATAGACTCTGAGTATCTGGTGACCTCAGCATCACTCTGCTGTTCTCCTGCTACCACACTTTCTAGTTCCCTGGAGAACTCCGGGCCGGCTTTCCACTGTCCTCTCTTAATGCCCAAAAAGAGGGCACAGAGGGCGTGTTAACCTGGTTATAGTCAGTGGTAGGTTAAGTCTCCTCTGGTCTCGATCCTTCTCTCTCCATCTAGGGTCCAAGTGAAGTTTGAAAAAGCATGTTTAATATTATAGTTTTGTAGCTGGAAAATGAAAATGTAAAAGTTTATTTTTTTTATAAACCAACGATCAAATGTAAGACAGCTGAATCAGCTTAGCTGGCAGGATACAGAGAAGACAAAGAGATAAAGCGGCTCTCCAAGGGGGTGTTGGGAGGGGTTCTTTCTGAAACTCTGGGAAAGGGTGAGATTTTTATTTATCAAAAAGGGTCAGAGGTTGTCATTTTTGACACTGCCAGTCCTCTTGGAAGGAGGAACCCCCAGCTGATGGTTCAACCTGTCAACCAAAAGCAGCCCAAAACGCCCTCCCCACGGAGTGCCCACTCGAGAAGAAATGCGGCAGTGACTCAGCCTCCTGACCCAGGGGACAGCTAGGCTCTGCAAAACTACTCCCTCCTCCTCTGGCCGGCCCTCCCTCTCCCCCGCCCCGGGCTTCTCCTGCCTTCCCCAGACCCCAGTGTGCCGAGCAGTCAAGTGAAAAACTCCCATGAGGCAGAAAGGCACAGCTGTGTGTTTACAGCCAGTGATTCCGATCCAGATCGCATCCCTGCCAGTCTCCCGCGAGGCAGGCTGGGGGCACACTGTGGATGGATGTGCCAGGTGGGAAGCTATTTCGGGAGCTGACCTGCAGCCCTTTGCCGTAACAGAGCCTTCCTCCTACCCCCCACTCAGGAAAGACGTCCTTCTAGAAGGATCTCTCTCTTTAGAAGTGGCTGATGGGGCTGTGGGATTTCAGCCCGTTCCCTGTTGCTTGTACCGTCAGATTTCTGGCTCATGTCCCCAGGCAGCCACGTGAGAACGGCCATGGGCTCCCATCTGTCCAGGGAGAAGGCAGAGGGTGAAGGTGACCGACCACAGGGCCCTCAGCGGGATGAACGGCGGGGAGTGCAGGCCACGCAGGGGACAGGACGCCCGCTTCTCCAGAGGACAGAATCCGCCTCGGACCTGCCAGGGGAGCAGCGGTACCACGCAAGGGGCAGGAGACAAACCTCCAGGCATTAGGCAGGCTTTGGAATAGCAGGAACCTAGGAAGGAGACAAAGCTGCCAATGTCAAGGTCAGGGAGAAGAGACCAACTCTGCCTGTGTCCAGACTGGACGGTTAGAAGTCAGAGAGCTCAAGGTCAAAGGACGGTTAGAAGTCAGAGAGCTCAAGGTCAAAGGCTGAGAAGTAAGCCAGCCGCGGCATTCCCCCAGAATGAGCTCCTGGTGAAAGCAACGCGGGAGTCTCCCCTGTTTCTGAGCAGCAAATGAGTATCTTTGGTTCAAATCGAGTTTGGGAACCATGGTATTCTGGAAGGAGGGCAGGATACAAATCTGTAGGAAGGAACAAGCTCTAAAATGTTGCTATGAAGCAGAATGCTAACTGGGACACCGCAGAGGAGCTGAAAAGAGCTTGGAGCAGTGGGATCTTCAGTTTAGTGATGTTACCTGAAGGCCAATGAGAGAAAGACCCTTGAGTGTTTGTTTGCTGGCTCCCTGACAGACGGGAAGGTGGGACGGGGTTGGGAGTGTATAGCTGCCCGGGCAGTGGCAGCGTCCAAATGGCAAGAGTTCTGCCACACCCGCCGGTCACGGTCGATTCATTTTGGCCTGAGCAATGGTACCACAGCCCCAGACAAGAATGGGCCTCATTGGTGTAATATGTGCAGGAACTTTCCACACCCTCCTTGCAAGCCTGGCTTACTGTAGATGGATGACCGTCATAACTACATCCCTTGCTCCAGAAAATACTTATTTGTGACCAGATACCAGTGCAATAAGGTTGAAAATACTATCGGTTCCTGTCCCCTGTACCCCCTCCACCTCCGCTGCCTCTATGTTTGCCCATCATTAGGGAAAGCAAGTATATTCATCGCATCTTAATGGCTGATAAGATGGTGAATTAACAGATCTATGTCCATGGGAAATGCAGTTTCTAGTTGTGGCCACAAGGGTCCAGCCATAGCCCTGTCCTATCCACATCCTTTTTGATGACTCAGATGGAGAGACAAACATGTCAGTCACACTCAAAGTTGCAAACCTGGAAGGTACTGCTCATTGGATAGGTAATGGAATTACCATAAAACCATCTCCTTCAGGTAGAATGATGGGTCCAAACAACCAGGTATAATTTAACCAGATAAAATTTATGTTAAAAAAAATTCAGTCTCACAACTACAGGGTGGCATTCCTAGCCTTCACTGTAATTCAAGTTTAAAAAATTCTAGGGTTGCAATTGATTACAAGCCTGATAGAAGCAAAAGCAGGATGCGATCACTTTTTTTTTTTAAGCAACTTTAGGTTGTAATAACAAAAGTGGAACAGTCAGAAAAGAAGTGCTCCACTGCTCTCTGTGTTGCTCTAGACTGTGTTGATCTTGGTTCTAAGCCCCTGCGCTTTATCGGGAACTTCAACAAACTAGAGAAAATTCAGAAGAGAATAGCTGGGGACTCTGGAAGCCATGTCAGATGAGACTGAAGGAGATAAAGGCGTCCTGCCCCTAAAGAGATTCAATAACCATCTAGAGCTATATGTGTGTTCGTCTCCCAGAGTGAGTGGACATTTCTGGATTGTTCCAGACAAAGCTAGAACACATGCGTAGAAGACATGGGGACGGTCACTCATTCTAAGAATATTCTAACAGTAGCAGCTTCCCAACGATGGAATATGTCACCCCAAGGAAAAAAGGAGCTCCCTGGAAACGTTCAGAAGCTGAGTGGCCAAGGATATGGTAGAGCAGCTTTCTGCTCTACATTCCATCACCTCTTCCAAATGGAATCCTCGGCTGCATTAAATACTTGTGAACTACTGCATTTTATCATATGGCTTATAAATAAGGTACGGAAGAGGAGGACAGATCACATGGAGGGAGTTTTCTGAGACTGGAGGAGAGGGATCCGGAGAAGATTAGATTTTACCTTGAGGGAGAAAAGCCAGATGACGATGAAGGCAAGGCCAGGCCACTGTCAAGAAGTGGAATTGCTGCCCTGCACTCGTCATCCTGGCCTTTTGTTTTCGGTTTTTTAAGCCAATCGCTGCTGCTGCTGCAGCTGAGCCCTGGGCAACAGGCCTCTCTCGCCTGAATGCCCAGGAGGAAATCAGTGCACGGAGGACACCGGTGCCCGTTGGCTTAGGGAGGCTGAGCACAGCCAGGGTTGGCGTGTGCGGGGTGCCCTGGCCATATGCTGGAGAAGGCTTGGCCTGACATCATTTCCATCCAGAAAGGGTGTTTTGTTGAAAGAAAAGATGATCAAGCCGGTTGCCTGTTACCTGATGCCAGTGCAGGTTCCAGGCAGACAAGCTGGCCCCCAAACTGTCTCAGCCTGGCCAGGAACAGAACACGCCCCCTGATACCTTAGACCACGGGGAAACTGCGCTCGTGGGCTCCCTCCTCCTGGGCCCTTCCGTGAGGACTCATCTTCAGCCCAACTCAGGGGAAGGGAAGGGCTCTCGTGTCACATTCTTGCCAGCTGTCCCGAGGACCAACCTGATTGCAAATGACACTCCCTCCTCTCTCGGGCATTGCCAGGGCTGCCTTCAACTCATCATGGGATTGTATAATTATGGTGATTACAGCTTATGGCTTTTTTCCTCTCCTCATCTTTTGCTTTCAAATTCTTTGAGGCCTCTCATTAAACATGGTGATCCCGATAAAGTCAGCAAAGTTTTAATAGGACATTTTTTGAAGCTAAAGAAAGCCCAGTCAGAGTTGATTGTTACTGTGTTCCCTCATACAGGCCTTTAAAACTCTGCTGGGCGTGACTGATGCCTGGATACAAGAGGTAGGGGAGAGAGATATGGGGATCCGGGGGGTGCCCATGCTCTTTCCCAGGGTTGGAGAACTGATTTACGCCATGCCCCTGGCCTTTCTCATTTGTACCAAGAGCACATGCGTCCAAATCCCCACAGCTGATGGGAGAGGACAGACCATCAAGTAAGGGTAGAGGGCCTGCCCTTTCCCTCATAGCACACTAAGTTGGGAAATGGAGATGGAGCCGCCAGTACAAAACTCAGCCAACCTTGTGAGCTGTGGCAAAAGTAGAGGGGAAGTTCTGATGGATCCTCTGTCCTGAATGATCCTGGCAGGTTCCAGGGCTTCCATCATTCTAACTATGTGAAGGATTCAACCATGAGTATTTGTGAGCGGTCACCGCCCTGTGGTCATGTCCTCAAGGGCGGTTTCCTTGGTAACGACACAGCTTCAGAGCCCCTCATTTGCTAGCCCTCAGTCAGAGCGTTGCTGAATTTTTTCTAGATGTGTAGGACGTTATGAGGACCACCAGGAAGGCGTGCGGCTGGGGTGGTGGCCACTAGGGCCCCCAGCTTGCCCTTCAGCAGCTTTGTGTAGGTTTGATGTCAGGGTCCCCTTTCTTTCCATTCTCCCCAGGACTGCACGGAGGACTGCACAGCGACGTGCATCTTGCCCTGGCAGGAGTTTGTTTTGAGAGGCTCCAGCTGGCCCCTCGTCCTGCCCTGAGCTGTCCTCACTGCTCCTCAGCCAGCTATCTGGGTGTGACTGAACAGCACTACCTATGAGAGGTTAAATGTCAAAAACCTGGCAGTGATATTTCCCCCAACTGCATCCTCATCCCCTACTGAAGATGACCTGCTGGCTCCGCCCCCTGAGAACAACATCCCTTTAGGGGCCACCAGAATGTAGAGAATGGGCTCAGGGTCAGGGATGGGCAGCCCCCCGTTGAATCCTATTTCTCCACCTGAAGTTGGTATAAGACCCTGGGCAAGCCGCTCACTTGCCCGATGGGTACAATGATGCCTGCTGCCCTGGGTGGATGTTGGCACTAAATGAGGGCATAACAAGAACAGCTGCCATGTCTTGGGCGCTCACGTTGTCGCACTGTGGGCATCCGTGTCATGCAGAACTTGGCCTGAGAGGGACTTCGGTTCTCCCCCAGCTCCACCACTTAACTGTGCGTTTCAGACTCCAAGCCTCAGTTTCCTCATCTGTAAAAAAGATAAGAGTAAATGCTTAAGAGGGAAAGAATACATAAAGTGCTTAGCGTAGTGTTTGCAGTATATATGCTTAAGTATAACTCTTTGTATTATTATTTTCATTATTATGACGTTACCTGCAGCCCATTAGCTCTTATTACCTTATCTGATTTCCAGCCACGCCCTGCAAGGTAGGTATTATTGTATTTATTTTGCAGTTGAGGATGGTGACACGCGTATCTCAAATACGACAATTGTGCGCAAAGCACATTCGTTTATTACAGCAACCGGCTCATGACTCTACTCGGTAAATGGTAGCTATTATTACTGTCTTATTTTGAAAGTCAACTCAGAGAGCCAGTTTCTCTGCTTTCCCTAGGAATGGAGGGACTGTGGTACCCAGCACACCAGCTTCTGCCCTGTGGTCTATTTCTCAGGGCCCCTGTGCACTTCCCAGGAAGCTGTAGGAGCTAGGGGCTTGTAGCAGTGTGGTGCCAGGATGTGGGGAGGGCCACCAAGGAAACACTGCCTACGTTGTCAGGATCTGACATTTGCCCCGACTCCTGAGGTACGGGACCCTAAGATGCCTCCTGCTTCCAGACACAGATCGGAGATGGTTCTCCCCTATAAGAGCATGAAATCCAGTCCTGCAGACGTAGCGCTCTGCACCGCAGAAGCCTCGTTCCCAGAAACCCTCACCTGTCAGCTGTCTGCCTGCCTGGAGCCACCCTGAGCAGTACAACCTCACCAAGTCTGGTTGCTCCATCTGCCAGATAAACAGAGGCTCCTAGTTTTTAACTGCGTGCTACAAAGTGGGGTGGTTGGAGGAGTCAGAACCAAGTGGCAGGGGATGCTTTGAAATCCCTTGGAAGCCAGCCCCCTGGGCGGCACGCTCCCACTGCTTGCAGTATTGACAGAAACAGAAGCAGAGAGGCCATTTCCACTGACACGAATGGCTTTTTCCTGGGGAAAGTCAGGTTTATATATGTATCTTAAGGTAAATGCTTGAAGTTTGCAGTGTCTGTCAAAGACTGGCATCTTAGGAGCCTGACGTGAAGCTCTACAGCCAATCGTGTGGTTGCTCGTGAACCTTGCATGAGATGCTTCTGCAAGTGCCTGTGGTGTAAACACTCACATGAGCGTGTGCACAGCTGCATACACAGGTGCATGTGCTACCTGCCTGATAACACGCCTCCGTGTTCAGTGTATGGTACGTGTGTAACATACGCTGCAGACCTGCATGTGCCTCTGCGCATGGACCGCCTGCCCGCTGCTGCTGTGTGCGTGTCTGGGCAGGGGCTCCCCTAAAGCCACAGGTCTTCACGGTTTCAGCTGGATAAGTTATTCTTCACTTCCCTTCCTAAAAACACAATTGCCTAGTGCTGTTGGCGCAGAGTCAGAATGGCCGCTGCATTTCACCCCCGAGGTGGCTTCCTTCCAGCAGTGGGTGAGTGATCCCGGCGTCCGAACTCTCTAACCTTCTTTGGGATCCTTCTGCCCAGAAGGTGCTCCAAATCCGGAAGAGATGATCTGTTTGTCCGTGGCCTCATCTCTGCCCACCCCTCCTGTTCTCACACCCTAGTTCCATGGACAGTGGCACCCATTTTTTAGTGTGCCCATTTCTCCTGCCTCTTTTTTTACACCCATAGTTTTTTCTTCCTAAGAAACAAGAAGCTGAGGGGTCTAGAAATGACACGGAGATGAGTGCCTTGTCCCAGAGGCAATGTACAGATAATGTCTTCAGGTATTGATCCTGTAACTCGCTTCTCCTGGACCCCTAGCAGAAATGCCCTCTATCTTTGAAGATGCTTTTAGACCCAACAGCAGCATCCTGAGGCTTAGTCTCCCACTTACAGCTTCCATTGCTCTTCCTCTGTGGTCCAGGGCCAAGTCCTGTGGGAAACTTGGAAATCTCACCTTTCTACCTGCTAGACCACCAGGGGAGAAGAGGGCTAGGGAACCGCCCATCCCCTGTGTCACAGGGATGGAGAGCATTGCAGCGACATGTGAAAAGGGTTTGTAGGGAAGTGAGAAGGTTCTCTGTGGCTAAGAATTCCATCAGCCCACGTTTCTGTCCAGCGATGTCTTGAAAATTGCTGCTTGACCTGTCCCCTGCTGCACTTTTTCAGGTTAGAAATACATGTCTGATAAATGCCCGCCAAACTGCATTCCTGAGAGTAGGGAGGAGAGAGAAATGAGCCACAGCCCCCTTTGAATGTGTATCCGAATGGACTTGGACATTCACGGAAAGATTATGCTTTGGGGCGGTGGGGACAGTCAGCATATTGGCAGCCTGTGCCCTCGAAACTCTGCCTTGGCAGCCGGCTTAACCAAGGACCCCAAGCCATGGATGTGTTCTGGGTGAACGTGTTCGCGGGAGATGAGAAGTGCCCTTGGGAGGGTGGGGTTAGAGTCCTCCTGGGTCCTGAGAAGGATCTCACACTGCCGAGCAAGTGATCCCTCCTGCTGTCTCATCCACTAGACTTCAGCAGCGCTCTCCCCTGTCGCCCTAGTCAAGGGTCACTCGAACTTCCTAGTTGGAAAAAAAGCAGCATCGAGTTGTTGCCGATAGCAACTCAGCCACGTCCCTGTTTCCTTGAGTCTTTGGTCCCTTGCCTAGTTTGGGGTGAACCAGCGCAGAGATGCCAGAGTACATTTAAGGAAGAGGAGGCAAGCACAGCGTGGGCTAAGGAAGGCGTGCCATCGGGGGGCCTTGTGAACAGGATGCCCACCTCCGCTCCACCCCTGTGTCCACCAAGAACTTGCTGCAGGCTGAGTGCAGAAAGAGCACCAGGGTTTTTCAGTCAGAACGAGAGGAAGGAGATAAGAGATCCGGTAATAAAAGGGGGGCATTTCTCCTGCATGAGGTGAAAAAAGCAGCAGGGAAAATGGAAATGCACAACTTGGACAGGAGGCTGGGGAGTCGGGGACTGGGCATTGTGCCACCAGTGTCGGGCACAGCTGCTGAGCGCTTGTCACTCCCGGCATCCGGCATGCCTTCCCGGTTCCAGATTTGTCCCTGCACAGCTGGGGACCATGGAGGAAGGTCTCCCATCACCCACCAAAACTAACAGGTAGAGGTCGGACTTTGCACAGAGCCCCATAAGTGACGAGCACGATGAGGGGGCGGGAGTCAGAAGTTTGAGGAAGGGCAGCCGGGGAGGGCTTCCCCAGCCAGCTCGATTTGGGCACGTGGTTCTAATTGGGGTTGGTTCTAATTGGAGTAAAGCATCCGCCCGCCCTTCCTCAGGAAGGTAAACATCACACCTGCTTCTCTCCTCCCTGGGACTGTTGCTATGGAGATCCCAGAGGCATCGACACCAATAACACAGGGCCACAAACAGAAGTGGCAGCTTCACTGGCCGGTCCAGTAGCCACTGTTTTAAACCCATGAGTGCCAAGCAGCGGTGACATGCACCTTAGCTCAGCACAACAGCCAAAGTCCCACTTTGCCAGGCTTGCCAGCCAGAAGGTAGCAGCTTTTCCTCTCAGGAGTCCCCAGTGTGAGGAAGGGAAGCAGCTTAGGCAGAACAGAAATGCCTGGGATGGTCTCAAGTGTGCCCAAGAGCTGAAGCATCTTTCTCAGTGAGGTTGAGAAAATCACCCTGCACCGCCCAGAGAGATAGTCTGGTGTGGGTAGATGTGGAGGAATCCTTAGTCCCGAGCTTTTCCACCTGCCTCCTTCCTTGAGAGTGACAGTCATGTACAAGGGAGAAGGTGGATGGGCCATGAAGGCCACTGACCAGCTGTGTGCACTCAGGCTAGTGGTTCAACCTCATGTGTCCAGTGAGGGTTAAAGGAATACCTAACTGGCAAGGATGCTGTGGACATTAGCACAGGTGTCTCTCAAATGTCTAGTGCGCTTGACACACAACAGCTGTTCTATGTTCAATCAATGGGTGGCCGTTAGTAACTTTCCTCGGCAGCTAGCCTGTGTCCCTGGTAAGGGGACCGTTCCCACACTGCCACCATCAAGGTCTGGTTGAGTCGAAGAGGAGGGCACTTGAGAAGGGAGGGTGCATGAGATAACGATGCCACCCCGTTGGGCAGGAACAAGAAATTCAAAGAGAAAATTCCCTGGAGATAGGGGATATAGGTTGGTCCTCTCACATTTAGTTCAGATAAACTCAACGTTTATAAATTTAAAAAAAAAAAATTAAAAATTAAAAAAAAAAAAAAAAAAGCACTGCTAGTTGCCAGGCTAGAGTAAGGTGTCTGGACCTGCTAATGATCCCAGTAACATTTTGTGGGAATTGCTCTCAGCAGACACGACTGCAGGCAGATTCCATAGACCCACGATTGACGTGGAAAAACCTGATTGTTTCTATTACTGTACATAAGATTGTGGGCTATTGCAAAAGAATCCACTGTTTATATTTTGACCATATTCCTTACTTTTTACATAGGTTTAATGTATGTTAAGTCGTCATCCAGAGAGCTTTTTTAAAATATAATTCAATTTTCACCTATCTCTTGATTTGGAGGGGGGGGAAGCTTTGTTTTATATTTGTGGTACTCTATTTTTTTTTAACATCTTTATTGGAGTATAATTGCTTTAGAATGGTGTGTTAGTTTCTGCTGTATAATGAAGTGAATCAGCTATACATATACATATATCCCCATATCTCTTCCCTCTTGCATCTCCCTCCCTCCCACCCTCCCTATCCCACCCCTCTAGGTGGTCACAAAGCACCGAGCTGACCTCCCTGTGCTATGCGGCTGCTTCCCACTAGCTATCTATTTTACATTTTGTAGTGTATATATGTCCATGCCACTCTCTCACTTCGTCCCAGCTTACCTTTCCCCCTACTGTGTCCTCAAGTCCATTCTCTACGTCTGTGTCTTTATTCCTGTCCTGCCCCTAGGTTCTTCATGACCTTTTTTTTTTTTTTTTTTTTTAGATTCCATATATATGTGTTAGCATACGGTATTTGTTTTTCTCTTTCTGACTTACTTCACTGTGTATGACAGTCTTTAGGTCCATCCAACTCACTACAGATAACTCAATTTCATTTCTTTTTATGGCTGAGTAATATTCCATTGTATATATGTACCACATCTTCTTTATCCATTCATCTGTTGATGGACACTTAGGTTGCTTCCATGTCCTGGCTATTGTAAATAGTGCTACAATGAACATTGTGGTACATGACTCTTTTTGAATTATGGTTTTCTCAGGGTATTTGCCCAGTATTGGGATTACTGGGTCATATGGTAGTTCTATTTTTAGTTTTTTAAGGAACCTCCATACTCTTCTCCATAGCGGCTGTATAAATTTATATTCCCACCAAAAGTGCAAGAGGGTTCCCTTTACTCCACACCCTCTCCAGCATTTATTGTTTCTAGATTTTTTTGATGCTGGCCATCCTGACCAGTGTGAGATGATATCTCATTGTAGTTTTGATTTGCATTTCTCTAATGATTAGTGATGTTGAGCATCCTTTCATGTGTTTGTTGGCAATCTGTATATCTTCTTTGGAGAAATGTCTATTTAGGTCTTCTGCCCATTTTTGGATTGGGTTGTTTGTTTTTTTGATATTGAGCTGCATGAGCTCCTTATATATTTTGGAGATTCATCCTTTGTCAGTTGCTTCACTTGCAAATATTTTCTCCCATTCTGAGGGTTGTCTTTTCGTCTTGTTTATGGTTTCCTTTGCTGTGCAAAAGCTTTTAAGTTTCAATAGGTCCCATTGTTTATTAGGGTTCATTGTTTATTTTTGTTTTTATTTCCATTTCTCTAGGAGGTGGGTCCAAAAAGATCTTGCTGTGATTTATGTCATAGAGTGTTCTGCCTATGTTTTCCTCTAAGAGTTTGATAGTGTCTGGCCTTACACTTAGATCTTTAATCCATTTTGAGTTAATTTTTGTGTATGGTGTTAGGGAGTGTTCTAATTTCATTCTTTTACATGTAGCTGTCCAGTTTTCCCAGCACCACTTATTGAAGAGGCTGTCTTTACTCCATTGTATATTCTTGCCTCCTTTATCAAAGACAAAGTGACCATATGTGCATGGGTTTCTATCTCTGGGCTTTCTATCCTGTTCCACTGATCTATATTTCTGTCTTTGTGCCAGTGCCATACTGTCTTTTTTTTTTTAACATCTTTATTGGAGTATAATTGCTTTACAATACTGTGTTACTTTCTGTTTTATAACAAAGTGAATCAGCTATATACCATATTGTCTTGATTACTGTAGCTTTGTAGTATAGTCTGAAGTCAGGGAGCCTGATTCTTCCAGCTCCGTTTTTCTTTCTCAAGATTGCTTTTGCTATTTGGGGTCTTTTGTGTTTCCATACAAATTGCGAAGTTTTTGGTCTAGTTCTGTGAAAAATGCCATTGGTAGTTTGATAGGGATTGCATTGAATCTGTAGATTGCTTTGGGTAGTATAGTCATTTTCACCATGTTGATTCTTCCAATCCAAGAACATGGTATATCTCTCCATCTCTTTGTATCATCTTTAATTTCTTTCATCAGTGTCTTATAGTTTTCTGCATACAGGTTTTTGTCTCCTTAGGTAGGTTTATTCCTAGGTAATTTATTCTTTTTGTTGCAATGGTAAATGGGAGTGTTTCCTTAATTTCTCTTTCAGATTTTTTCATTAGTGTATAGGAATGCAAGAGATTTCTGTGCATTAATTTTGTATCCTGCTACTTTACCAAATTCATTGATTAGCTGTAATAGTTTTCTGGTAGCATCTTTAGGATTCTCTATGTATAGTATCATGTCATCTGCAAACAGTGACAGTTTTACTTCCTCTTTTCCGATTTGGCTTCCTCTTATTTCATTTTCTTCTCTGATTGCTGTGGCTAAAACGTCCAAAACTATGTTGAATAATAATGGTGGGAGTAGGCAACCTTGTCCTGTTCCTGATCTTAGTGGAAATGGTTTCAGTTTCTCACCATTGAGAATGATGGCCTTTACTATGTTGAGGTAAGTTCCCTCTATGCCTACTTTCTGGAGGGTTTTTATCATAAATGGGTGTTGAATTTTGTCAGAAGTTTCTTCTGCATCTATTGAGATTATCATATGGCTTTTATCCTTCAATTTGTTACTATGGTGTATCACATTGATTTGCATATATTGAAGAATCCTTGCATTCCTGGGATAAACCCCACTTGATCATGGTGTATGATCCTTTTAATGTGCTGTTGGATTCTGTTTGCTAGCATTTTGTTGAGGATTTTTGCATCTATGTTCATCAGTGGTATTGGCCTGTAGTTTTCTTCCTTTGTGACATCCTTGTCTGGTTTTGGTATCAGGGTGATGGTGGCCTCATAGAATGAGTTTGGGAGTGTCCCTCCCTCTGCTATATTTTGGAAGGATTTGAGAAGGATAGGTGTTAGCTCTTCTCTAAATGTTTGATAGAATTCGCCTGTGAAGCCATCTGGTCCTGGGCTTTTGTTCGTTGGAAGATTTTAAATCACAGTCTCAATTTCAGTGCTTGTGATTGGTCTGTTTGTATTTTCTATTTCTTCCTGGTTCAGTCTCGGAAGGTTGTGCTTTTCTAAGAATTAGTCCATTTCTTCCAGGTTTCCATTTTATTGGCATATCATTTCTTGTAGTAATCGCTCATGATGTTTGTATTTCTGCAGTGTCGGTTGTGACTTCTTTTTCGTTTCTAATTCTATTGATCTGAGTCTTCTCCCTTTCTTTCTTGATGAGTCTGGCTGGTGGTTTATCAATTTTGTTTATCTTCTCAAAGAACCAGCTTTTAGTTTTATTGATCTTTGCTATCGTTTCCTTCATTTCTTTTTCATTTATTTCTGATCTGATCTTTATGAGTTCTTTCCTTCTGCTAACTTTGGGTTTTTTTGTTCTTCTTTCTCTAACTGCTTTAGGTGTAAAGTTAGGTTGTTTAGTTGAGATGTTTCTTGAGGTAGGATTGTATTGCTATAAACTTCCCTCTTAGAACTGCTTTTGCTGCATCCCATAGGTTTTGGGTCATCGTGTTTTCATTGTCATTTGTTTCTAGGTATTTTTTGATTTCCTCTTTGATTTCTTCAGTGATCTCTTGGTTATTTAGTAATGTATTGTTTAGCCTCCATGTGTTTGTATTTTTTACAGATTTTTTCCTGTAATAGACATGTAGTCTCTTAGTGTTGTGGTTGGAAAAGATACTTGATGTGATTTCAATTTTCTTAAATTTACCAAGGCTTGATTTGTGACCCAAGATATGATCTATCTTGGAGAATGTTCCATGAGCACTTGAGAAAAAACTGTATTCTGTTGTTTTTGGATGGAATGTCCTATAAATATCAATTAAGTCCATCTTGTTTAATGTGTCATTTAAAGCTTGTGTTTCCTTATTTATTTTCATTTTGCATGATCCATCCATTGGTGAAAATGAGGTGTTAAAGTCCCCTACTATGATTGTGTTACCGTCGATTTCCCCTTTTATGGCTGTTAGCATTTGCCTTATGTATTGAGATGCTCCTATGTTGGGTGCATAAATATTTACAATTGTTATATCTTCTTCTTGGATTGATCCCTTGATCATTATGCAGTGTCCTTCTTTGTCTCCTGTAATAGTCTTTATTTTAAAGTCCATTTTGTCTGATATGAGAATTGCTACTCCAGCTTTCTTTTGATCTCCATTTGCATGGAATATCTTTTTCCATCCCCTCACTTTCAGTCTGTATGTGCCCCTAGGTCTGAGGTAGGTCTCTTGTAGACAGCATATATACGGGTCTTGTGTTTTTATCCATTCAGCCAGTCTATGTCTTTGGTTGGAGGATTTGATCCATTTACATTTAAGGTAGTTATTGATATGTATGTTCCTATTACCATTTTCTTAATTGTTTTGGGTTTGTTATTGTAGGTCTTTTCCTTCTCTTGTGTTTCTGGCCTAGAGAAGTTCCTTTAGCATTTGTTGTAAAGCTGGTTGGTCGTGCTTTTGCTTATCTGTAAAGGTTTTAATTTCTCCATCGAATCTGAATAAGATCCCTGCTGGGTAGAGTAATCTTTTTTTTTTTAATTAATTATTTATTTATTTATTTT
This sequence comes from Pseudorca crassidens, assembly GCF_039906515.1. Classification (NCBI taxonomy): domain Eukaryota; kingdom Metazoa; phylum Chordata; class Mammalia; order Artiodactyla; family Delphinidae; genus Pseudorca; species Pseudorca crassidens. Next base: position 30,406,003 of record NC_090296.1, on the reverse strand, counting down.
TGGCTGTGTTGTGTCTTCGTTGCTGTGAGCGGGTTTTCTTTAGTTGTAGCAAGCGGGGGCTACTCTGCGTTGCAGTGCACGGGCTTCTCGTTGCAGTGACTTCTCTTGTTGTGGAGCATGGGCTCTAGGCATGCGGGTTTTAGTAGTTGTGGTTCACAGGCTCAGTAGTTGTGGCACATGGACGTAGCTGCTCTGTGTCATGTGGGATCTTCCTGGACCAGGGCTCAGACCCAAAACCCCTGCACTGGCAGGCAGATTCTTAACCACTGCGTCACCAGGGAAGCCCTGGGTAGAGTAATCTTGGTGTCGTTTTTTCCCTTTCATCACTTCAAATATGTCTTGCCACTCCTTTCTGGCTTGCAGAGTTTCTGCTGAAAGATCAGCTGTTAACCTTATGGGGATTCCCTTTTGTGTTATTTGTTGCTTTTCCCTTGCTGCTTTTAATATTTTTTCCTTGTATTTAATTTTGATAGTTTGATTAATATGTGTCTTGGCGTGTTTCTGCTTGGATTTATCCTGTATGGGACTCTCTGCGCTTCCTGGACTTGATTATTTCCTTTCCCATATTAAGGAAGTTTTCAACTATAATCTCTTCAAATATTTTCTCAGTCCCTTTCTTTTTCTCTTCTTCTTCTGGGACCCCTATAATTTGAATGTTGGTGTGTTTAATGTTGTCCCAGAGGTCTCTGAGACTGTCCTAAATTCTTTTCATTCTTTTATCTTTATTCTGCTCTGCGGTATTTATTTCCACTATTTTATCTTCCAGGTCACTTATCTGTTCTTCTGGCTCAGTTATTCTGCTCTTGATTCCTTCTAGAGAATTTTTAATTTCATTTATTGTGTTGCTCATCGTTATTTGTTTGCTCTTTAGTTCTTCTAGGTCCTTGCTAAACGTTTCTTGTATTTTTTCCATTCTACTTCCAAGATTTTGGATCATCTTTACTATCGTTATTCTGAATTCTTTTTCAGGTAGACTGCCTATTTCCTCTTCATTTGTTTGGTCTAGAGGGTTTTTACCTTGCTCCTTCATCTGCTGTGTATTTCTCTGTCTTCTCATTTTCCTTAACTTACTGTGTTTGGGGTCTCCTTTTCACAGGCTGCAGGTTCATACTTCCCGTTGTTTTTGGTGCCTGCCCCCAGTGGATAAGGTTGGTTCAGTGGGTTGTGTAGGCTTCCTGGTGGAGGGGACTGGTACCTGTGTTCTGATGGATGAGGCTGGATCTTGTCTCTCTGGTGGGCAGGACTGTGTCCGGTGGTGTGTTTTTGGGGTGTCTGTGAACTTAGTGTGATTTTAGGCAGCCTCTCTGCTAATGGGTGGGGTTGTTTTCCTGTCTTGCTAGTTGTTTGGCATGGGGTGTCCAGCACTGTAGCTTGCTGGTCATTGAGTGGAGCTGGGTCTTAGCTTTGAGACAGAGATCTCTGGGAGAGCTCTTGCCGATTGATATTATGTGGGACCGGGAGGTGTCTGGTGGACCAATGTCCTGAACTCGGCTCTCCCACCTCAGAGGCTCAGGCCTGACACCCGGCTGGAGCACCAAGACCATGTCAGCCTCTCAGCTCTCCCCGGGGGTGACCTCGGAGAGCGTCCTGCATCCCTTGCTGCCTACCCGGATTCTGGGGCGCCACCCACAGCCGAGTCACCGGCCCGGCTGCGTCTCGGATGTCTGGGGTATCCTATTTTTAAAAAGTCAAATAAAGAGAATATTTCAATACCAAATAAAATGCCCTTCAGCTCCTGAGAGAGATCAGAAAGCTTGGCAAGGACCCAGGAGTAATACAGACCTCAGGAATGGATCTTGTCACAGGGCACCCCCCACCCCCTCCCCCTTCCCTGAAGCGTGACAAAGCCGGAAGCAGCCTCTGCTTCCTGGCTGCTACTCCAGCCTAGCTCTGCCATGGATCAGCCATGTGTAACCATTGCCTAGTTCCCATCTCATCCACCCATCTTGCTGATGATGAAAGAGGAGAGTTGCAGTGTTTTCAAATTATTCTCTATCAAGTATGGGTTTTCCTACCATCCCCTGTCAGAGCTTCTAGCCCTCTAAACTATCCCAAGCAAATGGCACTCTCTCTCCAATTTTAAACATCGTTGAGAAAGGAGATGCCACAGAATACCTTACACTTCCTTTTGAAATCATCCCTTTCGCTTTGCTCAGTGGAGAAGGCGGCACCAGGGGGACCAACCTCCAGGGAAGTCACGCGATGATGTCAGGCAGTCCTGACTTGGCTGGAATCCCTGGCTCCTCCCCCTCCCAACAAACCCAAGCTGGGACCTTTCCTTTCTCCCTGGCTCTTAGGGCTGACGGCTCTCTCCAGCAAGTCTCCTACAGGCCTGTGAGTTCACACACACTCATCATCTATGAACCTGAGCATCGTCTACTCATAGGTAACTTTCAGCCTCCTTGAAAGGACAGCTTCTCTCTGGGACCTCCCACTTCTTGCCTGCTGCGGTCACCTGGTGAGCCCTATTCAGCAAGACACCGATTTTCATTAGCAGGGATGAAAAATGCCTGTGTGTCACCACAAGGTGATCCGTTTGGATATATGGAGACTAGAAATCATGTTCCAAATTAGTTCTGTTGCAAGTTCTAGTTCCCCTAGCAGAGGAATCTGGGTTTCTCCTATACTGGAGGGGGAAGCTTTGAAGTTAGCCAAAAGGCAAAGTTGCTGGGACAGCAACTGAAAAAGAGCAAGGGGTGGGACATTTCAAAGCAGAGATGTGATAGCTGGATTTTTTTCTAATCTTTTTTTTTCTTCTGAAACATAATTACCCATGGAAAAATGAATAGATCTGAAATGTATGGTTCGACGAATGTATGCACCAGTGTAACCTACACCCATCACCCTATAAAGTTCCCTTATGCCCCTTCCCAGTCAATTCCATCTCTCTCCCCTAGAGACAACCACGGTTGATTTCCATCCCCCTCATAGCATGTGTTTAGACTTAGTGGACTTGAGATCTGTAACTTTGGTCTTAGGTCATCTGAGCAAATTAGCAAGAAAATCTCATCAGCAGCTCAGATGTCTCTACTTTCTTAGAGTTGAAAAAGGTCCTGCCTGAGCCACTAGTGCTTGGCTTCGCTGCCCCCAGTATGCCATGTGACCCCGAGGGCTACTCTCTGAGCCACAGCCCTTCTCTCAGCCAAAGAGGTTAGCGTCAGTCTCTCAGGTAAGTGAGTGGCGAAAGCTCTTGGTAACCCGGATGGTGCATGCTTTGTTGATTAATATCTGGAAGTGCGATGCACAGAGCCACAGCATGTCAAGCAGCATGTCGATTTTTCCTGAAGCACCTCACAAAAGGGAGCCATTCCTTTTAGAAACAAAGGATTCCGTGACCACCTTCTTCCAGGCTTCTAGCCATCAGGATGGCTGCAGAGCTGAAATGATTAGTCAGGGTGGAGGGTGGGAATTGAACGTGTGGGTGTTTGTGAACCCAGCACTGAGCCTGCGGTCCATGAAATTGAAGGATCACAAATTCTATTGGATTAAACTTGGCCAAATGTCTTGAAGGTGAAAAGTACTTTGTCTGAATGCAAAGCTTTGCTGTCTCTGGAATGTACCTTCTGCAGCTCAGTTCTTAATCACTGTATATTTTTTCACTTGGACAAAGGCTGCCTGCTAATAGCATTTTCAACCACCTTCAGCTGCTTCGCTCAGCTACGCCAAGGCCTCAGGCTGAGCTGGCTACAGTTTCCTGGCACCATGATCTGTTCCCAACTGACCAGCATTGAGGAACAGCACACATTCACACCCTGAAAAAATTCCTTTCCCTGTAACTAAGCAAGATGCCAGGCAAAGGCAGAATTACCACTCCCCTTCCTAAGTGTCTCCTGCAGAACCGTCCCAACTGGAGGCGAGGATGGGGGTGAAGAGGAGGAAGGAAAGAGCCCTAGAAGGTGCAGGGTGGGAGCTCCCCTCTCTGTGCGCAGAGCAGTAGCTAGGAGCTCCCAGCAAGCCCCTAGCAGCACACACCTTGGGGCAGCTCATCTCTGAACACCGGTAGCCTCTGCTGTCAGGTTTCACTTTGATCCCTGAAAATTATAAGAGCCTCAGCTCTTCAGAAGAGAGGCAGCTGCTGAGCCAGTGTGTTTGCAGGATTTCTTCCCCAAAGCCCGAGGCCAGCATCTAGCCTTGCCTGCACCCTGCATGAGTAACCACCTTCCAGCCTCACCCACGAAGTCACTGCCTAGTGAACAGATTGCAGCTGGGCTGAGCTGCCCCCTGAGCCGACCTGAGCCATCATGACCTCCTTTAGCAGCAGAACTGGCATTTGGTAAATGTGTGAGGGCAGGAGCGGGAGAGGGAGACAGAAATGCCAAGGAGTACCACCTGGATGGCTTCGAGGTTGGGAACAGTCTCAGGGTGTGTTCTCCCCCAGGGCTGTCAGCTGCAGCCCCGCCCCCAACTGTGAAGCGCGGCAAGCAGCTGGGGGAGGGGAGGGGAAGGATTGATGGGCTGGCCACAGGTCTTTGCAGTCAGAGCTGTGAGGCTGAGCTCCGGGACTTAGGCAGGAAGAGATTAATTAACGCCTCCCAGCCCAGCCCGCTCTACAGAACTGGGAGGTGTGGAGGGCAGGGATCCTCAGGGCCAAATCCACCTAAAACAGACAGACACACAATCACTCAGAAACAGAACCTCTAACCTCCCTCAACCACAGCCCCTTCTCCAGCCAAAATGACCTCACTAATGAGAATGAAGCTGTAATGAGGGTTTGGATGCCTGGTAAACCTCACCCTCTTTGTCTCCGGGCTTTTAACATCTGCGCTGGCAACGGACTGTTATTTAGAAGCGTTAGTGATTCCTTTTCTTTCACACCCGCCAGCTAAATCAGAGCCCCAAATGCCATTGTAGGGCAAACCATGTGTAATTTGTGGCCCTGGTGGAGGAGCGATGGAAGGAGGGGGGAGGAGCTGGTACTTGGTGCGTGGTTTCCACAGCGGTACCCAGGAGGAAAGCAGCCTGCCTTGGTGCCTTTCACATGAGCAGGGATGGAAAAGGGTGAAAGGAGCTGGGGGAGGTTTGGTAGAGCCCGCATACCAGGAGGCCCCTAGACTCATCAGCTCCACATTTCCCCATGCTTCCTGCCTTCAAGACTGCATGGAGAAGGCCCGTTCCCAGGTCCACCCCCTGGATGACAAATGCCTACAGCTCCGTGTAAGAAAGGGCAGTCAAGGAAAAGTCCCGGCTCCATGTGTGCTTAAAACCAGGGCTGGAGGGAGTCCTCGGCCGTCAGCCTCTGCCATCTGTGAGCTACTGTTGTACCTAACTCACTCCACACAGAGGAGTAGCCATCCTGCTTTTAGTGACTTGCAAAGACTGGCACTTGAAACCCTCTAGGATTAAAAAAAAAATCTGATTAAAAAATTCGTAGCCCAGTATAAATGTATCCGGCTGCAGGCGAAGTTTAGTGTATCTGAAGATTCAGATAAGGTTGCTGATGGGGAGATTGTGTGTGTGTGTGTGTGTGTGTCTGTAGGGAAGAAAGAAATGAAAAGTTTCATCTCACTAGCATGAGGCATGAAAGGGGAAAAACAGAGCAAAGGGGAGGTAGATGCAGACTTCCCAACTGCCCCGAGAGCATTTGCATTTCTGGACAAGCTCCCATCCCTGCCATCGGAATTCTCAAAGTCAAGCTGGCACGTCCCTCCGTGGAGAGCTAAGCCAGATGACATATTGTCCTGCATCCAGCAAACTCACAGCCCATGTTGTTCGTTTGTTGGAAATGCCCATTATCCATCAATTCATCAATCAGCAGGTTTATTGAGTACGCTACCAGGCGTCACAAACCTGATCAATTTTCTTTAATTACATCCAGCGTACACGCAGCCAAGCCCAGTAAACAGGATGAGCCCTCACACCCCACTTGGAAATGAACATGAGGAATTGCTGGCCCTTGAAACCTCACGCTACCAAACGCTGCAGCCCGTGCTGATGAGCGACCGCGTGCTACCCTAGGCAGATGGCGCTGACCCACTGTCAATATTAAGATGGGTTCTGAGTGTTTTCTCAGGCACAGTGATCAATCTGCTTGGGTCCAGCCATACTCTCCTCTAGACGCCTGTCCAATGCTATGGATTTCTGAAGAGGGTGAGCAGGGAATGGGCGCAGACTCTGGCTATAGGGAAATAAGCAAAGGACTGAGCCTTCCCCATCCTCCTGTTGGTGCCCAGTCCCACATCAGAGGCTCCTCCTGGGCATGTGGGCAACTGGCCTCTCTCAGGACCTCTATGCCCCATGTACCAGGCCTCATGATAGAGTTCATCCTTTTTGTTTTTGAAAGGACAAGAACGGCTTCATAGTTTGTAAGCGAAGGGCTTGTAAGACTTCCTGATGTGGAATCATCCGGGTACCAGAGATGGGGACCAAGAACACAGGAGTGCGTTGCCCTGTGTCCTGCAGCCCAGGCTCCGAGCCTCGGCAGCGCCCCCAGACCTTCCCAGTCCCAGAACAGGTTGTCGGGAAGACCCAAGGAGAGCTCAATCCTGCATTTTAAACAGGATTCCTAGGTCTTCTGCCTTCTTCAGACTAGTTAATTCCTTAGTTCCCAGTCACCCAGATTCTTAGCCATCATCTATTTGGGTCAACCCACCCCCCGTGATCTTACTAGTCCCCAGGCCACCTTTCCTTCCTCACTTGGATAAAATCAAGTTCAGGGGCAGCCCACAGGCATTAAGAGACACTCTACCTAAAGGTTAAAATGCCTGGTTTGGAGTAAGTGAAATCCCCACGCCCCCAAAAGTGTACCAGCGACACACCCTCACCCCTAACCTGCCCCAAAGACCCGGTTGTTCAGTTGTCTGTGGTTAAGGCGCCCAAACCGAGAGATGAAAGGGGTTGGTGAGCTAAGTCGTTTGGCCTCGTGGCTCATGCCAACAATTAATCCACCTGTCTGGCTCTCTGTGTCTGTCCTCTGTGTGTGTGCGCCTGTGGTGCCCCTGTGTCGCTGTCTCTGCAGGGAAAGTCGCTGGCGGGCAAGCGCCTCACCGGCCTGATGCAGTCCTCCTGACAGTGCCCCCCGCAGGGCCCGGGCCCGAGGACCACGCGGGCAGCCGGCCGCGCTCCACATCTGCAGACAGAGCTTCCCTGCGGGGAGATTTGGTCACTGTGAAAGAGAAAGAGTGAGGGCCGTGATGGGCGACGGTGGGGAGACGCGGTGGGTGATCCAGAGGGAGGCCAGAAGGCGAGTCCACGGAGCCTGGGGTCAGCCAGGTAGAGGCCCCTGTTTACAACCCTCTCTTCCTTGTATAGTCGTGTGCCGACACCCCGCTCTCTAGGGGGTCCTGGCCCCTAACACGTTCAGGGCAGAGCACCCGGTGGGACTCCCGTTGTGACTGTCAGCTGAGGTTAGACTCTGGCTGTCATCACTCCTCCCGCCGTCCGGGGATCACGCCTTCCAGCAAACTCAAGAGGACCCCTGGCCCTGAGCACATCCAGTATTACACCCCACCGCCTCTCTGGTGCACCCACGGCACCCCCCTTGTTACACCACTGTGTCCCGACCACCTCCCGCCTCCCGCCTCCCCCGTCTCTGCGGCCGCTGCGTGCAAGGACCCGGGGCCAGGCTGCCCTCACGCCACGCGCCCCAATCACATCATCAGCACTGAGCCATCTCCTGCACTGCAGCACCTCAAGTTCTTCCAACCCCCTCGGAGGCCACCTTTCAAGGAGGTCTCCACAGGCGTTGGCGGCTGCCCTCTAATCCTTCCACACGTCTCGAGGGTCCAACACCAGAGGAGGCACCGGTGTTGATGAAAGAGCTTGTGGTTTAACACCGTGAAGGTTCTGACCATCTTTTACATTTTTTATTATTTCGTAATTTATTCTGCTGTGGCCCCTTGCTCCTTGGTGTGTCCCCGCGTGTCTTACTCAAAATAAACGCAGCGGTGAACTCGGGGGCCATTGGGATCCTCCCCTCCGGCAGCTCCAGGTGGGAGCTGGGAGGGTCCCAGATGGAGGGGCTGGGCCCCAGGCTGGCAGTCCCAGGCGTGGCTGGGCCCCTGCGGCCAGGTCTCAGTTGTGTCTGAAGCTGGGGCGGAATCTGTGCCCAGAGCGAGGCCAGGGCCCAGTGGTCCTCTGACGGCCCAGCAAAGGCTTTGCCCTCCACAATGCCAATCATCACAGGGCAACGCCAGCACAGAGCTCAACCTGCAAATGACCATCCCCCCACCTGGCTGTGAGGGAGTGATACGGGACACCGAGTCGGGTGCCTGGCGCGTAGTAGGTGTTTTGCAAATGGTAGCTGTTAGGCTCATTGTTATCGCTGTCATCGTTGTGACTCCCACGAGCCCTCCGAGAGGCGGTATAAGCAACGTGCTTTTGAATTCAGACTCTCACCCCCGCCTCCACACCTGCTATGACCATCCTCCTTTGATCTATTCTGGCCGGAGGTGAAAAGTCTCCCCTGGGAGTGTATAAACAGCAAACACAGAAGCAAAGCAGCAATCAGTATTTCTTTACTTGTGTGGGCAACTTCACCCGCTGGTGAGGCTCACAAGCTTGTTTGCAGACGCTGATTCCTGGGCGCTCCCCCAGGACCATCTTTCCAAGCCCACCTTCGTGCCCTGTCCCCGGGGCACCAGCTTCCATCCCTCCCAGCGGGGCCACCGAGGGCATGAGGAGTCGTGATTACAGTTGCACCGTGGTGGGTTCCTGACCCCTGCGCCTCAGTTTCCCCCATGGCAGTGTTTGCTCTCCCTTCTCGGTACAGTGGAAATTAGAGACATTATGCTGAGTCCTCGGAGTGCCTCCAAAGGGGGGGCTGTAGACCCAGATTCTGGGCAGACACTCCCTCCCCCTCATGCCACACAACCTGGGCTCAGAACCTGGCACCTGGCAGACGGCCACTGCTTGATGAGTAAATGAGTTTGGTGAAGCCCGCTCCCATAGTGTGGGGTCTTCTGACCCCTCCTCTTCTCGTCCCATCCTTTTTTTGTCCCCTTGCTTTTCACACAGACATCTTGTTTCAGAACAAAATTCCCGATCGTGTTCCTCTGCACCCAGCATTGCCCAGAGGAAGCTATTCCCTGCCGAGGTGCCCAGGCTATGCTGACACTGACACACAGGGTAGGTGGGCAAAGGCAGTTCTAGAACAGCAGGTGCCTCTGTGCCCTCAGTTATCGAGAGCAAGGGGCTGGCTGCCTCCTGTCCTTCCTTGTGACTGCAGCCGGGGCAGGGGTAGTCTCCCTGGCCAGGACTTCTGTGTCCCCCTGGCTGCAGCTCCTGAGGCTTGACCCACCTTGGAGGTCCCCAGAAGGCCCACTCAGAGCCAGATGGACTGCAGCCCTGAGATGGAGCAGGATGAAGGCTTCCAGACACCTCTGGGGACATCCAGCCGGCTCGACAGACATAAGGGCGCTTCAAATGGATTCAAACCCAGAGCAATAACCCGCCTTGTCCCGCCTCCCAACTAAGGCGTGTTCGGTCTTGTGACTGCCACCACGTACCCCCCAGCAGATCACACCCAGAAATGGGGGGTAGAACAGGATTGCTCCACCCAAGCGGGCTAGTCCAAGGTCAGTCTACCATGCAGACCTTAGAATGCAAGTACATTTGGAAAATCTGGTCTCGGCCAGTTCCCCATTGGCCTGGTGGACACAGCCAAAAATTCAGACCAGATTAGACTTTCGAAGGCAATTCTGTAGCGAAATAAACTGCTTTTTTGCCCTGTCCTGCCTTAGCTCCCCTGACTGGGCATGGTCTCTGGGTCTGGGATTCTTCCCAATAAGGATGCACAGGGCAAATACCATGTTGGCAGCCCCCCAGCCAAAGCATCAGGGCAGAAGCGACCACCCACCCGTCAGGGCAGACACAGGCACCAGGCATTGGGCATCTGACCGCCATAGACTTCGCCTACCTGGGAGAGTGAGGCTTGTAGGTTGGCACGTGTGAGTGCCCAGCAGCAGCCAGAGAGCCTGGCCAGAGCAGCAGGGGCTCTCTGGGCTGGAGAGAGGGCTCCTGCCCCTCCAGGAAGGAACACTCTGGGTTGCTGTGCCCCAGGAATGCAGCAGGGTCTAGCCCACCGGTGCAGTCAGCTGCGTCGTGCTCCAGACCAGCCCCTGCCCAGGGGTCAGGTACAGGCCAGCACCCAGGAGGGACCTCTCACCACCCTGAGTCGCTTCTTAGACCAGTGAACACATGGAGACGTGCTCCAGGGGCTTTCCCTGTAGTAGGGTCCCTGTTGTGTTCAAACTACCTCACCAGCAGGGCATGAAGCAGCAGCCTGCCACCCATCCAGCTCCTTGGCTAGTTGTAGAAGTTGATGTTTTTCTAAAAATGCACCCCTCGCATTATGCTCCAAGTGCATGGGCTTCAAAAACCGCCACTAGCAAGCTTTCCCAGCAGCTGGAAAGAGTTGAGGGCTGTTGGTCTTTGGGCCTTGCAGAACATAGTGAAGGGAGGTGTTCCAGCAAAGTCCAGGAGCTGGAAGGTCCTGAGGGGGAAGATGACATGCCACCAGCCTCCAAAAGGGCCGTCTGAGCTGAGTACGTGGCAAGGACCGTGTGTGGCACAGTCAAAAAGTGGCCAAATGGATCCTGAAAACTCACCTCAGGACCCTCTGAAGAGAGGTCTGTGTTCGTGTAACCATGGCAATGGCAGATGCCAGCAGCCTACTCCTTAGCACCACCCGCTGATAAGGCATCCCCTGGGCTGCGCCCAGGGGCCATAAAGTAGCAAAGTAGCAAATGTAGCAATAAGGGGCCCAGGGCCGTAAAGGGACAGGGTCCTCATGGCCGGGCCTCAGCCCTCTCCCCCGTCCCAGATGAGGGCTCAGAGCCAGAGGCTGTCAGCTGTCCGAGGAGGGAGGCCCTGCGCCGCGCCAAGGGCTCCGGGTCTGTATTCTGTGCCCACTCGACGCATGATCACAGACACGTCGGAATGGCCTTCACATAGTGCATGTGGTTCTCGTTAGTTTATTTTTCTGGAATTTGGGGATTGGACTCCAGAACCAAACATGCTGGTACCATCTAAAAATAAATGACTTGAACCCACTATAATCCAGCTCACTCTGTGTGGCTCCTTGGTTTGGGGGTTTGTTGGGTAGGATTTACCACTAGAAAAAAAATCTATCACCCATCCCCGCTCCCCACTCCCTACCCTGCCCCATTGCATATACACACACACACCACACACACACACCATTACACACACACACACACACACACACACACACACACACAGCCTGTTTCCCCCTCGCTCCTAAGCAGGATGCTGAGCAGCTTGGGAAAGCTCTGGGGTGGGGTATACATCCTGGTTGGTTGGGACAACAGTGGCAGCAGAAGGCTGCTGCCCCTGACTACCAGGGTGTCCTTGGCCGGGTGGTGTCTGTGCCCCATTTTCTGTGCTGCACCACAAAGCACAGTGGCCTGGTATCAGCAGTGGCCAGACACCACTCTGACACTTAAATAAAGTCCCAAGATGGAAGTCTGCTACACACAGACGGGGATCTTTATGGGGAGCCTTGGTTTCCTGAGCGACAGACAATCTCATCTTCCAATCACGCCAAAGCAGCGGGACTCTGAGAGCCTGGAAGTCAGGCTGACAAGAGGAGAAAGAGAACAAGGTAAAAAGGCACCACGGTACCGCAATCATGTTAACGATGAGGCCGGCCCCTAGCAGTTTGCTTCAGTGCAGAAATTCTGCTCCTGGAAGCAAGAGTGAGCTCCGAAGTGTGGGAATGGGTCTTCGGCCACATTTGCATGGGACCCAACTTGCCTCCGAACCCCTGGACCATCTCGCAGAGCGAGAACTCCTGCCTCACAAGGTCAAGACCAAGATCACACCTGCAGTAGCGGCTGAAGTGTCCGGTCTGTAGCATAGCCCACTGTCAGGTTGTGGCCCCACCACAAAAGAGCTGCACTTCCTTGTCCTCCTTGATCATGGCCACCTCCTCCAGAGAGTCTGGAGCTCCTTCTCTGGCTTATTTCCAGATCTGTGTTTAGCAAGTTGTCACTGTGCACAAGGTCCCACTGACCACCAAGGACAGAGATCTGCTTCAGGTCCGAGGTGGAGATTTGGGGCTGCCCATTAAAACAGTAAGAGCTCTGCCCACCCACGATTGTCTGACAACCCCCCGAGTGCTTCCTCTCTCCCCACGTCCTCTTGGGGACTTGTGGCCGAAAGGGCACGAGCCTGGCCCTTACCTTGGTGGCAGCGCCCAATCGCTCAGGGCCTCAGATGGATGTCTCGGACTCTTCCTAGGATGTGACAGCTTCCAGACTCTGCGGCTTGGAGAAACATCCTGGAGGCCCTCTGAAGGGCGTGTCCCCTCCTGGGCCACAGAGCGTGCCTGCCCCCAGCCTGCTTTCCCAAGGGTGCTTCTGCCCATGAACTCCTGGCTCCCCTTACTGGGGTTTCTGACGCCTGGGCCTGGGCCCCCTCCCTGCCCCCAGCCCGTCAGCACCCACAGTGGTGGTTACAGGATCTGTCCCAGACCCTGCACATCGAGGGGCCCGCCTCCCTGGCCATTGAGAGGCTGCAGGCTCTGGTTTGTTTTAAAGAGGCCTTGGGGTAGGGCATGTACACCGGCATGAGCTCCGTCTGGCGCGGAGCTCTCTGTGATGCTACTGCCCTTAAGGCACGGGCTCATTCCTCTCAGAGCCTGGGCACTGGCCCAGCCGGATCTGGCTTTTCTCAGCAGACAAATCCAGTGACAGCCCCTGATGGCGGTGGCTCGGCCGCACACCTCGGTCTGAGTGCTCGTTTCCTTCGTTGTAAAATAAGGGTGGGAATTTCAGAATCGTATGGTGGTTGTGAATTCATATAGAGGGGCCTTAGCCTGTGCCTGGTACCTAGTAAGCGCTCACGAAACAAGTGCCGATGTTAGCAGTTGCTGCATCTGAGAGGGGCCCTCAGATGGTGAAGGTGCAGCACGTTTGCAGATCGCTGCTGGGCAGCTTTCCCAGCCCTTCCTGCCAGCCGGGAGGTGTGGGTTTTGTTTGCCTGCGCAGGTAGCAGTCTCTCTCTTGCCTGTGACAAGCCTTTGCTCTCATCTTCCCAGCAAGGGCCTGGTTCCCTCACTGTGTGTAACCTGGATGGACTCGATCAATAATCCCACGTTAGGCCTCAGTAAATAACTGGGCAGAGTCGGGGGCGGTGCGTGTGGCGTTCCTCCTGCGGACCCTGGACGGAAACTGGAGGAAGTGTGAGCTCTCCGTCCACATTCCCATTTGTCTGACAGGCCTCTGTGGCTGCTTCCATAGGATCTGGATTCAGAGCTCTTGTTCAGAAATATTCCACTTGGGGCCAGTTGCTCAGACCTTGGGCCCAGGATGAGCAGCTGGGCAAGGCCACCGTCCTCAGAGAACATCTGTCAGCCACATGGACACAGCTACCTCTTGGAGGGAGGGCCTCATTCCTAAAATGACCAAGCAAGCCAAGGAAGCCTGTTTTCCCTCTTTCTCCCATTACATCACCAAGACTGTTGAGTTGGAGAGGAGGAGGGATCAGGGAAGGAAAAATTAGGAACTAGAGGAGGCCCTGGGTATCTCTTGCTGCCGCCCTGCCCATGCCCATACCCGCAGTACAGAATCAGTGAGTATCAGCCCTGGAGGACCTTAGAGATTTTCTAGTCCAATTGTGAGTGTGTGTGTGTGTGTGTGTGTGTTTTACATTTTGTTTTTTGAGGTATAATTTACATACAGTAAAATTCACCCTTTTTCGATATAGATATGAATTTTGACCAACTTATACAATGATGTAACCACCAACCAAAACTCAAGAGAGTAATTTTATCACCCCCCAAATTTCCCTCGTGCCCTTTCATGGTGAATCCCCTCCCCCCATCCACATTCCTGGCAGTTATTGGTCTGTTGTCTGATCCTGTAGTTCTGCCTTTTTCCGAAGGGCACATAAAGGGGATCATACAGTATTGGTCTCTAGAGTCTGGCTTCTCAGCCCAGTGCACATTGTTGCCTAGATCAGTGGTACATTCCTCAGTGTTTTGTTTTTATACATAAAGAAACTAAGGCCCAGAGGGGGAAGGCCGAGGGGAGGTGGAATATCAAGGCCTGGAGGCCAGGTCCTCACTGCCACCCACTCCTCAGGCCCCTTGGCCACAACCTCTTCAGTAAAAAGTTATCATTTGAATCCCCCAAAGTCCATGAGCCCCTATTTGAGGAAGCACATGATCACAGAACCTGCACACTGAAGACCATGCATGATTCCTTATCTAACAGAAGCAACTTACTTGGAAACAAAGGGAAGCAATAGTACATATTGGAGCAAGGCATCATTTATTCAGTTATCAAGTAGTGCTTTATAGACCCCCCACCAATAGGCAAAGGATCTATATAGACGTTGCTCCGAAGACGATAGACAAACGGTCGACAGATACATGAAAAGAAAAACTCAACCTCATTAGCCATCAGAGAAATGCAGATCAAAAACAATGAGAAGCCACTTTGCACACACTAAGATGGTTATAATTAAAGAGACAGATAACAACAAGTGTTGGTGAGGATGCGCAGGAATTGAAGCCCTCGCGCACTGCTGGTGGGACGTAAAATGCTGCCGCCGCTTTAGAAAAGTCTGGCGTTGGCAGTTCCTCAAAGAGATAAACGCAGAGTTACCATATGACCCAGCAATTCTACGCCCAGGCATGTACCCACGTGAAAACATATGGCTGTACAAAAATTTGGAGACTCATGTTCACAGCAGCATTATTTGTAATGACCAAAAAATGGAAATAGTACAAATGTCTGTCAGCTGATAAATGCATAAACAAAATATGATATATCCATACAATGGAATATTATTTGGCTCTAAAAGGGAATGAAGTACTGATACCTAATATAACGTGCATGAGCCTTGAAAACATGCTGAGTGAAAGAAGCCAGTCGCCAAAGACCGTATATTGTATAATTTCACTTAGATGGAATGCACAGAACAGGCCGATCTATAGAGACAGGAAGTAGATTCGTGTTTGCTTAGGGTTAGACGGCCGGTCACTGCTAATGGGTATGGGCTTCTATTAGGGGTAATGAAATGTTCTAAAATTGATTGTGGTCATGTTTGCACAACTCTGTGACTATACTAAAAATGATTGACCTGTATACTTTAAATGAGTGAATTGTTTGGTATATGAGTCCTATTCCAGTAAAGCTACGTGGGGGGATGGGGAGTTGGTGGGGAGGAGAGGAAGGGAAGGAGGAAGGGAGGGAGGTGCAATAGCTGTAGACCACGAAGAAATCGAAGCCTGTTTTTCTAAGTAGCCAAGAGAACAGAGCTGGTCCCTAGAGAGAGCATGTGAAGGGAGCCACAGAGGACTTTGAAATCCTGCCTAGTATCAAAGACAAGGTCAGCAGATGCCTGGTTATCCCAGAGCGAGTGGTCCATTTCAGCCATCTCTGCCTGCTCTGAGAATTCAAGCCCCCTTGTAGGGAACTAATTAAATTAGGCAGATTAGCAGTCTGCAGGATAAGCGATCCACTCAACACACTCCCCTGCATCCCATATGAGCCTTGTTTCCCAAAGCTTTAAGCCCCTGACACATTCGGGCTGTAAGAGGCAACGTCCTGGATGGAGTCAGAAGACTTGGGTTCTAGCCTTGGATTTGCCACCATTAGCTGTGTGGCCCTAGGCAGCTCATGGTAGCCCAGCACCCCTTAGGGCAAATGTTAAAGACTGCCACGCCACACCTCCAGAGGTTCCAAATGGGGAGTTTTGAGAACCCCAGGAATCTCCATTTTTCATAGGTAATCCTATCTGCACAGCAAAGGAAACTATCAACAAAATGAAAAGGCAAACTATGGAATGGAAGGACCCATTTGCACATCATATATCTGATAATGGATTAATATCCAAAATATGTAAAGAGCTCATACAGCTCAATAACAGAAAACAAATAATCCAATTAAAAAGTAGTCAGAGGAGTGGTCATTTTTCCAAAGAAGACACACAAATGACTAACAGGTACATGAAAAGACGCTCAACATCACTAATCATCAGGGAAATGCAAATCAAGACCACAGTGAGATGTCACCTCACACCTGTTAGAATGGCTAATATCAAGAAGATAAGAGACAACAAGTGCTAGTGAGGATGTGGAGAAAAGGGAACACTTGTGCACTGTTGGTGGGAATGTAAATTGGTCCAGCCACTACAGAAAACAGTATGACATTTCCTTGAAAAATTAAAAGAACTACCATATGATCCAGCAATTCCACTTCAGGGTATATAACAAAAGGAAATGAAATCACTATCTCAAAGAGGTATATGCACCCCCGTGTTCATCGCAAAATTACTTACAATAGCCAAGACATGGGAACAACCTAAGTGTCCATCAATAAATGAATGAATAAAGAAAATGTGGTATATATACATAATGGAATATTATTCAGCCATAAAAAAAGAAATCCTACTATTTTAGACAACATGGATGGACCTTGAGAACATTATGCTAAGTGAAATAAGTCAGGCAACGACAGATACTGTATAATCTCACTTATATGTGGAATCTAAAAAAAAACAAACAAAAAAACCCCCCAAGCTCATAGATACAGAGAAGAGATTGGTGGTTGCCAGAGGTGGGGGTAGGGAGTGGGGGGAATGGGGTGAAGGGGGTCAAAAGGTACAAACTTCCCATTATAAGATAAATAAGTTCTGAGGATCTAATGTACAGCATGGAGACTGTCGTTAACAGCACTGTATTACATATTTGAAAGTTCTAGGAGAGTAGATCTTACAAGTTCTCATAAGAAAAAATTTGTAACTATTTGAGGTGATGGATGTTAACTAAACTTACTGTGGTGATTGTTTCACAAGATATACATATATAAAATCATTCTGCTGCACACCTTAAACTAATACAATGGTATATGTCAATTAAATCTCAATAAAAATAGGGACAAAAGTAATCCCAGGTGATCCTGATACATATTCAGATGGGAACCACCGGACTAGATGCTTCCTATGTTTTCTTTCAGCCTGAGAACTGTAAGGGAAGAAGAGCTGACTGAAGTCCAGAAAAGACGTCTAACTCCTCTCCACCTCTTCTCTAACCAAAGATGCTTACCTCCATCTTCCCCAGGTTGAAGGTCTATACACTGCAGTCTGGCTGCGCCTAGAATTTTCCTAAACCGACTCCAACCCCCCTCTACTGGCTCTCTGCTTGCCAACCTCACAGAAGCAACCAATCCTGGGTTCCCCTTCTGGAAGGAAAGTCCCTCATTTAGGGATTAAGGATGCTCCATGTATGTACACACACACACAGACATGCACACGCACACGTATCCATGCACGTGACCACGAACTAATCTACTGAGTAGTTAAATGCTTCTATTCATGCAAGACTTTGCCAGAGGGAACTCACTGAGCCTGAAGATGAATGCATCGAGTCAGAAACAAAGGGAAAACACTGGGATCAAACCAAAAGATAAATTACAAATTGGATCAGTGGCTTTCATTCTCGCGGCGCTGTGGAGGCATGTTATTAGCTCTCTGGACATGCCCAGTGGCTGGCAACACCCACACACACACCAACACACACAGAGCATCCACAAGCCCCCTCCCCGGTCAGGCACGAAGCAGAGGTGACCTTGACACTTCTCACTCCTAAGCCTTTAGCACTAAGACTCGCGACTGCACTCAGGATTCTGAGCTTTGGGCAGGAAAAAACGAACTTTCCTTTTGGCTCTCCCCCATGGTACCAGCTGGCGAGCCCACAGAACTTCTGCCAGTTCACTCACACAGGGTTCTGTGCCATCCCCAGTCCCTGCTGCCCCCTCCACAGCCCAGCCTCTTGTTTGGCAGAGTCAGAATGACCACAGAGGAAGGGGGGATCTGGCAGAAGGAAGGCAGGAGTGCGTCTCCCCCAAAGAAGTTAGGTGGCCCTAAGACAGGATTTGGTGGCTGACCTGATAAAGGACCCAGGGAGCCAGTTCTGATGGAAGGCATGTCCTGGGAAATTTACATCTATAAATATTTACTGAGATTGGCCATGTGACAGGTGTGGTGCTGGCTGCCACGCTTACAGAGTTGAGTAAAAGGGGTTCTGGGGCTTCCCTGGTGGCGCAGTGGTTGAGAGTCTGCCTGCTGATGCAGGGGACGCGGGTTCGTGCCCCGGTCCGGGAGGATCCCACATGCCACGGAGCGGCTGGGCCCGTGAACCATGGCCGCTGAGCCTGCGCGTCCGGAGCCTGTGCTCCGCAACGGGAGAGGCCACGGCAGTGAGAGGCCCGCGTACAGCAAAAAAAAAAAAAACAAACAAAAACGGGGGTTCTGTCCTCCAAGACCACACCTTCTAGTAGAAGAGACAGACTTGTAACTAACCAAGTGTGACACAAGGCAGAGGGGCACAGGTACAAATAAAATGCACATTGTAAGGAGCAACTAATTCTACCTGAGCGGAAATGAGGAAGCGGGTAGCTGGAAAATTGCTGACCTGTTCAGGGAGCAGTGAGTGGACCCCATGACTGGAGCATACAGAGTATGGAGGACTGGAGCGGGTGTGAAGGAAAAGGAAAGGTCAGAGCTAGACACCAAAGAAAGACATCATGATGCCTCAAACCAGGGTAGGGCCTGGCAGTGAGGATGGAGGGAGGGGACGGATTCACACGATGCTGTGGTAGAATGTAGAGCCCTTGGTGACTCAGTGAATATGGGGGTCGGAAAGCAAGAGGGAGTATTGAGTATTTCAGAGGGCTCGAGTCAGCATGGAAGAATGGCGTGGGGTCAGTAGACCTAAGAATGATCCAAAAGGGCATGAGGACAGAGCGGCCAGGCTAGGAGCAGGTTTCCTGGGAATAAAAGCCGTGAGGGAGGTGAAATGATAATAGGTGGTGTTTAGAAAGGGCCTTTCCGAGTTTATTCTATCAGAGGTGGAGCAGTTTTGAGGCAGCCAGGGTGTGGCCGTGGGGTGTCAGGCAGCTGAACTGGAGAGAAGCAGGAAGGACAGCAGGGTGGAGGTAAGGGTCATCCCAGGGGATGTTGAGGTCACTTGGAATGACCGCAGGAGGTGCAGTAGAGGACGAGCCTGGGCGTCGAGAACTGGAGTCCTCATCCTCAGGGAATCTGGAGACGTGACCCGCAGGTCCACAGATGAGGGCACTAAGGAGGGGCGATGATGGAATAGCCACCTGCTGTCCCTTCAGCAGGAGAAGGGTCCGGGACGGAGTTCACAGGTGGGTGGCTGGGAGGCAGCGGTGAAGGGGGCAAGGGCATGCCAGCCTCCAGCTTCATCCGGATTGCCCTCAGAAGTGCATCTGGGCTGAGCCTTCCTCCCCAACCTCCATCACTTCTGGAAATAAAAGCCGGTCCCCTTGGGAAGCCAGTGCCGCGTGTGATGCTCTGCACACAGCAGTCCTTGGGCTGGCTGACTTCTGCTCTGGACTTCGTTCCCATCTGCCCGGCTCCTCCCTGAGAAGGCGTCCTCGGACAGCTCAAGGCTCTCCATCTGGGTCTTTAAGGGCCATCTGGTGGGACGGCCTCTCAGGGGGACGGTCTGGTGACGATACCCGTTTGACTTTTCAGTCATTAGACCCCTCCATAGGGTTCAAGGTGAACTGCCTCATACCCAGTTTCAGTCTTGTGAACACAGTTGAGGAAAGAGTCCCCTTGGTTTGAGGCTCTCCTGTCACCTTTTGCTTTCTCTTCCACGCAGGCAGCACACATTTTATTCTTCCAGTTTTTCTGTTCCAGGCCTCTGGCCACGTAAAGGTGGGTATCTATGCACACGGCCCACCACATGTGGGGTTCCCGGCAACAACAACAGCTAAAAGATCGTAATGTTCTCCTCCCCAAAGAGTGCATACAGAGTTTTCACTGAATAACATCACCCTGTAATCTGTAACAGAAAGAAAAGAAGTGATGATGGGGGGGGTGGGCGGCGGGGGGATAAATTGGGAGATTGGCATCTACACCCTTCTATATATAAAATAGATAAGTAATAAGGACCTACTGTATAGCACAGGGAACTTCACTCAATACTCTGTGATGACCTATATGGGAAGAGAATCCAAAAAAGAGTGGATATATGTATATGTATAACTGATTCACTTTGCTGTGCACCTGAAACTAACACAACATTGTAAATCAACTAGACTCCAATAAACATTTTTCTAAAGTGATGATAATTTATAGCAAAAGGACCCGGGTCTCCAGCACAATAATGCCATTCCTTTAATGCGCCCCAAAGCAGCAGATTAGGACACGCCTTTCATTTCATAGGATGCTTTCGGCACCTTGAAGCATAAACGCTTTTGTCTGTTTGTTTCAACCATCTGGACCAGAAATTTCGTTTCATTTGCAGAAATGTCATCAGAATGAGTATCCGTAACCATACAGCTTTGTGCTGCAGGGCTGTCCTTAGAGCATCCTGCAGTCCCATTATGCAGGCAGGCTGGGAGACCGGGAACCCGCCTCTCCTCTTCCTGTCAATCGGGGCTTCTCAGCAGTGTGGATCCAACAGCCCCCAACCTGCTGTCCTCTATGCCTTGGGAAGAATGAATGATTTTCAGAGGAGATCTGAAATCAAGCAAATGTCTTAGTGATATTAATCTGAGAGCCTAAGGCTCTGAAATGCCTTATACCTTTCAGGTGAGATAAATACATGGGCTTTGTGACAGCGCTGACCTCGGTTTAGAGAGCGCCTCCCTTTATTTCTGGAACCATTGGTGTGATCTGAAGAGTGAGGCTGCTGGTAGAGGGCCTCCAGGGTCACGAGGCTGACCCCTGTTTTGTCTGTGAAGGTCACCTTCATGCATATCTGCACTGAAGTTCCCAACATGGGGCTGTAACAGGCAGAGGTATTATTTGACACTCACAGCAGAGCCCTAAACTGCCTCTAACTCAAGAGCGATGCCAAGGCTAACAGTAATTTTCTCTTGCCCAGAATCCTATATTCATATGCATATGAAATTCATATCTATATGAAAATTTCCTGAGCAAATACATGGCAAGTTTGAAAGGGTGGTCTACAGTGACTAAATTCCAGACATCTGAACAAAATCTCCTAAAGAGATAACCAAGTTCTCTGCATGTAAACACGGCCAGGGTTATACCTTCCTGTAGCATTCGCCAGCTCTTAGCACCTACCTCTTACCTCTGTCCCTCCCTCCCAGCCTCCCTCGACAGCTGGCCCCTTTTAGCCCCACCTCCGAGGAGCACATACATTTAGTGCAGCTCCAGTTCCTACGGTGAGAGGGCAGTAGCTGAAATGTCACCAGGAAACATCTAGGCCAGCATAATTTGAAGAAAGCTGGGTTAGGTTGCCCATGTGTATAATAAAAACACACCGTGGGAGAAGTGATTTCGCACCACACACCTGTCTAGACTGTGACCCTGGAGCTGCAGGCACCCTTGCCATCCGAAGCACCACCTACCACCCAAGGCTGAAAGGTGACTTACGTGTCCCCGTGTCCTTGGAAGGAGTCCAGGGCAGCCCCCAGAGGAGAAAGCCACTTCCTCATGTCACCGACCTGCTATTGCCAGGTCTGAGGGACACAGAAACAGCTCAGATTAGTGGCGATCTAAGGCAGGCCATCAGCCCTGGTAACAGAGAAACGTTACTTTCAAACCCCCAATCATATCTTGCTTGAAATCGAAGAAGCTGAAGTGTGTCATCGTCAAATGAAGCACAGAGGCGGGATGAGTGGCCTGGGAATTGGCACGGGGTAAAGCCCTCTCCTCTCCCTCTAGGGCTCAGAACTCTTGACTTTCAACCACCGGACCCTTACAGCAAGCGGCTGAAATTAGCTACCCTCCCCTCACACCGGGGTTCTGACTCAGAGCTTGTCCACACCTCTCTCCAGCCCAGAACACAAACGGCCAACCTACCATTCTGACCATTAGAACTTAACTTCCCTCATTTGAAAGACATTTTACTGATTTGGAAAGCGAAGAGCTTTTCGAATGTTTCTTTGGCTTGGGAGGACCTCCGCTATCTTCTGCGACACACCCGCATCCTCTTCCTCCCCTGTGAAATGCCTCTCTTGACGACACCCAAGGACCCCACCTCCTAACGTCTGGCCGTCAGCCTCTGATGCCCCCTCCCTCCTCCAGCCTCCACGCCCCACCTGACATTGAATCCTGTAACTTCTGCTTCGCTGTGCTCTCCCTGCCTCTGCCTGGGCTGAGGTCCAGCACGTGGCTGTTTGCAGTCACATCCCTGTCTGCGACCGAAGGCCTCCAGCGCCATCCCAGTATATTCACTTCCTGCCTCAAACACCTCGATGGCTCCCTATGGGCGTCAGAATTCACTCAGTTCAATTCTGCACATGTGTACCTTGCACTCACGGTGTGTCAACCTAGTGCTGAGGATGTAAAGGTGAACTAGGTGGAGTCTGTGCCTGGAAGGATTTGCAGGGTCTGCCAGTGGGATGGGCACTGAAATGAATGTGGCTTCATGGGAAAAGCACTCAAGTGAAAGCAATTATAAAACATTTTGGAATTCTGGGAGCCAGGGGTTAGAAGAAACTACAGAAGACTGGTGACATTTGAGCTGAGGCGTAGAGGGTAAATAGGCATTTGTCAAGTGGACACTGCTGAAAGGGACACTGAGGGATCGTTCAGGAAAAAGAAATGACGGGCAAAGGCATCAAATTATGGAAGCCAGGGCTTCCCTGGTGGTGCAGGGGTTTAGAGTCCGCCTGCCGATACAGGGGATGCGGGTTCGTGCCCCGGTCCGGGAAGATCCCACGTGCCGCGGAGCGGCTGGGCCCGTGAGCCATGGCCGCTGAGCCTGCGCGTCCGGAGCCTGTGCTCCACAATGGGAGAGGCCACAACAGTGAGAGGCCCGCGTACCACACACACACAAAAAAAATATGGAAGCCCCTGAATGATTCAAGGCCTCCAAATGGTCAATCATTGTCCCTGGCCATCACTGTCACGTGCCACATGTACCATCTTTAGCAGAAGACCATCAAGATTAGGGCAGAGTGCGGCACGTCCCACCAGGTGGGAAGCCCGTCATCCAAATAACAAACCCAGTTCAGGACGCATCCCGCTTCCTACAGAGCTTCCTGCTATGGAAGGGCAGGAAGAGGAGGAAATGTCCAGCCCTGATGCCCAGAGACACTAAAAGGAAGCCCATGGGCCAGTCTTCAGTGGCATCTCTCTTGGGATGAGGCATTCCCACAACCCTAGGATAATGCTATCCAGTGACAATGACCACTGAAGCTCTGGAGACCCATCCCTTAGAATGCTGTCTGCTCAGCACTAACCAAGTGCCACAGGAGACCAGAGACAGACGTCATAGGACATTGTCCCTGAGCACAAAGTCCTCACAATCTCAATGCATAGATGAGACCCATGCAGAGAACCAAGTGAGATGGCAGCGTAACGAAGTGAGTATATGACAACTGCGGGTCATAGCGGAATGAGCTCTTCAGACGGTCAAGTCACCGGTGTGGGCTGGAGTCATCGGGGTGGGTTCAAGGAGTAGATGAGCGGGATACGGGCTGAACCACGGAGGTTGGGTGGGAGTGGGACAGTAAGAAAGAAAGACAAAGAGCAAACCTGGGGGAACGCCATCGGCTAATGCATGAGCCTGGACACGTAGCCCCTCAGAACGGGAAGACATCCTGATGCTCGCCCATCCAAATTCTCAGCCATCACAAAACCCTCCTGCAGTACCACGACCACCTAGGCTCCTAAGCGGGTGCTGTCAGGGCACGACAGAAAGGCACCGAATGGAGAGACTCTGCAGCAGACCCAGATCTCTCTCTGTGCTGCCTCTCCTGATAGCGACATCTTTCTCCAAGGAGCCATAATCCTAAGCCTTAAAATGTCTTGCTTTGGGGCTTAGGGGACAACCCTTCCCCCCGACCCTGTATCTCAGCAAAAATACCATCCCCACCCAGGGCGAAAGCTTTGCCCTGCAGGACGGAAGCGATCGGCCTCCATCCTCAGCTTCCATATTCATGGGAATTGTTCATGCTCTGACCTGTAGCCCTGTGTGGGCTGTCAGCCGGGGAGCTGGGGCTAACGATCCCCAGAAGTGCACTTCAGGAATGAGCCCACAGCCATCTGCCTCTCCTCCAAGTAACTCGGGCCCTGGGAGAAATAAACAGCTGTTGTCCCTGCAGTCCCAGAGAAGCATGAAGTAGGGAGGGAGCAAGGAGGGGGCGGGGGGGGCAGCACCTTTCAGAGCGAAAGGCCCTCCCGAGAGTGTTTGAAGGTTATTAGTGTGGCTATAATCAGGCTGTTGGCCAAATGCAGGTGGAGAATGAAGCCGTTTTGATATGGCTTTCTAGAGAAAGCAGAGCCTGTGTTGGTATAATCTATGCATACGATCTCTTTCAAGTAGCTCTTCAGCTTCTTACACGTCCAAGAAGCTAGGACTCGGGTCCCCTGCTAACCACAGTCAGAACTTCACACTTCTCTGACCTTCAAAAGGGATCAGGGCCTGCCAGCCAGAGCCCTGCCCTCTACATCTTCCACCGCTCTGTGAGAGTAAGTCCAAGCCACGCGGCCCTTCTCACATGCCCAGTCCGGGCCCAGAGACCCTGTGGGCTCACAAGTACTTCTTTTCAGTTCACAGGCAGGTGGTCTCATTCTGTGGGCAACGTCCTGTGCCCAGGATGGCCAGCCCAGCCCCTTCAGGCTTCCCGACGGGACTCAACAGCGGCCTCATTTCGAGGGACGGTCTCCTGATGAGAGAGGGGTCCTCAGCGTCCCCTGTAGATGAAGCCTCCTGCCCAGGCCCACTACTTCTCAGGCTGAAGAAAGAGGACAGCGTGTCCCCACCTGCTCCTCCGTGAGTCCTTCTCTTCGTTCACAGTGCCCTCAGCCATCCATTTCTCCAAGCCTAAAGTCTGAGGCTCATTCCCTCCACCGTCCTCCTCCACAGACAATCAGTTACCAACTCTATCCTTACATCTCTCAGCCCAACCACTCTCCTCCTCCCCACTTCCACTCCAGTTGCTTCTGGTTCCCACCACAGCAGCCTACCCGGGTCCTCTGCGTGCAGTTCTGTCTCTCTCCAAGCCATTGTCCACACTGCAGCCAGAATCATCTCCCAGAAATTTCAGGTCTGACCCTCCAGCACCTCTGATCAATGTTCCATAGCTCTCGTCCTTAGGATGTTGTCCAAACGCCTTATCTGACTCTTTCTACCTCCGCGGCCTATGCTGCAGCCGTATTGAAAGTGCTCACCTAATAGGTCTGCTTTCTCTCACTAGCAGCCTTTGCACATGCTGCCGCCTCTGCCTCGAGTGCTTTCTCTTCTCCTCCCTACTCGGCTAAATCCTATTCTTCCTTCAGAGCTTGGCTCAGGGGAAGGCTCAGGTTTCCCCCCTCTCCAGGAGTCTTCTCTGATCCCTTTTTCCCCCAAGTTTGGGATAGAGGTCCCTCTTATATGGACTTGTTACAGTATATGATATGCACATCTCCCTCCCCTGCCTGTCTATGGGCTCCTTCCGGGCAAGGATGCTGTTGTAGTCAATTTTGTACCCCTTATGCCTATTACAGCATGTAACACTTAAAAAGCATTTCAAAAGCATCAAATGGTGACATTCGTAAAATAAAATAATGGAAGAGGTTGAAAATCATTCAGTGATCCCAAGGGCCAATAGCTTGGGGTGAGTGTAGTTGGAGATTAAGATGGGAGAATCACACATGCAAATCACACGTGCAGAACTAAGAAATGTTTTCACAGGAGGTACCTTCAGCTTCAGCTCAAAGTCTCCCCTCCCTTTTGATGGGTGCATTCCCCCTAGACCCATCCAATCAAATGTGTTGACTCTTGGTTCTGTGAGCCTTATCATTGACCAAGGAATAACACTTGGTAATTAGCACGTAGTGTAGGCTGACTAGTGTGGCATGAATGACTCAGCCGTGATGCCAAGACTAGGAGCATAACCATAGCCTCCACCCAACATAGTCCCCTTTCCATGGGGACTCTGATGTGCCGCCATGTGCTTTTCAACCCTGGGTTGGGTAAAATAATCTTTGACGTAGTTGTCCACTCTAATCCAATTGGGCTGATGGGAGGGATGCAAGAATACAGTCTTCTGAGCTGGTATTCGCTGGTTTCACGAACAAGTGAAGGCAAATGAGTTAAACCCTGACTCACAAAGTAGAAGCTACTCTGTCTAGCTCAGGCTTTTTCTTGAGCCAGTTTTTCTGTCAATCCTCCTTGGTGCCCCCAGGCCTCCCCAGGTCTCTTTCACAAGCTGGCAGATGTTTTCAACACAATGCTGGCAAAATGACTTACAGATGGTCACCCATATGGTGCCAGTTTGGATCTGACTCCTGGAGAAAATTCTGGAAGCCCACTCAGCTATGAAGGACACCCACCAGCTTCCTGCACTGGGTCCAAAGCTGACTGCTCATGGGGACACAGGTGGGAAACAGGTGCTTCACATAAATGGACTACCCTCTGCTAATCACCACCAATCAAGCCAGTGGTGCAGGAGAAAACAAAATGAGACAGAATCATCATCCAAGAGGTGAAATGAACTGGTAGCCAAGGAGGCAGGGGATGAGTCTGGATTCCCATAACATAAATGGTCATATGTCAGGCAGGCTTTGCTTCAGAGCAGGCCAGAAACTTGGAGACACAGTGTGGGGATCTTTAGATTTAATTCCAGTTGAGGCAGTATCTAGGGGTGTTCAGTGTATGACGTTCAAGCTAATCAGCGTCCACAACTGCCAAAAGCAGACTCAATCAGCCAATCATTCAATGTTTATTGACTATCCAATACGTGCCAGACATTTACTGAACGCCTACCACGGGCCAGGCACTATTCTGAGTCTGGGGACAGTATGGTAAATAATTACCATAAGGGCCATACTTTTTATTTTTTATTTATTTTTTTACATCTTTATTGGAGTATAATTGCTTTACAATGGTGTGTTAGTTTCTGCTTCATAACAAAGTGAATCAGTTACACATACACATATGTTCCCATATCTCTTCCCTCTTGCGTCTCCCTCCCTCCCACCCTCCCTATCCCACCCCTCCAGGCGGTCACAAAGCACCGAGCTGATCTCCCTGTGCTATGCGGCTGCTTCCCACTAGCTGTCTACCTTACGTTTGGTAGTGTATATATGTCCATGCCTCTCTCTTGCTTTGTCACAGCTTACCCTTCCCCCTCCCCATATCCTCAAGTCCGTTCTCCAGTAGGTCTGTGTCTTTATTCCTGTCTACCCCTAGGTTCTTCATGACATTTTTTTCCCTTAGATTCCATATATATGTGTTACGGTATTTGTCTTTCTCTTTCTGACTTACTTCACTCTGTATGACAGACTCTAGGTCTATCCACGTCATTACAAATAGCTCAATTTCGTTTCTTTTTATGGCTGAGTAATATTCCATTGTATATGTGTGCCACATCTTCTTTATCCATTCATCCGATGATGGACACTTAGGTTGTTTCCATCTCTGGGCTATTGTAAATAGAGCTTCAATGAACATTTTGGTACATGACTCTTTTTGAATTATGGTTTTCTCTTATATATGCCCAGTAGTGGGATTGCTGGGTCATATGGTAGTTCAATTTGTAGTTTTTTAAGGAACTTCCATACTGTTCTCCATAGTGGCTGTACCAATTCACATTCCCACCAGCAATGCAAGAGGGTTCCCTTTTCTCCACACCCTCTCCACCATTTATTGTTTCTAGAAGGGCTATGCTTTTTAGAGACTTACATTCCAGTCAGGGGAAGACAGAAAGACAAACAAATGAGAAAATGTTAGATAAGTAATAAGGGCGATGTGATAGAGGGTAAGTGGTGGCTACTTTAGGTTGGATGACTAAGGGAGTCCTCTCTGAAAAGCTGACATTTGAAACTATAGTCTGAATGAGAAGGAGGAACCAACTAACCGCATTGGCATCAAGGAAATAGCTAGTGCGAAGGCTCAAGGTGAGACAGGTTGATGCCCAAAGACAGCTGGAATAACAGTATCCTGACAATGGGTGATCCTACAGAAAGTAAACCTCTGGCTGACAGTGGAAGGGTCCAGAAACCGATATAGGCCTGTGTCGAAAACATCACCATGTGCAGCCAAGAGAGTCTGGAGAAGGCAGGGGTTGACAGTGACTAGCTCAACAATATTCACCATTGAGATACTCAGAATTCTAGAGGGATTCACATCGGGAGTAGGCTTGGCATTGGATCGTGGAGACAGGGAGAAAAGCCAGGTCTTGGGGCATTGGGTCGAGGCTACAAAGGAAGTAGGCAAGTACAGGAGAGACTAGAGCTGAGGTATGTCTGAAGGACGGGGTTGAACCAAGCCCAGGGTCAGAATCTAGGGAAGCAGGGCTGAAAGGCAGAATAATTCAATGGATCAGGAATTCAGCGTGCAGTCATGAGTCAGATGTGAAGCCAAATAGGCAGAAATCCAAAGATCGTGACACTTCCACTTCCAGGAAATTTGGTATAAGCCTCCTGTTGGGAGGCATCAATCCAAGACTTAACTAACCCCAGAACACTACTGACTCTCAAATCTATACTTGGCAATGTACACATTTCTTTTGAAATGTAGTCCCAACTTCCTGAAAGTCTCAGGAAGTTCAAGCTCAACTTTTCCAAAGTTAAACTCATGAGGTCCCTCCTATCCCCTTCAAATCACCTCCTCTTTTTGAAGCCCACATCCCAGTGAATGACGTCCGCATCTACACTGCTCACAACCGGGGAGCCTGGACATCATCCACTGCAGGTTTTGCATTTTCCATGAAGCAGACTCTTAGATGAAGGTTAGCATAAGGAGATGTACTAGAAAGAGCTCTTGTGATCTCCACCTGTGTAAGGGAAAGGAGAAAAGCAGGATTAGGTAAAAGAAGACGTTGAGCTGCAGTGAAGTCTCAACCAAGGTTTCAGCCAACCCCTCAGGGAGCTCTGACGCTGGGAAGGCCCTTAGAGTTGTCTCAAGGTGGGTCTGAGTTGCCGCTTCTGTACCCTAACGTTGACCTGTCATTGGATGCAGGCTATCTAGGAAAGCAAAGTGAACTTGGACAAGGCAAACTGTCTTCAGCCGAGGGCAGTTCTCCCAACAGCTGGAGGAATAAGTCCTTCAGTCCTGAAGGGGTCAGGGTGATACATCAAAGCATCTACTTCTTCTCTCTTTTGCCTCATCCCACCATCCCATTAAAGGTGAGACGTGTCCTGGGGGTCTACCTTCTCTACATCTCTCCCACCCATCCTCTTCTCTCCTTCCACCTTGCCACTAATCCAAGTCTCAAAATTTCTCACCTGGACTAGGTCTTCAATCTGCTTTCCCTGGTCCTCTCCACATGGCTGCCACATGACTGTCCTATGTTTCTGAGACAGATCTGAGCCTGTTACTCTACAGTTTAAAACCCTTCAGCAGCTATCTTCAGAATACAATCTGAGTTCTCTACAGGATGAAATTTGAATTTCAGATCATAGAACACAAGAGCCTTCAGGACCTGGCCCCTGTTGACGCCTCTGTCCTCCTCTTTCCCCACCCCCGACACCTGGACATTATCTTCAGCCTTTCTTCATGACTTAGGGTTCCTAAGTGTCCCTTTGGACACCTGACTCTTTGGTCAGGAAAGCCTTTCCAATCTCTACCTCTTTGACCTTTACAACTCATTGCAGGGCTCACTCTGTCCTGAAATAATAGGCCCATCGCCATCCATCCACAGTCCCCCACCCCACCCCCAGGTCATCTTGGTCTTCCCTTTACCCCAGCATTCACAGATCTCTCATAATGACCTGATGCCTTGCTCCCCTTCCCTGTGACAAACTGAGACCCTTAAGAATAAAGACTGTATCATATTCTTTATACTGTCCCCCACTACTGCCACAGTATGTGGCACATAATAGGCACTCAGTAAATATCTGATGAATGAATCAAGTGGTCAACCAATGAGACTAAGAGAATAAGTTAGTAATGTTGTCTATTTTACACCAAAACAAGATGCTTTAAGGGGTTTATCCACCCAACAGGGATATGATAGCCACAAGGAATGGACAGATTGAATCCTCGTTCCAGGGCAACAGCTCCCAGAGAGTGTTGGGACTGTGTGCAACCATGATGGCCCGTTATCCCTGAGCATGGGTTTAACATAAACTGAGGGTCAGCAGTGTCTGTGTTTCTGGTAAGCTGGTGGGCTGTGTTCATGAGAGACCCACTGTGGCTCACCTAACACTCATGCCAAACCCCTTCTCCCATGCCTTCCTGCACTGCAGAGACTGAGAACTGAAAACCACATCCATTTCTAGATCTCATGTGACCTACTTTCCACCAGACATTCGGAAAATGGAAGTGAGCATGTGAGGTGGCAGCCATGTGCTGGGAGGTCAGAACTAGGTGACAGAGGTGCTGGGATTTTTGGAAAAGCCGTGGTGGAAGTCCTACTCCCTGGTCCCTGCCTCGGTGATTAAAAAAAAAAAGTGTGTCCAAGTAGGCCCAGCAGTGAGTTTCTGCTCCAACGGTCATTGGGTGTTTCTCCTGGGTGGTTTCCTGACTCTTTGGTAAAACTGACGCCACACCTTGTAATACATCCCTTTATCCTTAAACTAGCAACTGAACAATACACTCAGTTACAAGGAAGCCTGTGGATTTTCCTTGGCAAGCGTTCATCCTGGGGGGAGAAGCAGCCATGTGATAAGCTTAACCCAGCAAGAAAACCTCTGTCATCAAAACCAAGACTCCTATCTGAATCCCATTAAGAACAAAACTGTCGGTAAAAATAGAAAGAACTGTCGACTAAAACCATGTAAACCACTGAGGCATAGTCAGCCCAGCTTGACTACCCTCCAGCAGAGAAGAAAGATGGATGCTACCCCACTTGGCTTCAAATTATTCTGCAGCTCTGCCATCCCAAAGGCTCCAAAGGCTTCCACTAGAGGGGAGTGTCATCCCCCACCAAGAGATGGCAGTGCCCCATCCGATGGCCAGTGGGACGCTCTAGAGCTCACGGGGCACAGAGCTGGAGCAGTGGCCGCGCTGGCAGTAGGAGGTTCATTTGTGAGCTCAGATGCAATGCTCCCTGGGGACTCCCAGGGGTATTTGGGCAGGGGAACATGCTGGGGTGCAGAGGTGAGACACTACCTGGGGACCCCCATAATATTGGGGGAACTCTTATCTGTGAGACCCTGTGAGATCCCCCCTGGGAGTTCCGAGAGATACTTGGGGAAGACTTGTTTGTGAACTGATGTATGGGGGTTTCCCAGGGGCTCTCATAAATGTCATCAAGTGGTCTCTCAACTGTAAGCACATGTGGGACGTGCCCTAGGGATTCCCAGAAAGACCTGGGAGGGCCTTTCATTCATGAGCTCATGGGACACATCCCTGGGGACTCCCACCTCTACGTGGGGGAACTAGTGTAAGAATATGTGAGGCACTCCTGGGCTCCAAAAGTTCAGGGGGCCCTTCCCAGGGGTTAGACACTCTGCATGGTCAGTTTGAGGCAGGATTCAGGGAAATTTGAGAATTTTGACCCATGTGACCTTTTTACCCACAGGCCTGGGAGCATTTTGACATTCATTTTGATTACTGAGAACAGAACCCCTTCCCTCTCTTCCTGGGGGACAAACTTATTATTTAGGTCTGACAATTCTTTTGTTGAGGTTGCTATCAAAACTTGCTGGCCTGGGAGCCATTTTGACCCTGTCTGGTGACCTTGCATATCACTGTTGTGCTCCATTAGGCAAAAAGTTACAATTTAACTCTCAGAAGGCAAGCTTTTGTGCTGCATTTTTTGGGGACTATGTTGCCCTCTTACTATTTACAGAAATAAATGCAAGCTTTCACAAACTAGTTGCCCTGTGTGAAAGAAGGAGTGTGCAGGGTCCCTGGGCGTCCCGGGTGCCCCATGGAGCCAGCGCCCTGCTCTCTGGTCAGCTGCCAGGGCAATTCTCTCCTCCCCTGACTCCAATGCCGAGCGCTCATCCCCTGCAAGTTCTTTGCAGAGCTGGGAAACGTGACTCAGAAACACATCTGAGAACAAAAGAGATGAATAAACAATTCACACTGGAGGAAAACCAAATGACTACTAAACACTTGGAAAGATATCCAACTACACGAAAAATTTAAGAAATGCAGCTTAAAACTAGCCACCATTACCACTCATTAAATTAGCAAAAAAAAAAAAAAAATCAAATAAGGATATCGAGAGCTGGCAACAGCGGTATAAAGCGTGGTTTCCACCTGCCACTGGTGGCGCTTTAAATTGGTGCAAACTTTTGGGAAGCAGTTTGGCACTTGATATCAAAAGCCGTTAATGTGCTTTAACTTTTGACCTTGTTACTCTGCTTCTAGGAATCTATCCTAAGGAGAAACCAGATTTCTGTAAAAGGATATGTATTAGAGTAATCACAAAAGAAAAGCTGAAACAGAAATGTCCAATAAAAAGAGAACCATTTAATAAATAATGATACATTTGTATGGCAGAATATTAACAAATAATAAGTATGTTTTCCAACAAAGTAGCTGCATGAAAAATTGCTTACAATATTAAGTTGGGAAAACACAGGGTTCAAAACCACATGGGACTATCTCACAAAAGACTTGTCTCCAAAAATAAAATCTTAGAACTAAATAAGACGATAATCCAATTAAAAAGTGGGCAAAAGGTTTGAAGATACTTCACAAAGGAAGTTATGCAAATGGCCAATAAGCATATGAAAAGATGCTCAACATCAGTAATCATCAGAGAAATGCAAATTAAACCAGTGAGTTACTACTACACACCCACTAGGATGTCTAACATTAAAAATATGCATAATACTAAGTACACTGTAAAGATGTGGAGCAACTGGAAATCTCATTTATTACTGGTAGGAGTTAAAAATAGTCCAGCTTTGGAGAGCAGTTTGTCAGATTCTCATAAAGTTAAACATACTCTTACCACATAACCTAGCAATCCCACTACTAGGTATTTAACCAAGAGAATTAAAGTATATGTCCACAAAAAACACTTGAACAGGAACACTCATCATCACTTCATCAGAACTGACAAAAACCCAAATGTTCACCAATAGGTGAATGGATAACCAAGTTGTGGCATTTACATATAAAGGAATATTACTCAGCAATAAAAAGAATACAGGGCTTCCCTGGTGGCGCAGTGGTTGAGAGTCCGCCTGCCAATGCAGGGGACACGGGTTCGTGCCCTGGTCCAGGAAGATCCCACATGCCGCGGAGCAGCTGGGCCCGTGAGCCATGGCCGCTGAGCCTGCACGTCCGGAGCCTGTGCTCTGCAATGGGAGAGGCCACAACAGTGAGAGGCCTGTGTAATGAAAAAAGAAAAAATAATAAAATAAAATAAAAAGAATACAGTATTGATATGTACAACAACCTGCAAAAATCTCACAAACATTACACCAAGAAAAAGAAGCCAGACACAAAAGTGTACTACTGTACGTTCCTTTTATATAAAACTGTAGGACAAGCAAAAATCATAATTACTTGGGGCTGGGTAAGGAAGAGGATGTAAGGATTGACTGAGAAGGGACACAAAGGAATTTTTTGGAGATGGAAATGTTCTATATCTTGACTGTGAAGCATTTGTTAAAACTCAATGAACTATATGCTTAAAAGACGTGCATTTTATTTCATTTAACTGTATCTCAATGAAGTTTTTTTGTTTAAAAAAATGTAAGTAGAGACTTCCAGTAAAAAAAAAAAAATGGCACATTAACTACATGCATTCTTTCCAAGTCCCCACTAAATGACAGTAAAGAAAAAAGAGCAAGTAGGGGACCCAATTTTGAAAAGATGTGGTCAAGTTGGAAATCTGATGGAGGAGTGGTAACTGACCCAGCAGGGTGATGTGTCCCTCAACCTACAGCACATTCACTGGTTGATTTGGCCAAAGGAAGAAGGATGGGGACTCAGAAACTCCAGGTGTGAATAAGGGCAAGAATGAAGCAAGGGGGTGACTGCAGAAGAAGTAACTGAATATCTGTAGGTGGAACAGTCTGTTCTCATACCCCACCATGCTGTGGCACAGAAAGCAATCAAGTGCCCCCTATGCCACCCCCAATAAAACATCAGTATGTTCGACTCTTAAACACACACACACACACACACACACACACACACACACACACACACAGAGAGAGAGAGAGAGAGAAAGAGAGAGAGAGAGAGAGATCGATATAAAAAACCCCAAAAAAATTATAGGAACCCTCTAAGAAAGTAAATCAAAATTTTAAAAAACAGAAAAGATAAGGAAATCAAGGTTCAGTTGAGAAACTCCATATCCAAATATTAGGAGTTCCAGAGAGAATGGAGAAAATAAAGAGAAGAAATGATCAAAGAAATAATACAAGAAAAATTTCCAGAACTGAAGGACATGAACCTATAGAATAAAAGGACCCAAAATGCCTAGCACAATGACTGAAAAATGACCTTTACTTGGAACATTATTGTAAATTTTCAGAATACTATGCTTGAAGAGAAAATGCTAAAAGCTTCC
This sequence comes from Pseudorca crassidens, assembly GCF_039906515.1. Taxonomy (NCBI): domain Eukaryota; kingdom Metazoa; phylum Chordata; class Mammalia; order Artiodactyla; family Delphinidae; genus Pseudorca; species Pseudorca crassidens. The sequence continues at coordinate 30,371,678 of NC_090296.1, read as the reverse complement.
AGGGAGTAAAAAAAAAAAAGTCATCTGCAAAGGAATCAGAATCAGGCTGGCCTCTGACTTCTCACCAGCACTGTAGGTAATGATTTCAATGTTCTGAGAGTAAACTACCTGAACCTAGAATTCTATACCTGACACAATAATCAATCTGGCGTTACGGTAGAGTAGTCAAGGACTCAAAAAATGTACCACCTTCACACCAAGTTTTTGGAAGTTACTTGATGTATGGTACCCAAACAGAAGCCTAAATAAAGGAAAGAATGCGATCCATGAAAAAGAGGAACCACGCCAGGAAATGAGTGTCAGGAAGCCTCAGCTGGGGCCGTGGAGCAGGCTCAGGGGCAGTCAGTCTAGACTGGAGCAGGATAGAGGCCCCTGGATGAGAGAGAGCTTCCAAAACAGCAAACTTTAGATTACCTGATTGGATGGAAAAGTGGGGGTGAGATAGAGAACTTGGTAAAGAAATTGACAACAAAAACGTATGCAAAACAGAGAGCTGTCCAAGCAGCAAATGTACCCTTGGAGCACTGCTTGGCTCTGCAGAGAACCGCAGTGACATAGCCTCCATGCCTTACCCACTGTTTACTGATTCTTACTTTTCCAGATGAATTTATAGGAAAGATGGAAAACTTAATGGTTGTGGACCACCATGTACATGTTGACATGGGAAAAGCCAAAGTACTGTAGACAGAAGTTGATCTATGGAATATGTGGAGGAGAGCTGAAAAAGGGGTGTGTGTGTGTGTGTGTGTGTGTGTGTGTGTGTGTATTGTGTGTTTGGTAGGGGGCGGGGTGTGGGGTTAATATCCTCCCTGTAGAAAGTGAAGGGTCAAAATAACTGTATATAGTTGATAGAACAAGAATAAAAAGATATGTTTGTTGCTTACAGTAAAAAGTAACCCACAGAGGAATTCCCACCATGCAGGAGACGAGGCCAGAGAGGCCACACCATAAGAGCAGGAAGTCTAGCAGATAATTTCTAACACTGATAAGCAGGAAATAGCGGTAGACCCATGTCAACTGGAGATACAGGCTGACATAACCACCAGAAGAAAATACCAGAAGGGCTAAAAGCAGCTGCCTCTGTGGATCAGGACTGGGGACAGATTTTCCTCCTGAGCTCTTCTACACTTGCCATTTTTATTTAACTATGTTCACATATTACTTCACCAAAATTAAAAAAAGAAACATTTAACTAAACTATACACAGCATATGGTTGCCAATATTGTAAAATATATACAAATAAATTCATAGAAAAAAAGACTTGAAGGAAATATAGTAGCTAAATCTGGGTGGAAGTTTTATGATGTTATTTAGCCTAGTCTTTATACTTTTCCATTTCCAATTTTTCTATAACAGGCATCCATTATTTTTATAAATAGAAAAAAATGTTATATAAAGAATCAAAATGACATTTAGGGACAACTTTTCAATGATATTGGAAATGAAGTGAAAGAAACAAATTTGCACATAAAAATGAATTTGATTATTTAAAACAATATGCATGAAAGTGGAAAGATTTAGGAAAATATTAAAGTAATTATCTTAATGGTAGAATACGGGTGATTTTTTTTCGTCTTATCTTTCCTTTTTTTCCCAACATATTTTTTTCATAATAAGCATATTAATCCAGGTTTGGCTGGAGAAGTAAATTTGATCTCTTCCATTGGCTTCAGACCAAAATAACTATGTAATGCCTCTGGGGTGGTGCTGACACTTTGAAGGCCCTCATACTTGTGGCATTAACAGAACTAAATGCAAATGAGTTTCTCTGGTGACTGCTTCTAATTGAGCCGACTGGCTTCAGTCACCCACCCAGCATTCATCCAGTGCTTACTGTGTCCTGTGACCTGCAGGAGGGGCTGAGTGGGTATTGCAAATGGAGGGGGTGCCTGATCTTGTGTGGCAGACCAGTTTGCAGAAAAGAATAAACACCCACAGGTGAAAACAGATGGAAAATGTGCCTAGAGCTACAACAAACAGCAATCTAGCCTGAGGGATGGGTATCCTTGGTGGAATCCTAGATGGCAGGTTTCCTCTCCCCTCCTCCAACAGAGACTCTGCAGAAGCCAGGTCCCCCCTCCTCCCCAGCCCCAGGAGGTGAGCATCCTGCAAATATCCAAGATAAGGATGAATAGCAACAAACACCTGGAATTCTTCACCATCCAACCACACTTGACTCCAGGCGAGCTAGGCTTACTCAGTCTTCCCATGGAGAAACCAAGAAGCCAGAAAGAAGGAAAATCAAGAGGACCCAGAGCTCTCTCTGAAAATGCTCTCCAAGGGCAGGCTGAGAGGTTAACAGTGTTCTCTGGCCAAGTGTGTCCACAAGACTTTCTGATGATGTAAGTCACAGTTATTGGCTCCCAAGTGACTGTCAACAAAAAGAAATGCATGGCCTGGACAGGGATACCTAGTATCTGTATTCCAAGCCTCAGAAGTTCCTTGGCTGTCTCTGTCTCCACCTGCAATTGCATTAAGACCAAAGTAAATATAAAAAGATGTTAAACGGCAAGTTTTGCTGAAGGCACCATGACACAATGGACATGACATTCCAATTTGGTGCCAAAATAAGACGCACATTTTTAAGGGAAGGTCCAAAAATTTGTTATGGAACTCAAATTTCTCACCTACACTCACACTGAAGGCATAAAATGCTCTGGCTTTTAGAGATCAAGGGAGAGGATTTGTAGAGAAGACTAATTTAGAAAAAAAATTATTGATGTGCTGTGAACCTCACCCCTTCCAAGAGGGAGGGTGAGAGGGGCCTGTTCCTCATCTCAAATCTAGTGAAAGGGGCTTCAGGGAGACCGTTGAGAAAGCTTGGTAAGTGTGCCCTGTGATTGGGGGGGACAGAGTGGACCCATGTTGGATTCCTGCCCAGAAATCTAAAAGGCAGAGAGACATGGGCTGGCTGGCTGCTCCCACCGTGGATGGAAGGAGATACTGCTGCAGCTTTGGGACTCACCTACGAACTCCCAGAGTGTGTCTGGGCAGGGGCACCTGAATGCTTCCATTGGACCAGATGTGAGCCAGTGGTGCAAGAGAGAGTAGGTGTGGTCACCTTGGACCCTGTCCAAGAGGGGCTTCCTCGGGGGTGAACAGTCCTCAGCAGGGAGAAGTTGAAATGATCTCCAGGTCCTATGACCTGTGAGAAGAGTTTTGTGATGAGCTGGAGGAGAGTGACCACCCTGGACAAGAGAGCTGCAGGGAACAGTCCCAGTGATGGAGAGCTTCCTATGTACCAACCACACCCAAGAAAGAATGTCAACCTTCCCTACTGCTAGTCAAGCAAGAGCGCCCAAGCCCCCCTCCTCTCTTTTCCCCTGCCTGCTCTAATTCAGGACCTTAAGTCCAACTGGGGAGTTAGAAGAGGAGGAACTGAGAAAGAAAGAAGAGACCCTCTGTCCCCACCCCTTCACCACCCACAGGCTTCCCACCTGTAGTAGCCCTAGCTATTGGGTTGTGTGGAGTTTGGGTTATTACATGGGCCTGGGCATTCTAATTTCTGAGTTGAGACAGTGTCTGGTGACTTAGCATGACTGCAGGACTTTTTATTATCTAAGAGGGAGCAGGAAAGTCATGGAACTGGCATGAGTTCTCCTCCGGGGTAAGGGAAGAACTTTCCTCCATGAGTACATTTGAAAAGGACAATGAAAATGAAAATAACGTTGTTTTATACTTACATCTCAGGGATCTCGATTGTTCAAAGCCTATCACTCTCTCTGCCATGAAATCCATGGCTTCTCCAAAACCAAAGATCGCCCCTCCTTATAGCTAAACTCAGTTCTGGTCCTTTATATAGAGCAAGGGCTGGCTAATGGAAATATTCAAAGGGAGAGAAGAGGAGATCCCAGAGAAAGTAAGGAGGATTGTGAATGTGGGGAACCCTGCAAAGGAGGGTGTAAGGCCGTTGGAGCAGCCATTACTGTTCTGAGGACCTGGATATTCTGTAGTACTAAGACAGGAGGTCCAGAAAGTTCTACCAGCTCTACCAGCAGCACCAAAAGGAAAGAACCATGGATAGAATTACAATTTGGGGGTAAGGGGGAAGAAGATAAGAATGAAACTAGTATTTTGGTGAGCACTTTACACACACCAGTAACTTTTACACACATCCTCTCATTTAATTTTTGCCACTGTCATGCAAAGTAATACCATCATCTCCATTCTGCAGAGGAGACACTGGGAATCCAGAAGTTAAGTGACTTGCTCTTGGTCATTGTCTGTCTGTGGAGCCCATCTACCTTCCACCATAACAGGCTGCCTCTCATATTGTTAAATACTTAGACAGTGACTCTAATGGGCAATGTAATGCAAGGGGCTATGGGATGCTTGGCTGATGGCTCTATGAGTGATGCCAGAAAACCAATTTTCTACCACGACAAGGTAGGCCAAGCCCCAGAATCCGGGTCCCTGCTAAAGCACTCCTTCCCACAGCCCTTTGCTGAGAGAAGCAGATCCTGGACTCCCTGACCCTCATCCCCAACCACTATGTTGATTGACCCAAGGGTCAGAGGCCTATGAAGGGATCTTGTATTAGTTAGGGTTCTCCAGAGAGACAGAACAAATATGAGATTAGACATAGATATAGATATATTTATTTAGAGAGATTTATTATAAGAAATTGCAAATAAATTGCAATTATGGAGGCTGAGAAGGCCCAAGATCTGCAGTCAGCAAGCTGGACACCCAGGAGGGTTGGTGGTATAGTTCCAGTCTGAGTCCAAAGGCTTGAGACCCAGGAGATCCAGTGGTATAAGTTCCAGTCCAAGGGCAGGAAAAGACCAGTGTCCCAGCTTAAGGAGTCCGGCAGGCAAAGTTTCTTACTGAGTCAGCCTTTTTGTTCTATTCAGGTCTTCAACTGATTAGATGAGGCCCACCCACATTAGGGAGGGCAATCTGCTTTACTCCGTCTACCCATTCAAATGTTAATCTCATCCAAAGACACCAACACAGGCCCACTCAGAACGTTCTACCAAAGTCTGGACACCCTTGGCTCAGTCAAGTTGACACAGAAAATCAACCATCATACGTCTGAAACAAAATTTCTATCCAAACAGGGACAATGGGGATTAACCAGCTCAACTGGATTCTCTCCAATACAGGGCAAGAGTCAAGACCGAGGTGTGGGAGTAGAAGCCAAAAGGTACACCCAGAAAAGCTTCCATGCAGGTGCAGAGTAAGCAGAAACCAGAGAAAGGAGAAGTTATAACAGGAGAAAAGGGCTGTGAACAGGGGGTGAGTTGGTTGATTAGCAGTGGCAGGGGCGGCTGCAGGAAGTGGAAACAGAAGTTGGATCCCCAAAATGGCAAAAGGACAAGAATTCTTGCTGCTGAGGAGAGCCTACGCTATCCAGTTCTAAAGGCCCAGCAGAGCCTGCCTGTTCCTGAGCTATATTCCAATACCCAGGAAGCCTAGCGACTTAGCTGTTCTTGCCTTCCTATGAGATACCTGTCTTCCTTCAGAGGAAGCATCAGCAAATTATGGTCCGTGGGTCAAATCCAGCCTACCACCTGTAGCAGTAAATAAAGTTTTATTGCAACACAGCCACACCCATTCGATTACAATATTTTCTATGGCTGCTTTCACACCACAACGACAAATCTGAGTGGTTGCGACAGAGATCATATAACCCATAAAGCCTGAAATATTTACCCCCTGGTGCTTTCCATAAAAAGTTTGCCTTCAGGTGACACATCATTGAGCTCTTCCTATATGCCAGATGCTCTTCTCAGTGCTTTACTTGAAAAATCTCACTTAGCTCCCACAAAGCCCCTGAGAGATTAATCCAGTCCACCCACTAACGGAATTTTACAGATGAGGAAACAAAGGCTTCCAAAGGTTAAGTAACAGTTTGCTCCAGGTCAGACGTAGTGATGGAGAATTCGAACCCGACAACCTGATTCTGGAGTCTGTTCTTTTAACCACTGAAGCTACACTGCCATCCTGCCACTGTCTATTCCATGTATCTTCACAGTGAGTTCCTTCTTAGAAGACAAGCATTTTTATGCCAGAAACATTTTTTAAAAAAGATGGTTCTGAAAGGATTTCTTTTTTTACATTTTTACCCAGTGCAGTGGCGTCCAGTGTAGGCTGATGGGCAGAGCCAGGCTCAGCTGTGACTGCGGTGAGTGACTTGCTGACACTGGTCCCCGTGATCTGGACAGACCTGTGCAGAGTGTAGTGGATAGTCATGGGGACACCTCAGAGGCTGTGGTCACCAGTAGGAATGATCTTCTACTGTGTCGAGATTAGCCAAGGGGCCACTACTCACACTCAAGAGTGTAACACAGACATCTGGGAAGGTATGAGATGCCCCGCCAGCACCACGACCAGCAGAGAAAGAGCTAGCCACCAAGACCTGATCGAAGCAGGGAAAAATTAAGCAACTCATGAGCTGTTCTTGGTTTCTGCTTCTCCTCACAAAATTTAACAGTCTAGGACTTACTATTGCTTTAAGGAGGGTAAGCAGGGATGTAAAAATATTTTACAGCAGTTACGCACCCATCAGTCAGAAGAGATGCTGGGCCATGGCAATGAGACAGGCTCCTGGAGACCCCCTGTGTGTCGGATGTTACCCTTTAGTGACTGGGTTGTGCAGAGGTGGGCAAGGGCCCTGAGAGAGGAAGAAAGGACACTGGGTTGGGACACTAGGCAGGGGCGGGGGCAGCAGCCATTACCACCCGGTTGGAAGCGTTTACAATTTTGACCCACAATATGGCCTGACCTGTACACCTTAGCTGAACGTCAGCTTGGAGTGGAAATAGTCCTAGATTTTGACCCTAGAGATCAATTTAATTAGTATTTGCCAAACATTCCTGATCATATGAATCACCTCATGTGCTGGTTAAAAATGCAAGTTTCGGGCTTCCCTGGTGGCGCAGTGGTTGAGAGTCCACCTGCCGATGCAGGGGACACGGGTTTGTGCCCTGGTCCGGGAAGATCCCACATGCCGCGGAGCGGCTGGGCCCATGAGCCATGGCCGCTGAGCCTGCGCCTCCGGAGCTTGTGCTCCACAACGGGAGAGGCCACAACAGTGACAGGCCCGCGTACCGCAAAAAAAAAAAAAAAAAAAAAAAAGCAACTTTCTAAGCTTCATTGCTAGAGGTGCTAGAAGTCTGTATTTTTACATCCACCCTATAACTGTTATGATCTGATACATTCAGGAGACAGTCAGTTAATCCAGTGTTTCCCAAATACGTCTGGTGATAAGAAACAAATTCCCCAGCCCACCCTACCTCTTCTGAAGGAGAACTTCCAGGAGAGGGCCCTGGGAAGCTGAGTCACCCAGGGACTTGATCTATAATCAAGGAACATGTTAATACTGGAGATGGGACCAAGATCTAACTTTCCCGAGACAGTAGTTTGTCTCCCTACAAGTCCCCCAAATAGTGTGTGTTTATTAACCATCTATCAATTCTCAAAACAGGGTAGGATTTTTGTGAGGACAGCATCTGCGCCTTAATTTATAGAGGCGCCCAGAGCAAGTAAGGTGAACGACTCCAGTACAGTGGAGCAAAGATTCAAAGCAGGGTCCTCCTGCCCCCAGGTGTAGCCGTCCTCTTCTTCTCCCTCCACACCCCCTCCCCAGCAGGAGGCCCGCTGCGATTCAGACACACCTGCAAGAAGCAAATGCAATTCCCCTTAGTTATGGACTGTTAAGGAAACAAAAAACCTAGGTCCAACTGTGCCCCTGGGCACACTCCTGACAGTTCTTCAGTTAGCTGATTGCTTCCCCCAGCCTTCTAGAAAGATCTTAACAAGTTCTATTTATAGTTGACCCAGAGAGCTGATTCTCTCCTTCTTTGGGCTCCTGAGGCCCATATTGTTAAGAGTATCATGGCTCTGATACTCTGAGTGTGGGCAGAGTGGGGACTGAAAAACTTTTTGCTGGTTACCCAAAAGCCTTGATAACATCACACCGTCTTTCGCTGGCTGCGTTAAGGAGAAACCACTTTCCTCCCTCTGCTGAGCTGCTTGCATATGTAGGAGTTAATTGTCCAAACCTCAGTTTTGTTGAATTAATTGCCTCTCCAGCTGGCCTCTCCTCCTCTGGCCTAGAGTGGGAATATGAAGGACTGTAAGGCGAGGGACACCTTCTCACGTGAGGGACACTCACAGTGTGGGTACCACCACAGGGTGACTCCTGAAGGCCGGCCCCTTGGGCTTATTCTCCACCCACACATTTTCCCTTCCACCCTAAATCCTTCCAGTGCATCCAGGCACATTTCTGTGGTCAGTAGTCATGCTTGAAAGCCATCCAGAAATAGTGACTGAGTTGCCCTTACTAGCCATATTTTCGTAGTCTTTGCTAAGCCTGGTGTCTTTCATAAATGATTCATGGAGCAACTCTAAGTGCATTTTATTTTCTAATAACCACCTCTCTCTGCCAGTCCATTATAGGTGAACTCTACGGAAGAGTAGTGAACCCTTATGAAAGATTACCCCCTGCATGCCCAAAATGACCACACTGACCTTAGCAATATTAATCCCTGGCCCGATTTTGCTGAATATGTCATACATATCCTCAGGTCACTGGAACTATGGTTCAGTGTGTTTTTCCATCTGTATCAAACAACCTGTGTATATAGTTTAATCATGAGTGTAAATGTGCAGGCCGAAATCACAACCTTTGATCCTAGAATTAAAAGATGACATACACTGTCCAAAGGTCATCTAATGCATCCCCCTGCGTCTCCAAAGGCATTGCCTAAGTCATTCCAGACAAAGCCATATGCAACCACTTGTTTAAAATAATTTTTAACCCCAGGAAGATGTCCAACCTTTTCCTGTAATCTGTTTTGTTGCTTAGCAGGTCTCATGAAGGTCCTCACACCATTGTGATGGATTTCTTCCTTTGTCTTTAGTGCAGACGGAGAGCAGCCCACTGAAGAATAGGCTGATTTACCATCAGTAAATTATGAGATGGTGCCTGTGTTTACACTTTCATTCTCCACCAAGGCATCTGTTTATTTAATTGATGGCCTCTTGCCTTCTTTAAAGGTTACCCTGGTATTTAGCAGGGTGTTGGGAGTGGCTGAGAAGTGATCAATTATACCTGCATTTACTCTCCTCCATCATCACTGCCATCATACAGTCCCAAACCCTTGCAGTCGAGACTCCATCCATCCATCCTGTGCTGCTTAGTTTGTTTGCCTCTGTGGAAACCACTGAAGCAATAATTGCTAAACTTAATGATCTCTCCTTGGTTTTGATATGGCTTGAACTCTAAAACATTCATGTGGGGAGAACTTGAAGGAACCAGGATTATATAACCTAGAGGAGAAGACACTCAAGTGAACAGAATGCTGGCTTCAAGGATCTGAGTTCCTTGGAATGCCCCTGTATTCGTTTTTCTGTTCAATAGTTCTATTTTCTATTCTATTTCCATTCGTTTTTCTATAGCTGTGACAAACATAGTAACTTACAACCACACAGGATGATTATCTTTGGGTTCTGAGGGTCAGAAGTCCTAACATCAAGGTGTCAGCAGGGCTGCATTCCTTTCTGGAGGCTGTATGAGAGAATCCACTCCCTTGCCTTTTCCAGTTTCTAGAGACGCCCACCTTCCATGACTCTTGGCCCCTTCCTCTATCCTCAAAGCCAAGAATGGCTGGTTGAGTCTTTCTCATATCACATCACTTTGAAACTGACTCTTCTACCTCCTTTTTCTATCTTTTAAGGACCTTTGCGATTATATTAAGCCCATCTCTATTTTAAGGTCAGCTGATTAGCAACCTTAATTCCCTCTGCAATTTCTCTTTGTCATGTAACATAACAGATTCTGAGAACCAGGACATGGACATCTTTGAGTTGCCATGATTCTGCCTACTGCAGCCCCTAACTGGTAGGGTTAGGGCCAGCAGGTAGAAGTTACTGAGAGTGCAATTTCAGGCCAGTCCAAAAGTTCAGGAAATAAAGAACTTTTTAATAGTCAGGACTGCCTAGAGGCAGAATTGCCTGTTATTGAAGATACTGAATCCCCAGTCCCTACAGGGCTTCAAGCATTGGTCAATGAGCCACTTCATCCTAAATGAGTGGTTACTACCTGCCAAGCACCTGCGCTAAGCACTTGTCATACCTTACATCACCAGTCTTCACAATAGTCCTACTGTATAGAAGTTACTGTTTTAGAGAAGATAAATTTATGCTCAGAGAGACTCAGATGAGACACCCAGCTCTGCCTGGTGTTAACTACATGACCTTAGGCAAGTTACTTAACCTCACCGATCGTCAGACTCCCCATCTGTAAAATGGGTAGAATAATGGAACCCACTTGGAGGGATAGTCATGAGGATTAAATGTGATAATAATAGCATCTAATTCATTGGTTTGTTAAATCTTGTAGCAAATATGTTTAGCCCAGTGCCTGTCTCATTGTAAAGGCTCAGTAGTTCTCACTATAATTCAGCACCTTACACTTAGTAGGATGTGGTGGACTCCTTGGGTGTCTGCCCAGCACCTGGAAACCTTCCCCCAGAGTCAGACTATGGGCCTCAGGCAGCCATGTTTCTCCTCCATGTCCCGGGCCTCGTTGTCATGGCTGATCGGACCAGCAGGGATCACCTGACTCAAGCCCGACCAAAAGATGCTCTCTCGCAGCAATCTGGAATCTGATGCCTGACAGATATTTGACTCAGTCTCTGTGAGTTACTCTCCCTGGACTTGGTGTTGTGGGACATTCATTCTCACTGAGGAAGAGAGAATAATCGGTCTCAAGAAACAGGATTAAAGCCGTTGCCCGGAAAGGAGCTAAGAGATGGAGGGACCAGACAGCTCCCCACACCTCTCTTCCCCTCCCCTTCTGAACCTGCCCCCTTGCCACTGCTGTGTTCCTGAGATACCCATGTGTCTTCCTAACATGTTGCTCTATTTCAATGTAGTGACCTTGAGTTGGTATGTGTGTTATTTACAACCAAAGAGCCTTAACACACAGATGTTCACAAACATTTGCAGACTGTTGGAGCTGAAAGGGACCTTCAGCCCCTTTCTTTGTTTACGCATCCAGGCATCGCGGTGCAGAGAGGGTAGGAGGCTGACCCCAGGTAACACCGAACCAGAGGCAGAGCCAGGATCAGCACCTAGAACCTCCTGGCTGCCCCGGGTTGAACTCTGCCTTCCACATCTGGCTGCCTCCAAATCCTTTTTTTTTCTTCAGCTCTAATGCCTAGGGTTTGAGAAGCTAACATGACTGGAAGCAGCGTAAACCTAGAGACTGGGAAGGGTCCCAGGGTTTCAGAAGGAGGTCAAAGGAAATTTCACATTGGGAGACCAAAAAACCTATTCAAGAAGCTAATTTTGATGCAGGATCTGAGCCTCTTCCAACAGCACCTGGGTCTGCCTGGATGATGCTGGAAAACAGAGGAGCCGGGCATCGTTTGCATATATGCAAATGAGGCCTTCCACAGCTGCCCAGAAGCCACCTCTGCTTGGAGCACCCAGCTCAGCGGCTGGGGCTGCTTTCATCTGTCTACTCAGACTTGGAAGGTAGAGAGACAAGCTTGTCAGAGCTTCCCACCAAGCTGACGAGGACACAGAATCATCCCAACACCCCTGGGCTGGAGGAGCATAGCGTCTAAACCTCCACAGTGTGAAACTGGGGCCTCCCTTCGGGCCCTGGCCCTCATCCCCCCACCCCCATTTCTCTGTTGGGCAGGAGCCGCAGGGCCCAGTCTTTGCTGGCGGGAGAGCCGCACTCCTTCTGGGGCTCAGACATCGCCCTTTCTCTGGCCTCTAAAACCACCGAGGCTCATCGCTTCTCCTCTGCAAGGCCTTCCCTTCCCTTGGGAACGCAGGGAGAAGGAAGAGACCAGACAATTGGCCTGAGGTTGGGAGGCCTGACCTGAGCCCCAGCTTGGCCATTGGACTCCCTGTCACCTGGAGCAAAGTTCAGCTTCGGTTTCCCCTTCTATAAGGTGGGGGAGGGGGGCAAGGAGCTTAGAATCTGTGTTCCTAGCCAAGGAGCTCCTTCCCCAACAAAAATGTAGATGGACTGCCAATCAGTCACAGCTGTGCTGCTACGACTGCCACAGCATTGGGGGAGATGGGGGGTCCGTCAGCCTCTCCCCGACCTGTTCATCTCACAGAGCCCCCAGGTCTGTCAGAGCACATTTTGAAAACCACTGGGGGCTTCCCTGGTGGCGCAGTGGTTGAGAATCCACCTGCCAGTGCAGGGGACGCGGGTTCAAGCCCTGGTCCGGGAAGATCCCACATGCTACAGAGCAACTAAGCCCGTGTGCCACAACTACTGAGCCTGCGCTCTAGAGCCCGCAAGCCACAACTACCGAGCCTGCATGCAGCAACTACTGAAACCCGCACGCCTAGAGCCCGTGCTCCGCAACAAGAGAAGCCCGCACACCGCAACGAAGAGTAGCCCCTGCTCGCCGCAACTAGAGAAAGCCCGCGTGCAGCAACAAAGACCCAACGCAGCCAAAAAAAAAAAAAAAGAAAGAAAACCACTGGGCTGGCTGGTCCCTAAGGTCCCTCCCTGCTGCCCAAGTCTGTGATTTCAAAGCCAGTAAAGGCTGCCCAGCAAGTGTGGGGAAGAAGAGACAGTGGGACTGAGGGGGCGAAGAGGATTTGAACTAACGGCAACACCCAAGACCAGCCAGCCAGCCCTCAAGTTCGTGTTTGTGGAACTGCCCTCAGGAAAATCCTGGTGGAGGCCCTCAGCCTCCATCCACATCAGCCAGGCCCCAAGGCCCTGGGAGGACTTCTGAGCCCGAGATGGCGGCAGAGGAGGGCCTGTCCGCCTCCTGTGCTCTCAGGGTCCTCTTCTCTTTCCCTGGCTGCCGCCCACACACACACAGACACTCTCACTCACTGCTGCCTTCAATCTCTCTCCCTCCCCACTCGCCCAGCCCAGCCCAGTCCCTCCCTGGGAAAAAGCTTGAACAATACCTGGAGAAGGGGATCAGGTATCCTGGGGGGACTGGCCCCTACAAAACACACAGATGGTTAATCCCTGGGCAATTCTGGGCTTTCCTTTCTTTCCTTCCCCCTCCCTCTCTCCTCTCTATTTCCACTTCTGGGCCAGCTCCCAGCATCACTGTTCTCCTGACAGACATCCTTTTCAGAAGAAAAGGCAATTAGCCCTGGATGAGTTAACCGGCTGTGGGACCCAATGAGTCACTGTCGCTCGCCAGGCCTCAGTTTCCTCATCTGGGAAATGAAGGCGCTGCATGGACAAGAGGTGTTTAAGCTCTGGGGATGCTACCCATCCCTTTGAGAACCTGAGGCAGACAGACGCACACACGCAATTTTATAGCCAAGTCGGAAGCCCATCCACGGACTAGAGAAAGGTTATCCAAGGGTCCTGACCACACTCAAGTTCTGAGTCTCGGAGGCTGGGCCCAGCTGCCTGATACCACGCTAGCTACACCTCTCCTGCCCTGGGCTGCAGACCCCGAAGGATTCACAGGAGGACGGGGCCAGGCCAACTGCACCCACGCTGGCTGTTCCAGCTCCCTAGCCTCTCCTATCCCCACCCGTGGCAGGAGGTCTGCTGCTGTGCTCCCGGCACAGTTTCCCAAGCACTCATCTGTAGCCCTCCCGCAGCCTGCAAAATCCCCACGAAAGAGGAAGGGGGAGGGGGCCCCTCAGTAGACAGGGCGGGGGGCAAAGGGCTGCAGCCTCCCGCTCCTCCTTTTCAACCCCAACCCCCTGGCTTGGGCACACCCGCTCACACACCCTTGGCATCTGGCCTTGGCCCAGGAGGTCTGTCCTCTTGAAGTCAACGGCAGGCTCTAACTGACAGGGCCCTGGTTGGAGAGCCAGGGACCTCCCTCGCCCCTCCTCAAATCCAGCCCGCTCAGCGCAGTTCACAGCACCCCCTGCTCATGACCCTTTAGAAGCTCTCCATCGAAGCTCCCAGCTCCGTTCTCTCACTGAAGGCTTTCTAGGACAGACTGCAGCCCCAGGCTTTCCTGCCTCAGCTCCTAAAACTCCTGTCCACACTGGTCAGCATGGACGGCCAGCCACATTTTCTTGTCTCCACACATGCCTGGAATAATCTCTCTCCCATCACCTAATGTCCCAATTAGTTGAAATGCCACCTCCTCTCTGAAGCCTTCCTAGCTTTCTCTCCAGTTGGAAGTCCTCTCCCCCTGAACTCTCGTGGCACATTGTCTGATGCCTCTGTGGCCTCTGCCACATTCCCCTCATTTCTGTGAGTAACCTTGACCGTATGCGACCATACAACTATTTAGTGGGCATCTATTGAGTGCCAGGTACAGGCCAAGTGCTTTACCTGAGTCATTTCATTTCACCTTCCTACAAATGGAAGATAAAACGTAGAGGTAATTATCTCCATTAAGAGACAAAGAGGCAAAGCCACATCTCTCTGACTCCCCAGCCATGTACTTTCCTTGGCCCTATTGTGCCGACTAAGTTTCTTAAGGGACAAGATCTTATTCACCTTTTCTCCTAGATGGAAGCTTTTGTCACAGCTGTCATTAAATGGTGGGAGAGAGGGTGGTAGGAGGAGAAAGGAGAAGGACCCTATGTGTCAGGCACTACACACATGCCACTGTCTTCAATCTTCACAGCAACTCTACAAAGTGGGTGTCATTATACCCATTTTACAGATGAGAGAACTGAGGCTCCCAGAGGTAATGTAACATGCTTGCCAACAGTGACTGTGAGTGACAGTGCTAGTCTTCCCTCCAAGCATTCTCAGGCTCCAAAACCCCTCCACCAAATATTTCAAGTTTCACAGTGTTCACTGAGGCAGCAATGAGCTTTCCTGGTGCCTCCCTCCAGTCCACAAATGGGCCCCCAAGTGTTAGCGTCCAATGACTTTTTTTTCTTTTGGCTGTGTTGGGTCTTCATTGCTGCACGCAGGCTTTCCCTAGTTGTGGCAAGCGAGGGGCTACTCTTTGTTGCAATGCATAGGCTTCTCACTGTGGTGGCTTCTCCTGTTGTGGAGCATGGGCTCAGTAGTTGCAGCACACAGTCTCAGTAGTTGCAGCACGTAGGCCCTAGAGCACGTAGGCTTCAGTAATTGTGGCACGTGGGCTCTAGCGCGCAGGCTCAGTAGTTGTGGTGCATGGGCATAGTGGCTCTGCAGCATGTGGGATCTTCCCGGACCAGGGCTTGAACCTGTGTCCCCTGCATCGGCAGGCAGATTCTTAACCACTGTGCCACCCCGAAGTCCCGAGTCCAGTGACTTTTGTAATTGAAATGTATTTTCTTCCTGACTTCCATTAGGTAATTGGAACTGTATTCCCAGGGATAATAATTTTGGCCTCAAGACATAACTGAAAGCATACAGGACAGTGTATATTTTTAAATGGCATAACTAGAGGAAAGCTGATGATTTTATGGCACAACAAAGGCACACAAGGAAGAGAAAGGGAAATCTCTCCCAGCAGCCTCAGAAGCAGCGGATTAAAGTTCCACAATCAACTTGATGTACCTGCATCTGTGGAATAACTGAATAGACAACGAATCATCCCAAATTGAGGAGGTGGACTTCGAGAGCAAGATTTATGATTTTTTCCCCTTTTCCTCTTTTTCCGTGTGGAAGAAAGGCTCTTGGTGCTGCAGCCAGGAGTCAGTGCTGTGCCTCTGAGATGGGAGAGCCAACTTCAGGACACTGGTCCACAAGAGACCTCCCAGCTCCACATAATATCAAACGACAAAAATCTCCCAGAGATCTCCAACCCAACACAAGCACCCAGCTTCACTCAACGACCAGCAAGCTACAGTGCAGGACATCCTATGCCAAACAACTAGCAAAACAGGAACACAACCCCACCCATTAGCAGAGAGGCTGCCTAAAATCATAATAAATCCACAGACACCCAAAAACACACCACCAGACGTGGACCTGCCCACTAGAGAGACAAGATCCAGCCTCATCCACCAGAACACAGGCACTAGTCCCCTCCACCAGGAAGCCTACACAACCCACTGAACAACAAAGGCACAACTGGAAGATCTCCCCAGAAGCTGCATCCACTCCTCTCCAAAGTCAGTTCTAGTTGGAGGAAGATGGGCCTTAATTCTTATCTAGTCCTTTAAAATCAAAGAGTAGTTACAAATCACCAGTTTTAAACCTTGTACTTTTCGGTGCTCTTTATCAATGGCTTTAGCGTGTGGTTGTCTGTTTAGGGACTAATGTAATAACGTATTTTTTCACGGTCCTTCATGAGCTCTTTAAGGAAAAACCTGGTCTTTTTACCCCAGAGAAGCATAGAGATCATTTTCATAATTTATTATTTCTTTAAGTGCAGAGTGGATTTCCCTTAAGAGGAGCACAGCGTGGCCCACTTAATACAGATCCTGTGAATAATGCAGTGGGACTTGAAGGATTCAGGTTTTAAGTGGGCTGTAGTCACCCAGCCGAGAGAGATGAGTAAAGGCCCAGCCACCCAATCCTTCCCATCCAACAGAGCCGCCTTCTCCCGACAGGGCCCAAGGCCCAGGGCAGATCTGCTGCTAATTTTGCCAGGGCCTTTCCCCAGAAGGAAAAAGACCTATGTCTGAGAGGCAGACTGTGCTCCATACCCCACTCTATTTTATTTCCTCTGATTTGCTCATTCATTCACTCACTCACATATCCACCCATCTATCCAGTCATTCATTGAATATAGACCAGGGCAGTTGGGATTCCACCGTGAATAAGACACAGTCTGTGCTAATGAGAAAGCTCGCCAATGAGGCAAGGAGTGCCAGGCGCTATAGAGGGGTGTGTACCTAACATGGTGGAGCCTCTGAGGATGGCTGCTCCCCGGGCAAGTCAGAAAAGGTTCCACAAGGAGAGGGCTGAGTTGAGCCTTAAAAGTGTTTGCAGGTGGAGAGAGTATGAGTGCAAGAGGGTGGGGAGTGGAGGACAGTGACATTCTAGATAGAACACAATTCAGATACGCTGACCAAAGACAGAATGGAAGGATGGAGAAGCTCTGAGTAGCTGTGGGAAAGGAAGATTGTAAGAAACCACCTAGAGAGGATAGAGACTAAGATGTAAAGAGCTGAGAGTAGGATAAGGAGCTGTCCTTCAGGAGGGTGCATGGAGGGTGGGGAGAAGGCGTAAAGGTTGCAAGGATCCAAGCCCACATTCCAAACATAATGACAGGAGAGCTGCTGGAAGACCTCAGACTCATCTCTCGCAGGTTAAGGACTCAGAGCCTCCAACATCAGCTCTCATCTGCAGAAGAAGGCCCCCTGTGCAGTCTTGATGGCAACTAGGGCTCCATGGAAGAGTTTGCCCTAGATCTGGGAGGCAGCCTGGGTCCCAGGGCCTAAGACACAGGTCCTGGACCAGCCCAGTGTCCCTAGAATAAAGTGGCAGGGGGTCTTTGCCCCCATCGTCCTCTCCATTTGGAAGGCCCACTCCCAAATTCCAGATCACTGCTGTCGAAGTCCTGCACATCCCTCTCTGTTCTCCTCCAATGCACCCAGGCTTTCTGCATCTGTTCTCCCCCACTGCGTACACTCAGGACTATACATCCTTCATTCCATCCTGAATTACAGCCGCCTGTGCACATGCCAGCCCCCTCTGCTGGCATGCTGTTCCCATGGGAAGGTTCTATTGTTGATACAGAGCTCTACGTGACCCTCAAGGCTGCAGCCCACAGTAGACGTTCAAGTTGCATTAATCAAACTGGCTTAGATGACCCCTCTGAGCATCTCCATGGACACAGAGCACGCAGAGGTGTGAGGGGATCAGAAAGGGGAGGTGACTGAGAGACTGGCCCTGTGTCAGGCCCTCCTCAGCCCCCCCAGCCCCCAGGGAGGCTCTGTGGAATTGTGTTTTCCCTCTGTTTGGGGTTGAGCCTGTGTTTAGTCCCTGGAGGGCCCGGCATTATTCTCCTCAAGGTTTCAAGGGGGTTGAGAAGCGTTTCATGTTTCTCTGTTTGGCAAATAGTTCATCCCCTGCCTCCCCTCCCAGGAATCAGGAATCTCAGAAATTAAAGCCAGAGGGATTCGGGTTTCTTTCTGAGGAGGGGCTGCCACAGCAGATGCCAGTCGAGCCAGGAGGTGGTGGTGCAGGTGGGGGGCACAGCGCCTTGGGTTTTCTCTGCGGGGGTGGGAAGTGAAGGAAGGAACAGCTCTGAATAAAAAGCCCCGGGGCGCTGAGGGCAGGCTCCGGTTGCCTGCTCCTGCCAGACCCCGTTCTTTCAGAGCAGGGTTGGGACCACAGGGACCAAGAGCAGCCATTCTGCTCCCTCCTGGGGGCACGTTTCTCTTCTGGTGGAAGGGAGAGAGAGCAGGCACGGCACTTGCTGCGCTGGAGAGGGGGCTGGAGGCGCGAGTCCCAGCTGAGAGCGGCAGGCCCGGCCCAGATGCCAGCAGACAGGGATGGGGCGCTGCGGGAGGGACGGGGCTGAACCGGGCTTCTGAGCAGAGGCTCGGAGATGGGCGGGCGATGGCGTGAGCGGCAGAGCTGACACCTGGATCTCCGCTTGCCTCCCCCTGGAGAACACTTTAATGAGGCTCAAAGCTGTAATATCACAGAACGAGCATTAACAATGCTAATTACCTAAAGTTTAGCCCGGGAACGTTCTCAACCCACCCGTCTTGGGAACACACTGTTGTTCCGGCCCTGCTGGAGCATGGATGGGCTGAGGCATGTGACGGAGGAGCTGACAACAGAGTGCCAGTGAGGGCCAGGGTGGGAGGGAGGCGCGGGGCGCCGGGGGAAGGGAGGGTAGTGTGAGCTGCAGGCTGCAGGGACCCCCAGCAGAGGAGGAAGTGAAACCTCCTGGTCGTGAAGGATGTTCCTCCGCGCTGCTTAAGAGAAACCCAAGGGAGAAGCGCCCCTGCCTGTCAGGCCCACTTTGGGGAAAGCTGGGAGCAGAGACTGTGTCCATTTGTGTCCAGGCAGAGGGTGGTGGGCCCACCACAGCCTCCCGCAGCCTCAGGGGACACCCCTCGTGCCCCTCCTGCCATGAAGCCCAAAGGCGTTTTCCCATTGTTGTGTGTGTGTGTGTTCAAAGCAGCTGAACAGAAGTATATGAAATGGATGAAATCAGAGCTGGTCAACGTCTGAGTTCAGGTCTGGGGCTTAGGACCCTTTTATCCACCCCTGCCCCCTGAGGCCCCTGGACATCTCTAAGGCCCCTTCCAGAAGCCTAGGCCTCTGCACTTGGAGAAAGAGTGTTGTACAATGACCTAGACTTCCAGCTTCATTGTGTCTGGCATGAAATCATGTCCTTCCCAGGGGCTGCTTGGAGTCAGGCATTGTTGGGCGTCCCGGGGCCTCTGACCCAGGCCAGGAGAACGCACGGATGCTTGCACGGGTACCTACCTGATCTGTTGGCTCCTTACCCAAGCCTGCCTGAGTCTGGGAATGGCTTTATAGGCACTCGCGCCTGTAACTACAAAAGGTCACCCAGGGAGACAACGCAAGACTGAGACCTTCCGACTCCTTTCTGCTCCCCCAGGGGGGGAGCTCACACTACCTCTGTCACAATGCCACCCCCTCAGACTCTCTAACATGAGGGGTTATCCCACTGGTCAGTCCTTAGTCCCCCCGCCCCATGCTTTTTCCTCTCCCCAAGGAAAGAACAAAGGAAATCCATTCTGCTCTGAATTTGCTTGAACACAATCTGGGTCCCTCCGGTTTCCCCCTCACTCCTCCATCCCTGCGACCCCCTAGAGCCACATCAGTGTCTGGTCTGTGTGAGATCACTTTCCCAGGCCCCAAGACCCATTGCCTCCCCTGAAGCCCTCTCTCAGCAACTGTGGATTGAGACTGGGATGCGAAGCTGGTTCCCTGGGGTCAAAGCAGAAACATCACAGCCCCCCATGCGGATGAAAGGCCTGTGCGTGGGTGTTTGTACCACCTTTTCCTGCCTGAACTTGGTCACAAGCCTGAGTCCCCCCGCTGCTGGAATGAGCAACTCAGCATTGCCAGCCCAGCTCCCACCTGACACCACACCGCATGAAGGCCTGGCCTTTCTGCTCTGGCCCCTGGGCGGGCACATCACTCCCTCCGCAGAGAAGGCCCACCGACCCGCTCGACAGCCCATGTCTGCAGCCACAATCAACAGCTCCTCTGCTAGAAAGAACCGCCCTACACTCTGCTTCGAAGGGAAAGCCTGGAGGCACACGATGACTTATTCAAGGACAATGGAGCATTTAATCAGCAAAGCGACTGAAAGAGACCTCGTCTTTCCCTGCTGCCATGTCCACCTGTGTCTTCAAAAAGGCACGAGCAGACTCTGACTAACAGCGCACTGACTGAGACCAGAAGTCCCTGATCGTGGCCTGGCTCCCCGGATGTCCCCCTGGGCTGTGTCCATCAGATGTCGTATTATTATTACCTGTGTGGTTCGTAAGCCCCATGGGAGTGGGGTCTTGCTTCTCTGCTGTATCCTGAGTGCCCAGCACATGGTAGAGGCTTTATTTACTTATTTACCTTAAATGTGTGTGGGGGAAACTGACTCCCAACTTGCATCCTCCGGAAACCACTTCCACATGGTTCAGAAGTCCTGCCCCCAGAGGCTGTTCCTTTGTGGAGGTCGCTAAGCAGGCTTGGGGACTCTCAGGGCGGATATGCCTCCTGCAAAGCCTCTTGCTCCTTACCCTGGGCAGCCACCTCACTGCCTTTAATGGAAGGAGGGGCAATGACTCAGCGGGCTTCTAGATGGGTCCTGAGGTCCCTCCTTCCCCCACCGCGTCCCCACCTCAGCTGTGAGTCATCTCTGAGTCATCGGCCTCACCTCCCCCAGAAGCTCCGGGGGCTTCTCTTCAGGATGCCCTGCCCTGGTCTCAGAGGGCTCCTCAGATGAAGCTCGTGGCGCTGCTGCCTGCTGTGACCGCGAAAGCCGCCGTGAGCGTGGCCTCCCTGGAGCCTGTGTCTGACGGGGTCAGAATTGCATCCGCAGGAGCCACTGGGACCTGGAATGTGTTGCTTTCCGGGTCTCCTTGCAAACATGTAAGCTCCAGTGTTTCTCTGGAGCCTGACACACAGGCGCACGTGTGCTCACACACACGCACATGCACACATGCGCTCACACGTGTAGTCCCACTGGACACCACAGAATGAAAGGGCTCTACTCACACAGGCTCTGTACATTTGCAATGGATTTTTAAAGATGGGGGTGGCGGGGGGTGGGGGGGAGAGAATAACCAAAAGTTGCCAGGAGTTTTGAAGGCTTTTATTTGTTTCCACATTCTCTAAATTGCAGACAAAAAGATTCGCTACGTAGGTCATCAACACGGCTAACCAACCACAGAACGAGGATACGACCACAGCAAGGAAGGGGCAGGGCCTGCGACTCAGTCTTTGCGGACGTGCAAGGGCTCCACGGAGGGGCTGGGAGGTCCAGGGGTCCCCAAGATAAAGGCTGCTCGATGCCCACTTCAACTTGGCTACAGGACTTGACATCTCCCAGGCGCCCCTCCCAGAAGCCGGTCAGGACAGGAGGAAGGCGGGGGCAGAGGGAGGGGTCCTGGTTCACGGGCAGTCCTCCCAGCCAGCCCTCTTCTGAAGGAAGCAGTGGACTCCACTTCTGGGCAAGTCCTCCTCAATGGATCCAAATCCAGATGTGGGCTGTTTCCAACCTGCAGATCCTCCCGGAGACTCACAGTACACCCGCTCTCTGGGCAGTCACAGGACCGTCGCGTCCTCTCAGGACACTGGGAGACGGGGCACAGCCTCATCTCCGATACTGAAACACTGAGAGACTCAAAACATCCCTCAGACAGGGCAGAAATGTCACAGCACTTTTCACACCAGGAGCCACAAAAGAGTGGAAACTTAACACACAGGAGAAAGGAGCAGCCCCGGAAGGCAGAGGAGAAGAGTGGAGCACACGCACCTACGGGGGTGACAATCACCTGAAATCGTCAGGGGATGGGGGCTTTTGTTTGTCTGTTGCTGTGGTGGCTTTTTTTTTTTTTTTTTTTTGGCGGTACGCGGGCCTCTCACCGCTGCGGCCTCTCCCGCCACGGAGCACAGGCTCCGGACGCGCAGGCCCAGCGGCCACGGCTCACGGGCCCAGCCGCTCCGCAGCATGTGGGATCCTCCCGGACCAGGGCACGAACCCGCGCCCCCTACATCGGCAGGCGGACTCCCAACCACTGCGCCAACAGGGAAGCCCCACTGTGGTGGCTTTTTACAGGAGCCAACGGAGATCTCTCCTTCAGACCATTACACACAGCTCCCTAAGTCTGGAGCCCGTCTCTCTAACCTTGTGAAAGCTGTGTCTGCCTCAGCCCTGGACACTGTCAGAGCACCCGAGCAGCTCAGGGCTGGACGACTCTAAGCTGTCTCATCAGTGGGAGGAAATGGGGTATTGGATCCCAAGGTCCAGTGGGGAGGGAGTTCGAGGGAGCAAACAAGGAAGACCCTTGTTAGCAGGCATTTCTATTGCTGGAGGTCAACTCTCTTGGCCATTCTTTTATGACTAAGAGTTTTAGAAAGGGTTGAGGCGGCGGGGGGGCGGGGATGGGCACGGTGAAAGAGACAAGAAAGCATTTCGGAATGACGGGGATACACTGTGAAAATGGCCTCCTCTCTTGTGCCCACACCTGCAAGAAATGACCCCGAATTTGCATCTTATCTGCAGGTCTAGAGATATAAATGCATCCTCGGCAACTGGAGATCATTGGAACATCTCCTCCAGGGGTCCCCTTTCCAACCACAGCCCAAAGCAATCTGGGGACAGTAAATTCCTGAGTCTGCGAGGCACCCACGGTCTATTCACCGGCTGGGACAGGCAGTGTGGAAGCTAAACGGACCCATTCCCAGGTTCCTCACGCTCTGACTCAACCGGAGCCTGCAGAGGCTTCAGCTTCCTGCCATCCCCTCCTGAGGGACCCCTTCAGCCTTCCTACCCCAGGGGCCACAGCCCACCCAGAGGAACCCCAGGAAGCCCACCAAAGCCACCAGAACCAGCCTCTCTCTGAGGAGAAACGCAGTGGGGCTTTAGGCAACTACGAGAAGAAAATCAATTTCTCTAGGCTTCCTGGCAGAGATGTTCCACTTTTTGGCTCTCAGAGGGGAATGTTATCGAAACCGGGTTTTAAAATTGCCCTCAGTCTAAACACATTTGGGAAGGGAGGCACAGACCTGTCTGAGGACTTGTTCTGGCTCTCGCGCTGGTGGACTGTGTGACGTGGATGGGACAGCCTCTCCCCCAGGCCTCCATTTCCTAATTGGTCCAGTGGGTCAGCATCAGGCTGGGAAGGGGTCTGAGCAGACTGGATTCGCAGCCTGAGAGTAACCTTGAGTGGAGGTGGAGGGGAGACCGACTTAGGGCTCAGCCCACTGGGCCAGCGATGTCCACCCTTCATGGAGCCTTGGCCGGTGGGGGGGGCGGGGGGGCGGGCGCTGTGAGCTCAGGGTCCAAGGCCAGCTGCCTGGGGGCCGTGCTGCCAGTCTGGCCTGGTTGGGATCCAAGTCAGATGGGCTTCCCCTCCCTCCTCCCGCCAGCAAAAGAGACTGGTGGAGCTGGGTCAGTCGGAAGAGCCTCGCCCACAGGCTCTCAAATGGATGGATGGATCAAGCTCCAGAATGCATTGCGGGTTCTCTGACTCCCGGCCAAGCATCATGAAAGCCTCGTGTCCCTGGACTCTCCACAGAAATCACCAAAACCGCCTGCCAGGAGCCACGTGCCGTCCAGGGAAGAGCCTGCCCCCAAGAGAAAGCGCAGGCTGCTTTAGGCCATCTCTGAGCTGACACCTACCCAGGGGCAGACATGTGCCTTCCCCCAGCCCAGGCGCTCAGCCTGAGAGCCAACTTGGTGCGGCTTCTTCAGCTGGAATCTGGCTGTGACATGTGCAGAGGAAGCGGGAGCTGGAGCAAATGGCCAATTTCTGGTGCTGTCAATACAGACAACGGGAGTCTAACGGAGCGTGAAACTCGGATCTGACGGACACCTGGCCAAAGGAGGGCATAGGAGATTTACTGAAAATGCCTTCGTGTCACCCACCTGCACCAAGCCAGAAACGCTGCACAGCTGAGACAGCCTGGCTGGGGTCTCCATGGGAGTCCACCCAACCCATGCATGAGGCCCCCGTCCCACCACTATTCATCTCTGCTTCCTCCAGTGGGGACTGGACTAGACCATTGCGTGGGTCACTTTCCACCTCTGATCAGGCCCTGCCAGTCGCACCTGCCTGCCCGCCGTCCCAGGAGTGGAAAGGCAGCATCTGGAGGCACAGGCTCAGAGTCCCTCTGGCTGGTGACATACTCCAGCCCAGGTGGCTTCATCATCTCACTCGCGTTCATGTTAAGGATGCTCGTCTTCCAAGGGCAGCCAGTGCTTGGGAAACTTAAAAGCAACCAGGCTGAGGTCAACTGCTCTCTTCTCCCCAACCCCCAGAGGGTGAGAATAACTGGACACCTAAGCCTCATCCTCTACTGATGAACATGGGTCCCAAACAGAGAGACCCAGATACACATACACCTCCCCTGACGGCACACCAGGGTGACCAGGGTCCCTTGGGGGAGTGTAATTTTGGGGGCTGAAAAGCAGCAACTTTGGGCCGAGGTGTGCTTTATTTCCCCAGCACATCTGGGGAAATACCCGGCCAAGTGTTTTAGCCAGCACCAGCCTGCCCAGCAACCAATCATGGCAGGCAAGAAGTGTGTTCATTTTCCTCTGGAGGAAAGATGCCCAGGGTGGGCCAGCATGGCACATGAGGGGTGGACAACGAGGATGGACACACTCCCTTTCCTGGTCCAAGGCACAAAGGCTCCCTAAGCATCTGAGCATTTCTTGCCAAAGCGTGACTCTGCTTTCCCAAATGCCACATGGACCAGATGCATCGGTGAGCCAGGACTCTGCCTCCCTACCCCGCCTCTCTCCAGCCACCTGCCCCCACCTCCTCTGCTCTGGGATTGTTCTGTTTTCATGCTCTCACTCACATATTTGTGTTCCTTTCCTTTTTTACTAGTACCTAATTTGGGCCTCTTCAACTACGTGGTGAAAATGTGCAGGGGGGTTATTTTCTTTTTCTTTTGTGCTACTGTTTCTTTCCACCACCACCCAGTCCTGCAACATCCGGCATGGCAGGAGGGACGGGGGTGGTGGTGGGGGGGGGAAGGTGCAGGAAGGGAGAAAGCTGGATAAGAAAGAGGAGAACCAAGGTCTCGGTGGGGAATGATCATGAAAGGGCAACGTCAGTAAAACCCACAGCCCCAGTTCTACCTATAAAATCTTTGCAATCCCTTAGACAAAGCAGAATCGAGACTTTTTTTCCAGGTTCCCAACTGCTGCCAAACATCTTCCCCAAAGAAGCAGGGGAGAGTGAAGGGGAGAGATGAGAGAGTCCTTGCAGCCAGTGGTTTTCCAAGCACGAGGCTCCCTTTTCAACTCCCTGTGGTTGTGCAGGGGCTAGAAGCTGGGGGAGCCAGCCTGGGAGAACCCGGGGGAAAGAAAGCATCTTGTCTGGCAGCTCCTGGTTACTGGCAGTTGTCCCTCTTGTCCTGGAGCAACACATAAGTTTCGCTTTAGTTCGTTATGCGAGGGGTGCGTGTGTGTGTGTGTGTGTGTGTGTGTGTGTGTGTGTGTGTGCACGTCTCTGTTCTCATCATCCATATTAATAACATTGATAGGAATGACAGGGGTGCAGAGAGGCAAGCAAACGGGATGCAGTGAGTGTGAAGATAACCTGGAGACTTGAGGGGTCGTGTTGCTGAGGGAGAAGAGAGGTCCTGGGGGCCCACCTCCCCCCCCATTTCCTACAGCGACCACTTACCCCTTCATTTCCCCACCACAGCAGCCTTTTTTGCCAGACTGGGTTGGTACCATCCTGAATGGCCACTCTGCTCGCTGCCTGGGCTAGAGGTCAGGATTAGTCATTGTATCTCCTGTCAAAGAGGGTTCTGGCTGCCCGCCAGTCCCGGTCCCTGCCTTCCTCTGGCCTGCCTGGGAAATGTCACCATCAGCACAAATACTTCCTTCTCTTGGCGGGGCCAAAGAGGGGGAAAGCCTGCAATGACCCTCTTTCAAAACACTGGAGCGAAGACAGGGAGGGGGCTGGGAACACAGGCCGTGAGCAGGGGCGTCCCTGCGCCCTCTGACCCCTGTCCTGCCCCCTCAGCCATCTGAGGGGACACGACCAGGGCTCACTCAGAGCCCAGAGCGCCTCCTCCGGGAGCCCGGCCCCTTCCGAAGCTTTCCGCTCACACAGGGAGCCCCTGTTCCTTCTGGGCAGGCCCAGACCCTTCCAGTCCCAGTCCCCTGCAGGCGCTCCCTGGGCCTCTCTTCCCAGCAGCCTGGGGAAGGCGCCATGCAGCCAACGCTTCCCAGGAGCCGCTGCTGAGAGGCTCAGGGGGCGTCCCTGCTCTCACAGCCAGGGCACCCGGGCAGGCAGCACCCAGGGACATCTTCCTCTCCCTCTGGCCTCCCTCTCAGAACAATTACCTCAGCTGTCCCACCTCCTTAGAAAGGGACCCAGCTCCCCAGGGTCAAAGCCCCGCTCTAGCTGCCTCAAAGGCCCTGAACTAACCCATCTGTTCTGCTGTTTCTCCCCCCCACTGCCCCGCCCAGGGCTGGTGGCTGCAGAGAATCATAACCAGACCCCCAAGCCCTGGAATGTTCAGGAACTCAACCCCCTGACAGCTGCAGAGCCCACCTCTGACCACTGACCAGTGAGACCCAAGGAAGCCAGCAGGGCTGTGGGCCCAGGTGGGGAGGCTTGTAGGCCTGAGGCAAATGAAAGTATCTGTGCTTCCCACCACTTCCCCATTCCTCACCTGACATCCAGAGGAATCCAACCGCATCCTTTGGGGGTGGGGGTGGGGTAAGATCGCAAAAAGGGGAGCACACAGCAGGGGTAGGAGGAACCCCATCCACTTTGCCGGGCGGTGGGGAGGACCGGCCAGGTGCCCCCTCTCTTGGTGTCCCAGATGCTGGCATCCTGGACTCGGGGACTGGATGGGGAGGGCCTCCCAGGCCCGACCCCTCTGGAAGCAGCGCCTAGAAATCCTCTGTTCCCAGGGTTGCAGGCCGTGATCTAGCCCGTCCTTTGCTGCCACCTCTTTGCCCACCAAGCCCCGTCCTTCCATGCAGACCAGGAGGACCTCAACAGCTTATCTCACTAAGTTCGAAGGACACTTTTTCTGTGGGGTTGGGAAAATCCACATCGACCGGAAGACCCTCTGTACCTCCCACCTCCAGCTGGGTGAGGGGCACCACTCCTGCCTGCTTTGCCCTCTGAAGCCCCCCAACCAACGGGGAGCCAGAGGCCAGGGGGCCTTGAAAAAGGAAGAGCTGTCCTGGTGTCCAGAACTGACAAAGGCTGGGCCTTTGGGGGAAAAAAAGAAAAGCACGTTGCCAGGATCTCAGGCCTGAGGAAAGAAAAGGGCGGGGAGAGGGGTGGGGTTATAATAACTCTTCCTTTCCATGCCCTCTAGTTATTTAGGTGCAGGACTTCTTTGTGAGTGGAAACCGGGTCTCTGGCCCCCTCCTCAGGTCCCCCTCCTTTTACTTCTCTTCACTTCTCTTTACCTTACTTGAAAGATCTTTGACCTTCCCCACTCCTCCCTCAGGGCCGCCCCTTCCTCCCCCATCTCCAGGGATGGGAACGTACCACAGGTGACAGCGGTGCCCAGCTCTGAAAAGGAGGCAGGCGTGGTGGTCAGGGCATCCTCACTGGGAGTGTGAGCGCGGCTCTGGTCCCCCGGGAGCCACATCTCCCTTGGGTTGGGCACGGGCACACCCTAAGGAGGGGCCCACGGTGGGCAGCAGGGGAGAGGCTGGGGGGTCGGGGAGCGAGAGAGGAAGGGAGGCTGCCGTCCCAGCACCTGCATTCAGTCTGAGAACCACCTGAGGGGCAGGGAAGGTGGGTGGTCCTCAGCGCTCCCCACCAACCCCCTACACACGACTCAAAAGAGGATACTAGGGGCCCCTCTTCTCTGAGTCTGGAAGCCTAAGTGTGCCCATAATCTTTCTTCGAGAGCATAGATCTCTCTCCTAAACTTGCCCCCATAGGAAAAGTAATAATAATCCTCTAATTTTTCTTCCTTAAAATATCTGAACTTTTAAAGGGAAGGGCCAAAAGGAATCATGCTGTGTTCAAAGCACAAAGACTAAATAAGATGCACCATGAGTGTAACTCTCCAGGTAGCATGCAACCATCACCGTGAAACCCAAACCCTCCCCCAACCTTAAAACCTGTTATCTTCCCCAGCTCTGAAGGACTCTGGCCTCCCTCCCTCCCCACCCCCGCGGGCTGGCTACGTGGTCCCAGACGGCCTGCGCTGAGCCTGGGGAAGCAGCTGCTCTCCTAGGCCTGCCTGGCTCCCTACCTGACCCTGGGGCAATGACAGGAGCAGGGGCTCATTGGGACCTGCTGGCTCCTGCCTTAGGGGCTCTGAGCCAGTGGGGGGTTTAGAAGGAAAGCCACCGGAAGGTAAATCTCCTGGCAGGGGCCTTGTCTCTAATTCCTCACGCCAGTGCCTCCAACTGGATTTGCTACAGGCCCGAAAAGCAGTTTCAAAAATACCCACAGGAAACAGAGGGTTTCAACTTCCGGTTGGGATCCCGCAGCCTCACCTCCTCTCTGGTCGGCGGGAGCCACAACATCGGGGTGAAGCAGAAGAAAGGCACCCTGGCTGTTCCCAGGGTTTGAGCTGTGAGGCAACAGCACCATTATCTCCACGTGGTGGCCTCTGGACCCAGTGACCAGAACTACCAAGGTGTGGGTCCCTCCCCATGCCAGAGCCCATGCCCGGACCTTCAGCAGCATTACCTCTCGTCCCCGCAAAAACCCTGCCAGAGAAGCCATATCTCCCTGCCTCACAGATGTGGGAAATGAGGCTCAGAGAGGTTAAGTCATTTGCCTGAGGTCAACCAGCTAGAAACTAACAGAGCTGGGCTTTAAACCAAAGTTTTTAAGTGACTGTTACACTGAGCTGAATTATAGCCGTCTCCAGAAGTTAGCACCCCATTCTAGGCTGTGTTGCCCTTATAGAAGGGAGCATCTTCATTCTGAAATCCCCAGCCCCAGGATAGATCTCTCACCTTCCACCACAGATCCATGCTCAGTCACAGTTTTCTTGTCACAGCTTGACCTAGTGGCCCTGACCACAGGCAGCCTCTTCCTTAAAACATAAACCCCCTTTGGTCAAAATGGAGATTCCAAGAAGGCGTCTAACCTTGGCTAACTCACACAAGAAAGGGGGTGTAGAAATCATTTGGGGTCCCTACTTGACAAGCCCAGCTCTTATGATTTATATAACATTATGCTTTTTAAGACTCCTGATGTCACTGTGGGACAGGCAGGACAAGTATTTTCTCCATTTCACAGCTGGGCAAACTGAGGTTCAGAGATGTTAAGTGATTTGCCCAAGGTCACACAGCTACTCAATGGCAGGGGCAAAACAAAAACCCTGACCATCCATGTGCACCCTGTGATTCTAGTTCATTCTCTGGGGCTCAAAGAAAGAGCAATTGTTGACCAACACTTTCCTTTTCTCAACACAGAAGGTGATAAATGTGACCATGACTTCTGTTTGCTTGCAGTGTCCTGCAAGTGCCACCTCACAAGCTGGCTTTGCTGTCCCCATTTTCCAGACGGGGAAACTGAGGTCTCCAAAGAAGAAGGGGTTGGGCCCATCCTTCAGGGAGTGAAACTGGGAAGGGAACTATGGGCCTTCCTGATGTCTGGTCCAGACTCCTGGCCACCCTCATCCCTGTGGAAGGTTACAGCACCGTCCTTGGTCTGCGAGACCCAATCCTACCCTCTCAGCTTCTGTGGCAGCAAGTGTGGCTGGAGAGAGAACAGAGCCACCCCATCATCTGCGTTGAGGTGGGGAACAGATTTGCACACACTCCAAAGAGGGTCTGTCACTTGTAGGGTCACTATTTTGGTTTCAGATTTGCTTTTTTTTTTTTAACTTTTAAGCCATTTGTGGCTTTTGAGAACATTTTGATGACTTTTTTCCTAAAATTAAATCAAGGTGATTTTTCAAAACCAATAACCAGGCTTTGAGGACGCTTACTTTGGGTTTTGTGGGAGGACAGAGAGCCGGAGTGGTCAGGAGAGGAAATCTGGCCCTCTGATATGACCCACCCGGGGTAAATGGACGATGCGACCACATAGCAACTTCCCAGACCCTCCCTGGGCCTCCGGAATCCAAAACGGGTTCACCAACCAGCAGGGGGAAGGAAATATCTCATGAGGAAGATGAAAATCTCATCTGGTCAGGCCCTTTAAACGAGGTCCTTATGTATGCATGGAACCCCTTCCAAGGCCACAGGCTCCTGCAGGAGACTGACTCCCGTCATTGGCCACAGGTCACCCCGTAGAGGACCTGGGGGAGACCAGCACAGTTCGGCTGTGTGCCAGGCTGCCCCGAGTCTGCCGGCCAAGAGCAATTAGCCAGGAAGAAGGGCTCTTGCCAAGTCTCGGCGAGAAGGCCGCAGCCCGGCAGAGGTAGCCCAAGCGGCCAGAGCCTCTGGGGCTCCAGGGGCTTCTTCAGGAGCTGAAGGACTAAAAATAACTTGGGCCTTTGTTGTAAGCAGCCAGACCACAGAGATGGAGCTGATGTCAAGGAAGCTGAGCGTGCGCCAGGGTCCTGCTCACCGAGACCTGTCCTTTAGGCAAATGATTTTTCCAGAAATGTGTCAGTTTTTGTGTGTTGCTGCTGTTGCCACTGCTGCGGAGAGTCAAAGGCAGCCCGGTCCGCTCCAGCCCACAGGGCTGACTTCCAACACAGACTTCTGGGAACTGAGCCTCCCCAACTCTGGCTTCTCAAAAGGAGAGTCCAGCATGTACTGGGGAGCTTAGGAGACAGGAGCAGCCCTCGAGCTGAAGCTTCTGTGTGATTGTCGCCCTGGTCATAAATAATCACATCACCCCAATTATTTGTTTAGGGAACAATCATTTCTCCCCCATCCTGAAATTTCAAGAGTCAGGTCTCAGTAGACAATGGCAAACATACACTATGTGGAAGGAAGGAATTACTTGGGAAAAGGAATTCGTAGTGTCACATCAATACTGAAGGGTTTCTCAGAGCTGCAGTCCTTGGGACCAACCTTCAGATTCTTGACCTGGCAGCCTTCACTCACCTTCCTGGTTCTTGAGTCCCACCAGGGAAAGCTCCAGACCCAGGCTGAGTGGAAGGCAGCGTCTAGGTCTCTTCCTCTGCCACAGGCTGTGGCCTGTCTCTCCTCAAGGATGCCCCGGCTCTGAAGGTCCGGTGCCTTGCCAGGCCATTCCTGATGGACAGCAAATACTGACTGGCTATGGCGGGGCCTCAGAATTATCTTCACAACATTTCCATCCACCCCTCAGGGCCTCCCCCCACCCCCAGCCCCATCAAGAGATCGCCCTGGCTGTGGATGCCACTGGATATCTGCTGGGGAAGCAGCTCTTCCTCTTCACGGGGACCAAGGAACAAGGAGGGATTTCAGGGCTCCATCGTCTAGACAGCCTCTAGGTTCCGAGTCTAGAAGTTTCCAGCGGGACTTGTAATAAATAAAAACTTCTCCACAGCTCTTTGCTCCTCTGCTGGGTTCAGGATGAAGAGGCTAAGCTGGGGGCAGGGAGGCTGTGCGAAGATTTCTTGGAACACAATAGATAGGAAACACCAAACCACGCATGAGTGACTGATGGGTGGTCACAAAATGGGACCAGTGGCTCCTTACATGGGAACCAGTGAGAGGGCCGCAGTGCTAGGGTAAATGTGAGGGGGGTCCACAGGGCTGTGGCTGGGGTCCTTCTTCAAAAGTTTACCATCTTTCTGGCAGAAACAGGAGGGGCTGGCTGAAGAACGGAAACCTGTGTGTAGGAGTTAAGCAGATGTCTCGCCCCCTCGGTTCCACGTGTCCACGCCCTCTGTGGTTACTGATGTTCCTTACAGTTGGTCTGTCTGGAAGTACAGGAGTAGGGGCTCGATCTGATCTGAACTGGGCTCTGCTTCAGCCTCTCCGGCGGCAAGCCCCATTCTGTGACCTGGGGCCCTAGGCCTGGCAGCCGAAGGCTGAGGCTTTTTCTTTGAGCAGTTCCCAGCATAAGTGGCAGCTCCAGCTCCCTACAAGAAATGAGATGGCATTACTAGCAGCCCCGCCCCCGACCCTCAAGCCCCACCCCTCGACCCTAACCTTTTCGTAAGCCCTGTTTTAGTTTGACTTTCCCGATTCAGAGACCGAGTCCCAGTTCTGAGTCTGTCGCTCAGCTGCTCGGGAAACAGAAAGTGCTCAGAGATGATTGGTTGAACTGCAGTGAAGACCCTCCCTCCTTGGCTGTGCCTCTTAACCAGCATCACCGGGTCTGGACCACTTCCTCTAGAAGCTCACACCTCCCCCGCCCTCTCAGCCATATGTCTGGGAAACACCTCCTTGGCCCTCAAGTTGAAATGTCAGCTGGTTGAGCTGTGCCTCAGTTTCATCATCTGTAAAATGGGAGTGGTCATACCTGCTCCGTAGGGTTGTGACAACTAAATGAGACAAGACACGTAAAGCCCTTAGCACAAGGCCTGCACATTAGTGAGGGCTCAGTAAGTGGTAGAAGTAGCTGTTGTTGTTATTGTTGACTTCATCACCATTACCTTCTGGGGGCTCAGCCACTGGGGGATTTAAACAGTACATGTGGTAGCCGCGGTCACAGTCATCACAGAAGAGGAGCTGGTCCTGGTGGAATGCAGAGTAGGAGGAGAGGAGGAAAGTTTGAATTATTTAGAACCAACATCTGGCCCCCACCTACTCCGCCTGCCTTATTTCCATTGATCAACTTCCCTGGACGCCCCTTTCCAGGCCCCATTTAGTGTCCTCACTGTCCCTTGAACATGCCTTGTGCTTTGCCCACACCTGGAATTTCCCCCTCTGTCTCCCAAACTATGCGCATCCTACTCCCACTTAAGAGTTCCGCTCAAATCATAGCTCCTCCAAGAAGCCCTCCTAGACCACCACCTCACACCCAAGCTGAAAGGGATTCTTTATCCTTCTGAACTCACATAGCCAATAATTCTGCCTCCATAAGGGCGGAAAACTAATTTCATGCATTTCTGTGTTCTCCAGGATGATTGCCTAGTGCCTAGAAAGTACTTTCAATGTTTGCAAATTTTAATTGAATTCCTCTCAACCTCACTCTTCCCATTTGTGCAACGGGCAGCAACCATACTTGCTGGTAACATCCATAACACGTCAGAACTTTTTCAGGGTTTCATTATGCAAGTTTAGAGAAATGCAATGCCACCTTTCAGCTCTCAAAAGCCTCTTCGGGGGCTGGAGGCTGGAGCCAGGTGAGAACTGTCCCCTCCAGTGCTGTGGTTAACTTCCAAGGACACAGTAGGCACCTTGGCTCCTGCAGTTCCCTCTGCCTGGAGACTCTCCCAGTGCCTGACCCCTTCTGTTTTGGACCATTCCCTACCCACCCTTCAAGTCTTCAAACACTTCTCTTCCACAAAGCTTCACTAATCTTCGTCAAATGGAATTTCTCTGACCCCTCTTGCATCCTCATAGTACTTTCTCTTCCTTAGGACACTTAATTGTACTTTTCTTTATGCTACAAAGCCTGGCATGTGGTAGACATGTACACCCAGTCCATTTGGAACATGCCTCTTTTGTCCACTCCTTTATAGACTGCAAGGCCCTTGGGGCAGAACCTTGTCTTACTCATCTCCGCATCTCCTTCAGAACTTCCTTGCACATAGTAGCTACTCAGTAAGCGTTTGTGATCTGGTCCCCATTCTCCAGGTTCAGCCCTGTTCTATTCAGTGACCTTTGGGCCTGCTTTGATGGCTCATAAGATGTCTGCAAAGTTAAGTTCTGTATCAAATCTCACCTTGGCTCTCACCAGTGTAGAGATCCTAGAAAAAGTAGATATAGAAGTTGAAAACCCCTGTGAGCAAGCCAATGGGGCAGGAGAGATCATGAATGATCTTTTTTTTATATCATGCTAAGACCTTTCAATAGGACAATGGGAAGCTTCCGAAGAGTTAGCAATAGAGGAATAACATGGTCAGCCTTGCAGTATAGAAAGATCTCACTAGCTGCTGTATAAGAAAAGATATCCAGGTGGAGAGAGATTGGTTCTTGAGGCTGGAAGGCCACTTAGGAGGCTACTACAGTCGTCCAGGTAAGAGATAACTTATGATGGTGGCCTGAACTAGGGTTGTGGCTTGGGGGAGAGAAAAGGGGCTTGCTTCCATCTGAGTGTCATTGATTAGATGTAGAGAGTGATAAGGAAGAAATCAAGGATGTCTTCTAGGTGGTGGCTTGGTCGGCAAGCCAAACGATGTAGCCATCCACTAAGGCGTGGGGAGAGGAGCAGACCTGTGGGAGGCAGAAGGCAACCTCAGCTATGAACATGATCTGTAGGTCTACAGATCACCTGGTGAGGGTGCCTGGAGGCAGCTAGAGGTCGGGAGAGAGGCCTGGGCGTAAGATATGGACTGGGGAGTCACTGGTGATGAGATGGCACTGGAGGTCCTGGGAAGGGAAGTCCAGAGTACGTGAGAGCAGATGTCTTTGAACTTGTGCTCATGGAGGGGTGTTCGTGAACTCCTAGAAATTATATGCACAACTCTGTGTATAGGTACAGAGGTACATTTTTCTGAGCAAAGGGTAAATCCATAGCTTTCGTTGAATTTTCTGAAAAATCAAGGACTCAAAAAAGTTACTGAGGAGAAGGCCAAGAATAGATCCTTGGGGAACACCAAAGCTAAGGCCCAGGCAGAGAAGAAAGAGACTAAGAAACAGCAGTCAGAAAGGGAGGATGAAAACCAGAACAGTGTGGTTTATTCCAAAAGAGTTACACCATTATTGTTGGAGCTGAAATAAGCTAAATGACAATATGATTTAGGGATAATACAAGGAGAAACCAGTTAGGATAGGGACAGAAAACAGGGAGAGACTTGTGAGAAACAGTATTATTAATATCTGAAATACACTGATAACTCCTACTCTAGTGCTGACACGAGAAATACAAGGAGGTAGAATATACTGGATTGGACTTTCCCAAAGGGAAACCAAGGCATCTGTGGGTTTAAATGTCTCTTTCATGGGTTGACCATTGTCTAGCACCATATTCTCTTCTTTTCCATTTGCTTCTCAGATAATTGCCAGCCAAACCCACCAAAAAAACCCCAGCCCATGCGGACCCCCATGAGAAACACAATTTCAGGACATCTTACTCCCAAGTAGTCAAGAACCAGAATTCACCTATGGCTACAGTTCCAGGAGACTGGGAATCCCTTTCTGGGACGTGCAGGGTAAATCCCTGGCTATGTGAGAGGCACCCCCCATTGCCCGAGCAGCCTCACTCCTTGATTCCTCCCCTAAGGTTCTGCCAAGTCAACAAAAAACCTCTACATTAACACTATTTGTAAAGCCAGAGACCAGGATCAACCCAAATGTCCATCAATAAAGGACTGGTTGAATAAACTGATGAAGAGCTATGCAGCTGTAGGAAGGAGTTAAGATCATGTCTATACATTGCTGTGGAGTAACCTCCGGGATATTCAGTGAAAACGCAAAGTAAAGAAAACAGGTATATCTTTCTACCATTTTCTAAGAAAACGCATCCACTTTCTTATGGATTCATGTGCACATACGCACGTTTCCATTTAACACAATAGAAAGATAAACCATAATTTTTTAAAATGGTCCTATAAGCAGAGTGTAAAAGAGGTAGGGATAGAAGTTAGATTTCTTTGAACATACTGTTTATTTTAAAAATTTGACTCTGGAGCCAGTAAATATTTTACATGGTCATAAAGCAAAATTCACAGGGTAACTGTCACTAAAAAAAAAAAAAAAAAAATGAAACAAATGAATCTAATCACGTACTAGTTGGTGGCATAACCACACAGAAAGAAACTATTCCAAGTGACTTGGAAACAAGTAGTTGGACTGTACCTCCTCAGTCAAATATATCTTAAGGACAAAAACAAGTGCAAATATGCATATACATATACATACATATATATATTTCTTTTCAGCAATCACATTAGTGTTGCTAACAGTGGAATTGATATTCTATGTGTGTATCAAATGAGTGGTTATGTTGGTAATGAGTAGCAAAAATTTTGACATGGTTAAAAGAAAATACAGATGTAAGAGTGATAAGGTTAAGTGAAAACCCTATAATTAGTTCTGGCAATGAATTGGAAGTATCAGTGTAAATTCACAGTGTATTTTATCTTTAAAACAAGCAAAACCTATTTTCTAGCTCTGTCCATTGAAAATGCTCCCAAACAATGACTAATGCAGTAAAAATTAGCACCCCATCACCCATATTATATCTTCTAAAAACCATTGCCCACTAAAAGGAACCAGGAGTCATTGGATAAATGGCTGATTCCAGGTCTGGAGCATGAAATGTGTAAGTATCGTTACATATTGGAAAGCAAGGAAACAAATACTACTGAGATAGGGACTTCCCTGGTGGTCCAGCGGTTAAGAATCCATCTTGCAATGCTGAGGACGCCTGTTCGATCCCTGGTCGGGGAATTAAGATCCCACGTGCCGCGGGGCAACTGAGCCTGCATGCCACAATTACTGAGCCCGCTCTCTCTGGAGCCCCTGTACCTCAACAAAGAGCCTGCGCGCTGCAACAAAAGATCCCGTGTGCAGACCTGACGCAGCCAAAAAATAAATAAATATTAAAAAAACAAATACTACTGAGGTCATGTCAGAAGGACTCAGGATCCAAACTGTGTTCCCACTGGAACAAAAGTGGGAACACTGTCCCAAATATGGGACAATTTTAACTGTAATGGATTGAAATAAATCAAGTATGTATAAATCCTCGAGTCCATAGATACTATTTTCTAAAAACTTTGTCACTTTTGTTAGATGCTAGGGAAACATCCCATCATTTTTTAATTTATTATATTGAAATAATTTTAGTCTTAGAGAAAAGTTGCAAAAATGATACAGAGTTTCTGCGCACACTTTACTGAGCTTCCCCTAAAGTTAACATCTTACATTACCACAGCACAATCATGAAAAGCAGGGAATCACCATTGCCATTAGCATGACACTATTGACTAATCTGCAGACCTCACCTCATTTGAATTTCACCAGCTTTTTTTCCCACTTAAGTCCTTTTCTCCAGGATTCAATTCAGGATCCTACATTCCATTTAGTTGTTAGGTATTCTTAGTGCCCTGAATCTGTGACAGTTCCTTGATTTCTTTGTCTTTCATGACTTTGACACTTTCGAAGAGTCCAGGCCAGTGATTTTGTAGAATGTTACTCAGTCTGAGTTTGTCTGATCTTTCTTCCATAAGAGGAGATCTTCTCAGTGCACCTTATCGGGGGCACGGACACCAATGTATCTTATTACTAGTAATGTTACTCTGATCCTATAGTTAAGGTAGTATAGTATCTGTAGTGTAGTTTTTCCACGGTAAAGTTATGGTTTTTCCCTTTGTAACATATTAATAAGTAATCGGGTAGGGGAGATACTTTGAGATCAAGCAAATATTCTGCTTCTCATCATACTTTTGCCTGCTAATTTTAGCATCAATTGATGACTCTTGCTTACAACAACCATACCATGATGTTTGTCTACTGGTGATTTCCCTCTGCCCTCTACATTTATTAATTGTAATCCTGCTCTAAGGAAGAGTTTACCTCTTCCCCATTCATTCATTAATTCATTCACTTATTCAATTTTTAAAATGTTAATATGAATATTTATTTTGTCTTTGGGTTATAATCCAATACTATCATTATTTACTTTGTTGCTCAAATTGTTCCAGATTGGGCCATTAGGAATTCCTTCAAGTTGGTTCCTGTGTCCTTTACCAATTTTTTAGCACCTCCTTACTTTCTAGTACCACAGGAGGCTCCGGCCTCCTCTTACATTTTCCCAGCTCCAGCTATTTCTCCAAGAATCCCTGGCTCCTTTTACTGGAGAATGGTATTTAGAAACCAATATCTGGGTGCTATAGGTCCTCATTGCTTCTGGGTTGTCATTGCTTCTAGGCCCTTACGACAGAGTTAGGAAATAAATGTACGTGTAGGTGCACATCTATATTTATTTCTGTATTTATCCACATGTGTGTGTACATATAAATAGTTATAGATATATAAACAAAATATATTATATTTAAAAGCATAAATTCATACTGATACCCCCCTATTCCAACCCAGGACCACAGGGTTCAGTCTAGCCTTCCCCCTTTATTTGATTTTTCTTTCTCGGACATTGGGAAACCTGGCTCTCATTATTCACAATATATATGTATCAGTTCAGACCTGCAGACACATCAAGTAGTTTCAGAATGACTAACTCACATGCCTGTGAGAAACAAATTTACTAACTAGCATATAATATGTGTATAGTCATTTCTGTCTTTAGCCTTAAAATACACAGTCAAATACTACTTTCCAAAGTTATCTAGGTTAATTTTTTCCTTCCCTACCCTTCAGTATGGCCATGTTACTATTTATATTATAGTTAAGTTCATTTGTTACTGTTCATATTCCATTTTCGCTTCCCCCAACTCCTGGCTGAATTTCAGTATTTATCTTGAGGGTATGTGAAACAATACCTTGGTTCAAAGAGTCAGAGCTATACAAAAGGTATTTTCAGAGAAGTGTTACCCCCCATCCCTACTATCCCACCCCCATTTCCCCATTCTTTCTACCCCATTCCCACCTACCCTGTAGATGACCAATCTCTTTAGTTTTTTGCTTATCCTTCCTGTATTTCTTTCACACAAGTAAATAGATATATGTATATTTTCTTATGCCTTTCTTGCAAGAATGGCAGCTTACTGTAGATATCATTTTTACTGTGCTTTTTTATTTAACAAATTCTGGAAATCGCTCCATATTAATTCATAAAGATCTACATCGTGTTGTTGTTGTTTTACAACTGCCTAGTACTTCATTGTGCCATCCTTTATTCAACCATTTTGTGTATAAGCATTTAGGTCATTTCCAATATTTTCCAATTATAAACAGTGTGACTATGAATAACCTTACGCATATGTATTTTCATAGAGTTGTGGGTATATCTTTAGGGTAGATTCCTATAGGTGAGATAGCTGAGTCAAAAGTCAAGTGCACAGTAGCTGTGTTAGGTATTGCTAAATTTCCCTCCAGAAGGGTTGTACCACTTTGTATTCCCACTGACAATATATAACGGTGCCACCTTTCCCACAGCTTCATTAACAGAATGTACTGCCATACTTTTCTTTCCCATTCTTATGGGTAAGAAATGATATCTCAGTTTTGTTTACATTTTAATTTCTTTAATTATGAGTGCATTCAAACTTTTTTTTTGCAAATA
This sequence comes from Pseudorca crassidens, assembly GCF_039906515.1. Lineage (NCBI taxonomy): Eukaryota > Metazoa > Chordata > Mammalia > Artiodactyla > Delphinidae > Pseudorca > Pseudorca crassidens. Next base: position 30,332,524 of record NC_090296.1, on the reverse strand, counting down.
TGTAAGGGTCATTTTTATATCTTTTGTGAACTGTTTTTGATACCTTTTTCACATTTTCTATCAGGTTTATGGTCCCTTGTTCCTCAAATTTTAAGAGTTCTTTATATATTGCCACCTTTATCTGTGGTATATGATGCAAATATTTTCTCCCATTTTATCAGTTGTCTTTTTACTTTATTGTGTTTTTTACTATGCAAATGTTTATGTGGTCAGATTTGTCAACATTTTCTTTTATTCCTTCCGAATTTTGAGTCACAGAAAATCTTTCCTTATATTTAAAGAGAAATTCATCCATGTTTTCTTCTATTACTAGTATGGTTTTATTTTTTATATTTATATTCCCAGTCCACTTGAAGGCTGTTCTTACATATTACATGAGATATGGACCTAATTTTATCTTTTCCCAAATGGTTACCCTGTTGTCCCAGCACTGTTCATGAAAATGTCCATCTTTGATCCAGTAATTTTGGATACAACCTTTATTTTATACTAAATGTCCATATGTAGTTGGGTCAATTTGTGGGTTTTCTATTCCATTCCACTGGTCTTTTTGTCCATACTGTTTTAGTTTCAGAGGCATTACAGTATGTTTTAATATCTAGCAGGGCTAGACTCCCTCCATAATTTGTTGTCTTTCAGTGTTTCCTTGGCTATTCTTGCATGTTTGTTTTTCCATATGAACTTTAGTATCACTTGTCTTGTTCCATTAAAAAGCATGTTGGTGCTTTTATTGGGTTTGAATCAAATTTGTAAATTAACTTAGGAAGAACTGAGATCTTTACAATGTTGAGTCATTCTATCCAAGGTCACACAATGTCTTTTCATTTGTTCAAATCTATTTCTATGCCTTTCAAAAGCATTTAAAATTTTTCTTTATTTAGGTTTTACATACTTACTGTTAAGTTTATTTCTAAATATTTCTTATTTGTTGCTACTGTAAGTGGAGTTTCTCTATCATAATGTCTTCTAACTGGTTATTATTTGTGCATATGAAAGCTATTAATTTTTGTATGGTAATTTTATATCCTGCTACCTTTAATGTTTGAGTTAGCTTTACTATTCATTCTCTAGACTTGCCCAGATATACTATTAAAGTTATGAAATAGAGAAAAACTTTCTACTTTGTTGCCATTCTTATACTTATTGTTTTCTCTTGTCTAATTGCATTAGCTAATATCTCTAGAAAAATTATGAATAGTAATAGAGATAGTGGGCATCCTTACCTGGTTCCTGATCTTAGCAGAAATGCCTCTACTATTTCTCCATTAAATAAGACAATGGCTTTAGTTCTAAGGTATAAAAAGTTTATCATGTTAAGAAAATATCCCACAATTTCTATTTTCTTGAGGGTTTGATCATGAATACGTGTTGAATCCACCCCTTATTTTGAAAACTGATAAATAAAGGGAAAGAATCTAGTATTTATCCTGCCTCTTCTATATAATCTATACATGAAGGTAACCAAATATGAGGTTGGAAAAGTTTCTCTTTATAGAATTATTCCAGCTAATAAACAAAGAAGAAATTATGGAATAAGAATATCACTATTTGCGACCCCTAATGAAATAGTGTAGTCAAAGATGCTGCCATCATGAAAAGAGAGACACCAGGTATTACATACCTCCTGATGAAAGTATACCTCACTATTTATGAAGTAGTCTTGCTATTTATATATTTTAGAGACAGAGAAAGAAAGAGACAGAGAAAAAGAAAGAGAACCTGGATGTGATCAAGCCTCTAGCTCTAAGCACCAATGTACAAGAAATACAAGAGACAGAGGAAGATGTCAAACACCACCACAGGGATGCAGTTAGTAAAATACAGTCATGGGAAACTCTATTGAACAAATAAATTGATTTCTTCAACCAAAAACATCAAGGGAGGGCTTCCCTGGTGGCGCAGTGGTTGAGAGTCCGCCTGCCGATGCAGGGGACACGGGTTCGTGCCCCGGTCCGGGAAGATCCCACATGCCGCGGAGCGGCTGGGCCCGTGAGCCATGGCCGCTAAGCCTGCGCGTCCAGAGGCTGTGCTCCACAATGGGAGAGACCACAACAGTGAGAGGCCCGCGTAACACAAAAAAAAATCAAGGGAAAAAAGATCAAAATAGAAGGAAACCCTATATATTAAGAAACTTTAAAGACATATCAACTAATTGCAATGTATGAGTCTTATTTGAATCCCAATTCAAATAAATTGTAAATAAAAACGTTTTAAAACAATTTATGATTATTAACACAATGTTTAAGACAATTGAGGCAATAGGAATGTTGACTGGATGTTTCATTATATTAAGGAATCATTGATTTTTTAAAATATTATTGTTAATATTTTAGTTATATTTGTTAATAAGTAAGTCCTTATCTCTTTTTTTAACTTGAAAATAAATATATTCACAAGCTGTAAAACATAAATCCTTATATTTTTAGACACATATGGTATTTACAGGTGAAATGATATTATGACTAGGACTATAATATCGTGGAGAAAGAGGTGGCAATATTTACAAAAACAGGATTGGACATGTATTGATCATTGTTGAAGCTAGTCATGGGGGTACCTCAGTTTCACTATTTTCTCTATCTTTGTATATATTTGAAATTGTCCATAACAAAATGTGGGTTTTTTAAATTCTGCATCTACTATACTTAACATTTAGACCAAGTGAGATGACACACTCCAGAACGTGGTGTAAAGAGCCAAGCACATCCCGACCGTAAGCAGTGGGCACCATTGTCTATCAATGAACCCTTGAGGGCTAACGGCCCGCAAGGCAGCCTCTGGCCATCACTTCCTGCACCTCTCTCCACAGGCACGAAGAGTACCCAAGGTCCCTGGAGCACAAGGGTCCCAAGGGTCCTCGGGGCAAAAGTCAAGAAGGAGGTCCTGATGGATATTTTCCCCAGGAGTCCAGTGATGAGAATCCTGCCTTCCTCTCCAATCCTCGAAGGACTCCCAGCTCCTTGTATTTCTCCCTCCCATGCGGGAAGCCCCACACTCACATCATTCTCCGAGGTCCCACAGAGGATACAGGATTTGCACTCTATGCACTGCCACTTGTAGGTCTTGACAGCCTCGGTCATGTTCAGGGTGAACTGCAGGCAGGTGGGGTGACCTGGAGGAAGCAGAAATGGCAGCATTAGGGCCAGAGGGTCTGACCTGTCACCCCTCAATGCCACAACATCATGGCCAACTTGGAGGGAGGGTGGGGTAGCACGGGTTTTGGAGTAAAGTGGGAGCCTGGCTGGAGCCCTACCCACCATCCTCACCACCACCCACAGTTATATCAGATCAACGCTCAGAGAGAGAAATAGGTATTAAGCCTTTTGCTGAGGAGAGATGTCATCCAAGTCCTCTTGCCCTAAGAGCCATGTTCCCCCAGAGACGTAACCAGTTGATGAGGACAGAAAGTGGTGATCAGAGAGAAAGAGAAAGGAAATCGCACAGCACAAGGCGACACCGTGAGAGTCAGCAGCATTACCTCCCCGGCATCGATTGTGGTGGGAGGTAACACATATGGGCTATTTGCAGCTGAGCCTTCTGACCTGCAAAGCTGTGCACACTGCCTTAGGGTACCGGGGAGGAGATCAGAGGGAACATGTGAGGCTCCCGGGAACAGAGCTCAGGGGGCACTGGGAGGCACTACACTGCCACCTAAGGTGTCCATGCCCACGCCCAGGGGACAAGCAGAAGTCCACGCCCTGCACAGTAACAGGCCCTATGGAGGGAAGCAGCCTGGCAGGGAGGGTGAAGAAGTGGAGCACCACTGCAAGGGAGCACGACAGCCAGGTCTATCCTGAAAGGACTCGTCACTGGCTCTAACTCTTCTCTCCATCCTATGTATCACGTTAGCCAAGCCAATAATAAGAGCAGGGAGGGACATTAATGTGACCTAAGAGGACCCAGCCCCAGCAGACCTACACTGGAGCTGGGCTCTGCTCTCAGCCACCGCCCACTCAAAAGAGAGACACCAGCAGCAGGAGGACAGCTGTGAGCCACAGAACGTGAAGACCTTGACCTCCTATTTGGCAGGGAAGGGAAACTTGGATGATGACCCCCGGTTTCCCAGGGCTGTAATCAGACAGGGATCTGCCCAGACACCCCGGGCAAAGCCCTTTACTGACTCTGTCACAAAAGAATTGATAGTTTTGCCTATTGCTAGGGGTTCACCCTTCTCCCAATTCTGCCAAATCCACCATATAGTGCATGTGTCGCCTCTTTCACATGAGGGATTGTGAGCTTCTAAAGAAGGATAGTATAGATGGGGCACCAATTAGGGGCAACCAACACAGTGTCCAACCCAGTGTCCCCCACAGTCAAGATCCCACGCGGTACCACCACTCCTTGGCAAAGCCACATCTCAGCAGGAGGCCCCCATTTCTTCTTTTCCAAACCCTCACAGAGTTCTATCATGGTCCTTTGGGGGAAATACTGTCTATTCAGTCACTATAAGGACCCTTCAGATCAGGGCCGCCACCAATGCAAACCACACTGAGTTATCTCTGAGAGTGAGAGTGGGGACAGAATGACTCATGGTGAGGGGAGTTGGGGACACCTAGCAAATAGCAGGTGGGAGCATTGAGGAGAGGACTGATCTAAAAGCATTTCTAGGACTTCTCAGGAGCCATGCAACTTAGACCCTCACAGCTCTGAATAACCCTCTCAAAGTGACACCATGCCAGCGACTCTGGGGAGAGCAAAGGCTTACATTAAAAGCCTGGATGAACATCCAGCTGATATTCCTGACAGCATCTCAAAGATCTGTCTAAGAAGAACACTAGCCAGGGTTGTTCCCTATTCTGATCTCTCACACAGAACACTGGGATGGGAATAGGAGAGAAAATACCAGTTTGAGATTCTGGGTGGTCTGGGCCATAGATGCCCAGGTTCTCAGATAGGGCATCTGGTAAGGTTGAAGATGAATTCATGGAGTATATACCTAGAACAGCAGGTTGATGTTGCCCTGTTCTGCGGCCTTAGGGCACACCCAGCCACAACCAGCCAGCTTACAGTAATTGTTCATGAACTAGGGTTTATTGAACATCTGCTAGGCCAGCCATGGCACTAGACAGAAAAGATACAGTGGTGGGCAAGACCCCCACCCCCAAACCCTTCTAGTCTGGTCAGAGAGAACTCAAATTAATAAACTACACACATACCTATTTACCTATAATTGTGTAAGTACTGTAAAGAAAAAACACAATTGGCAATGAAAAAAATCACAGGAGAATCAAATCTAGTCTGAGATGTCAAGGAAACCTTCCCTGAGAAAGATCTTTAAGCTGATACCTGGCAGATGAGGGGGAGTTAGCTGAGTGGGCGAGGGAGAGGATTCCACGTGAGGAGAACAGCACGTGGAGAGGCTCTGAGCAGTGGAGGAGCTTGGCAAATTCAACGGAAGGGAAAGGCCAGTAGGCAGAGGCTTGCCGAGCAAAAGGAGGAGGGCAAGAAGTGCCCAGAGAGGTAGCTACAGCCAAGTTACATGGGCACTTGTGGCCCTCATTTAAGGATCTGGGGCTCTAAAATCATTAAAGCATTTTAAGCAAGGCAGTGACTGAATTGCCTTGTGTTTTTAAAGGAGCATTCCTTCAGCACGAGGGATCTTTGGGTGGTGAAGCAGTTCTGAACCTTGATTGCAGTGAGTTACGTATTGATAAGATTGCATAGAAGTGTACACATACATGCATAAACACACATGTGTGTGAATGTAAAACCAATAACGTATGGATAAGGTCTGTGATTGCATCGTGTCAGGTGCCTGGTTCTGATAGTGTACTATGGTTACGGAAGATGTTACATTGGGGGAAACTGGGTGAAGAGTGCATGGCACCTCTCAGTAATATATTTTGTAACTTTCTATGAAGCTCTAATTATTTCAATATAAAAAGTTGAAAAGGTCTTTTTAAATAAGGAAAACACAAAGAAAAATTTAAGTCATCAAAAAGGAGGGAAGGAAAGGGAGGAAGGGAGGGAGGGAAGAAGGGAAAGGAAAGGAAAGGAAAGGAAAGGAGGAAGGAAGGAGCTGCTGTCTAAGGAAAGAACTGGGGGCGGGGGGCAGAGGGAATGTAGAGATGTAAGAATTGTTGCCAGGAAACTAGTTTGGAGGTGGATGTTGCTGTTAGGAGAGAGACAAGGATGGTGGAGGTGGAGCTTGGAGAAATATTAAAGAAATCATTGACAGGACGTGACCATTATTTGAGCATTGGGAGTGTGGGAAAGAGATGATGAGAAATAGTCTCAAGATTCCGACCTAAGAAACAAGGTGGGTTGCAGTGAAACTTACTCAAATGAGGAACTACAGAAAGCATATAGGGACCAAATGGGGGAGGGGGAGGAGAACTCTGTTTTGAGCATGTTGAATTTGGGAAGTCTGTGAGACTTTGGGTGGAAATGTCAAGCGGATGGTCGAATATAGGGGTTTAGCGCTCAAAAGAAATATGAACTAGACATAAATTTAGGAGGTTTTGCTAAATAGGTGGTCATAGAAACCATGAGAGTTAATGAAATTATCTAGGAAAAGGGAAAAAAGAGAAAGGAAGAGGAAAGAAGAAAGAAAAAAGTCTAGGACTGAGCTTTGAGTAACTCAACCATTTGAAGATCAAAAGAAAGGACCAACAGAGGAAACTGGAAGGATGGCTGGAGAGAGGTAAGATGCAAACCGTTCAAGTATGGGTCTCAGCGGCCCAGAGAAGAGCTTTCAAGAAGGAGAGGGTGGTCAGCGGTGTTGACTGCCAAAGGTTCATGAGTTTGTCATTGCTCGATAAGGACCCTGAATGAGGGCCTGCTGACAGAGCTGAGCAGAAGTTGCCCTACTAATAATAATACCCTCAGCAGTGTCACCTTCCCCGGGAAGGAAGGTCAGCACATTCCAGAGCGTGACATGTAGCTCCACAGCTGGCCTCTGGATGCCTCCGGGGGTGAGGGTGGTGGGGGTGCATGCTTCATGAAGCCAACAACACTCCCCAAATATTTACTGAGAGCCAACTCTCTTTTCAAGACCTCTCGACCACTGAAGACATTTTCTGGGATAGCTTTGGACCAGTGAACAGTAGCAAGTGGGCTTGAGAAAATCCTGTTGGAAGTGTCTCAAAAAATCCCATGGACTTTCTCTGTGTTCCGGTTTTGAGAAAGTCACCAGCCTCCCCCCAAAGACCTTCACACCCAAAGGAAGGGAACGAAGCTCACACAGCCTCCACCCCAGGTAAAATGTAGGACTAAGATTAGCCTCAGCTCTGGCTACAGAGCTCCTTCAGTTCAGAATTCAGACTCAAGTGGGAGAGGAAAGGAGGTGATGCAACTTCTCAGCTGCGGAGGGTGAGACACGAAGAGTTAAGTCACCCAAGCTGCCATTAGCAGGTGCAAAAACTATGCCCAGAACTAAGTCCTCATTTCTGTGCCACCAGAACAGGTTGCCTGTCTGCTGCCTTTCTCTACAAACTGGAAAAGTCATTTCCCAGATAAAACTATAGGGATAAGACTTCTTATCTACCATGGAAATGACTGAATAAAGCATACTGTTGGACAAAAGGAAAAGTTGCTAAGGAAAGTGCTAGAAGCCCATATCTAAGTTTTACTGCTAGAAGTCCTTATTTTTGCCCAGAACTAATTTCTAAAATCCTTGGAAGTAAGTGGATAATAGTCTTTCCAACTCAAGGGTGGTAGAAAATAAAGAGGCACCTTGGCAGTAAAGCAATTTACTTATGGCCACCCACTACTTAAAGATTCCTGTCTTAATCTGTTTTGTAAAATTAACCATCATTCTCTAAAGTGCTTGCTTGGAAATCTAGATTTTCCATATATCCAGTTTTCTTAAAGCGAGGAATACCTGCATTGCTATTTAAATAGCCCAATGGAGTGAAGGGGAAACAACACTTCCCGGGTCCCCTGGGTGAGATGATTCAACAGGACATTTATAAGATTTCAATTACCAAAATGGATTTAGAAAGTGGCGTGGTGTGCATGATTCATCCCAGCTAGATCATTAAAAACCAAGTCCTTCCTGAGTGTTCCTCCAAACTTGTTCTATTAGGAGGGTTCAATAAATCTTCTGCCCGTTTGTTCAGTTGGTCCAGTGGTGAACTTGGTGTAAAGAGACATTCTTAATCCAGCCCTAATCCCTTCCAAAACGGACCTCAATCTTCCCTACAAGTTGAAACAGGAAATGTAACCCATGACCACCATGTGCGGAGACCTAACTTCTGGACAGGGCTTTCAGACAACGGAGATTTGGCTTTGGGGTGCTATTTCAGCAGCTGGGTAGAAAAGGGAAACCAGCAGGATGTGAGACGCTTCTCAGAAAGAAGATTGTTCATGAGGTTGGTATGTATGAAATTGCACTCTACTGAACTCAGTGAAAAAGAGAAGGCAGGCGTCTGAAAGCAGGGATTGCCCCCTTGCCACCTGAAGGATACACGTCATGGCTTTCCAGAACCCATGTGCATAGACACTGACAATGTTCAGGGACAGCGAACAGGAGTTCGCGGTATTTGAGTGAGAAGGCACACAGATGAATATCCAGGCAAAACCAGCGTTAGTTTTATATTTACAGCTGCCTACTTCCACACATGCTCATACACAACTGCCCACACACATGGATATTTCCAACCTTTTAGGGACAAAAATATCTAAATATACCTTGTTGATTGAGTTCACATTACAACTGTGACTTAGAAGCTAACAGAGCCATTAACCAGTCAGTGTCAGGCTATAGATAGCACAGTGAGAGAAACACAGTTCATTTTCAACAAACCCTGGGCAAAAAGAAATCTACAAATGGCTATGACATGTGTCTCTTACATTATGATCCTTATTAAAAGAGTTTTTCATTACATTATTGCCAATATTTAATTTGGACTAGGCTAAGCCACATCACTGATTAAATTAGAGCTCCAGAAAAAAAATTATCTTGCTAGGTATGTGCTGAAAACATAAATAAAATAGATACAAATAACTGTGGAACTAGCATGGTCTATTATTTATTCATTGTGAAATGATAAACACCCAATTATATTTTATTACCTTATTCATCAATGTTGATCTCTTAAAAACTAATTTCTCAGGAAAGGAAAACCTAAATACCACAGTTCTCAGGCAAGTAACTGCAAAATTCAAATTGCACTCCTTGGTCTGATGCCTGGTTTATAGAAATCATATCATATAAAATATGTAGGATCGATTCCAATCTGAAAAAGCACCAAAAACAAGTCTCCATAGGCATTCATTAGAAACTAATTTGGCTCAAATTTCTAGCAGTTCTCTATATTCATACACACATACAATTTCTAATATTTACATATTGCAAAAATATATAAGAAGCTTTAGCTAAAGAATTTATGCACAGTGCAGTCAAATCTGAATCACCCACGTTAAAGAGTAATTTGCGGAGAAAAAAATATTACTAGCTCACTTTGGGAAGCCATCTCACTCCATCAGATCCATTCATTTTCACTTATCCTCTCTCTCTCTCTCTCCTTCTCTGTCTCTCTCTGTCTCTGTCTCTCCCTCCCTCCCTTTCTCTCTTTCTCTCCTTATCGAAGGAATGAAGCTCTGAGTTATTATACTTAATCTGTAAAGGGAGGAACCAATTCTGAGCCATCAAGAATTTGAACTCTGTGCACATACATTGTGACAAGCGTGTTATCCGGGCACTGCTTCCCCACATAGATTGCTTCTCCAGCCCTGCTTTACAAACCTTCTACAATGGTCTACAGGCTTACCTCCCATCTGCCCCAGATGTTCTTCTAATACTAAGACATCTACAAATCAAGGACCACAATGGCACTCCAGAGGCACCTGCATGCCTCCCTTTTTTCTCACCATTTTAATGTACTTCAAAGAGGACAAAGAAGAGAAAGAGTAGAAAGGATAAAGACCATACAAACAAAAACGCATTCAAAATAAATGATGGTGGATGCCATGGCTGCCTTTTGCTTGGCTAAAACACTTTACCATCAGCAAGTCTGACCCATCTTAGGGGTCTGTTTATCCTCCCTCAAAGCTGTCAAACTCTAGGGCACCCAGATGTCACACAGGAGACAAGCCACAGGGATTGTTGCTTCAATCATTATCATTAATAATCATAGAAAGCCATTCAAGCAAGGACATTAGGAGCACTTTTAATGGGCTCAATCACTAAGGGCTCATGGCTCCATTCTCAAATGGCCCTAGAAATTCCCCAAGTTTTCATGGTCAAGTGTGGTCTCACATATAAGCCTGAGGGCACTTCAGCTAGTCCTCTTAAAGTGAAATAAGGGCATGGGACAGCCTTGACCTGCTTTTATATAACTTACCTGACTGTCCCAGGTTGGGGCCAAGGTACGAGAAAGATGTCAAGAACCACGGTAATGATCCCAGTGCCCCTAATTAGTCACTGCAGCTGAGTACCAAGGATCATTTATTCATTTACTCATTCCCTCAACAGTATTTTTTGAATAAATAAATGTGGCCGGCAGTGTTCTAGGCACTGGGGATACAGTAGTGGGGAAAACCAAAATCTGCCCTCATGGAGCAAGTACCACAATTTGATATATGATGCAACATCTGAGTCCCTGAGAAAAGTCACTTTGCCTCACAGGCCTTAGTTTTCCAATATATTAAATGAAATGATAGGAATCTGTTATCCATAAAGCTGTGGCTCTGTCTATGCCACCTATAAACACTATTTTTAGAGGTATTTGTGATCCCAAATTGCCCATCTGGTTGGTGAAATAAACAAGCCTTCTAAAGTTTGCCAGCTGACACTCAATGTGAAAGAAACTAAGAAGGAAATTAAAGTAAGTTAGTTCTGCTAGAATTTCAGGCAAATGTTCCACTGAACTAGCCCATTCCTAGTCCAATACCACGACAGAAAGCACAAGAAATCTAGAAACTAAAAGCACTTTTCATCAACCACACCACCCACCCCCATGCAAAACGTTGGGTCTGTACAGATGGGGGGTCAATGAGTCTGCAGGCAGCAGAGGCCTTGGGTAAGGTTTCATCATGAGCGATATTGAGCTGTTTGTGTGACAGTGGGCAGATATTACCAGGCAGGAATGGAAGAAGAGGGTCCCCTACATGAGCAACTCAGGTTAAGTCTCCTTCTAAATCTTCACTTGGAACTGTAGATTGGAGGCAGCCATCTGCCAAAGTGATGCTTGTCCCACAGCAGTGCATGGAGCCCAGACTGAATCGTTGTCCAGAGCCCAACATCAATATTGTACGTGAATCCCTGACATTGGCTGTGCATGTTAGGCCTCTCTGGACATCATGAGCATCTAGCCATGGGCGCTGGCTAAAGGCTTTGGGTTTTCTTTGGAAAAGTGAGCCCGAAGAAGAAATTGTTGCTCAGATTGGAGAGCCTGCGATCTTCTGTCTGGGAGGATTTTATGGTATAATTGATGGAGAGCTGGTAGAAAAGAGCAGTGATTGGTCAACACTTGATTGCCTGTGATCCTCCAACTGCTGATCTTCCATGAACTGGAAGATGGACTCACGGGTGGTATAAGTTCTCGAGTTGTCTGAGGAGCTTTGCAATGGTATTCCAATTTTTTCTTTCAAAAATATTTCAGAGTTGTGCCAAGTCAAAAGGAAAATGATGCTTTCTTGCTTTGCTGGCCTTTTCTATGTGCTGCTGGGAAGCAATCATAGAAGTGCCTAGAAATAGAGGACTGACAGTGTGTCCATGACACTTAAACACTTTGTCTTTCATTTTATCTTTTAAATCATTTTTAATTCTAATTTGAGGGTTCTTCTGACTTTGCAATTTACTTTATCGTGATCAGGTTCTTACAGAAAAATAATTCTATTGAATTTGACCAAATTCAATGAGCACCTACAACTGCCAGGAACTATACTAGGTGCTGAAGTTTCGAAGATGAATGAGGCGTGGATCCTGCCTTGAGGAGCTCAGGTTTAGGAGGTGTGATAGGCAGCTTCTGAGATGACCACCAACGATCCCCGTCTCTTGGTATTCATAAGCTTGTGTAATTCTCTCCCCTTGAGGGTGGGCTGGACTTAACTGACTCACCTCTAGCAAGTAGAATATGACAGAAGTGATAGGATGTCACTCCTAATATTAAGTTTTAAAAAGACTTTGGCTTTCATCTTTGGCACTCTGTCTTATGCTTTCTCACTCATTTGCTCTAAGGGAGGTCAGTTGCTGTGTTGTGAGATGTCCTTGGAAAGGTCTCAGTCCAACTTCCTGGGAGGAAATGAATCCTGCTAAAAACCATGCGAGTGAGCTTGGAACAGGGTCCTCTCTCAGTCGAGCCTTCAGATGAGACCATAGCTCTGGATGACAATCTGACTGCAACTTCATGGAAACCTTGATCCAAAGACACTCAGCAAAACCACACCTAGATTCCTGACCAATACAAACTATGAGATAATATTTATATTTTAAGCTGTTACGTTTTGGAGTAATCTGTTATACAGCAACAGATAACTATTATAGGTTATATTTTTTGAAAAAACTATAATACAGTGTAATAAGTGCTATAATAGGGGAATGAATAGAGTGCTTACAGATGGAGAAGCAATCAATGATGGGAAGCTTGGGGAAAGCCACTGAGAGGAGGTAGCATTTGAGCTGGGCCTTGAAGGACGAATTTCCTAAGGGAAAAGAAGGGTAAAGAGAATTACAGGGAGAGGAAATTGCAAGAAATTTAAGGTGCATGGTTTATTCAGGCAAAGTAGAGTAGCTCAAGAAGAGCAGGAGAAAAGGGAAGTGGCAAACGATGACGCTGAAGAGGTAAGAGGAAAGATTGTGAAGGGCCCCTTATACAGGCATACACATTGGAATTTGACTCTGTAAGCAGTGAGGAATCCTCAGAGTTTTTTAAGCAGGGAGCTGAGTTTCTTGTACCCATGCTTTAGAGAGATGACTCTGGTGGTTAGGACAGACGGTATGGTGGAGACGGCTAGGGCAGGATAACCAGTTACAATATCCATTTATTCAGAAAATTTTTATTGAGCACTTACAATGTGCCAGGCACTGTGTGAGGTGCTAAGCAGTGAACAAAACAGATAAAAGTTCCTACTCCTATGCAGCTTATGTTCTAGTGGGGGCACTAGCATAGGACCAGCCTAGAAGCAGTGGTGATTAATGTAGGAAACATTTGAGAGGTAGAATTAGTCAATGGGACATGATTCTTGCCTGGACATTGGTGTGAGCAAGAGAAAAAAATTAAAAATAACACCAAGATTCTTAGGTTGGGACACAGAGTAGATGATAACACTGTTAGCTGAGATGGAGACAGCAGGCTTGCAGAGAGTAACAATAGATTCGTGTTGGTACATTGCACTTAGTGTGATGAGACTTTCAGTGGAGTTGTCCTTGGGTCGCTGAGAAAATACAGGTCTATACTCAGGAGAGAGGACCAGGCTGGAGATATAGACTTAGAAATCATCAGGTGTGGGTGGTAGATGAAACCTTGGCACTTGGTGAGATACTCAGTGAGAGACCACAGATTGAAAAATAAAAAGGACCTCGTTGGGAGGAGGGGGGAGGGTAACCACCAGAACTAAAGGCATGAAAGGGCATCAAGAAGAGAATTCAGTGAGAAAGAGACAACGGTCACAAAAGGAGGAGAACCTGGAGAGAGCCCTTCCTGGCGTCCATGGCCACCACCATCAAGGGAGAGATGAAGTAAGATAAGAACTGAAGAGAACGTATTACCCTGTGAACCATTGCTGATTAGAACTGGGTAAAGTGATCCCCAAGAGTAGCGGACCCTCATCACTCTCTGAATGACTGGGTGGTTTCAGCATTGTAGAGGGAAGAATTCACCAGTAGATTATCTCACAACATGCTTCTCCTTCCACAGGCTTTGTCCATCAGGCTCAGGTTTGGAAATACCATATAAAATAGTCTTAAGAATATTGCCTTTATCTGATTCCATTCGTTGATAGCAGGGGTCATTTTTTTGGATGTAGGTTCCATGGCCAAAGCTAGGCCCTGCCAGCATCACTTTCCATCCTTGCCCTAGGAGATGCATCAAGTCTCTGGAAGCCAGTTCGTTCCTTCTGACCTTGGATTGAAGCTCTTCAGTCCCAGGTGTCAGAGCCCTGCCTGCAAGGCTGGGGCAGGTCCTAGTGGAGGCTTTTCCCACAGTTCCAGAGTTTGGTCAAGTGGCCCTGCATATTCTCCAAGAATGGCCAGATCCAGGAGAGATGCTGGTGCCCAGGCAGGAGAGCAGCAGTGCAAGACAGACTGAACAGTGGAGAGGATGGAAATAATCACCAGCTAGTAATGTTGGTGGCTGTGGTGTTTTTTTAAAATGCCATCGAATTCTTTGATTCTCCTCTTTTCAAGAGGTGGAGAGGCTATTCCTCAACTGTTGAGTGTGGGTTGAACTTAATGACTTGCTTTAACAGATACAGTAAAAAAGGAAGTGACAGTATGAAACTATGGAGGCTAAATTGTAAAAAGGCACTCGGGTTTCCATTTTGATCTCTCTCTCTCTCTCTCTCTCTCTCTCTCTCTCCCTCTTTCTCCCTCCTCCTAAAAAGGTCAGCTGCTATGTTATGAGCAGCCCTATGGAAAGGCCCACATAGCAAGGAACTGAGAGGGGCCTCTGGTCATCAGCCAGTAAGGAACTGAGGCCCTCAGTCCAACAGCCCAAGATGAGCTCAGCCCTACCAACACCACATGAGCAAGCTTGGAAGTGACTCCTTCAACCCCAGTCAAGCCTGGAGATGACCGCAGCCCCATCCAACATCTTGACTACCACCTCCTGAGAGAACACGCACCAAAACCACCCAGCTGAGCCATTCCCAGATTCCTGGTCCTCAGAAACTATGACATAATAAATGTTTGCTGCATCTGGGGGTAATTTATTACGTAGCCACAGATAACTGAAACAGTAGCAAAGGAGAAAAAGTAAGGGGTCTGGTGTGAAGGCTCTAGAAAAACCAGGCACTTGACAGGACTCCTGCTTAGGCGAGTCCCAGACACAGAAGGACCAGCACTGGGCTGAACAATGAAGGGCAGAAGTGGGGTTTGGGATTTTATCTCATTTCCTCTGCTCCATACAGGGCTGTTAATTTTTTAAAAGAACAAATAGTGGAGGGCTTCCCTGGTTGCGCAGCGGTTGAGAGTCCGCCTGCCGATGCAGGGGACACTGGCTCGTGCCCCTGTCCAGGAAGATCCCACATGCCACGGAGCGGCTGGGCCCGGGCCGCTGAGCCTGCGCATCCCGAGCCTGTGCATCCCGAGCCTGTGCTCCGCAATGGGAGAGGCCACAGCAGTGAGAGGCCCGCGTACCGCAAAAAAAAAAAAAAAAAAAGAACAATAGTGGGTACTAAGACAATTTATGCAACAATATGGGGATGACTAAAAAAAGAAGTGAATAGGTGTGAAACCTCACCATGCAACAACAGCACGTCTGTGGCTTCCTGGTCCCAACCTGTCTGCACGGTGTGGGCCAGAGGGAACCTCTTCACCACAGAAGATGCCATCTTTGGCCTCTGGTCTTGACCTCTATTCCCATCTCACCCTCACCCTGCTCCACCCTCCTTGCACCTTCCTGAGCCCCTCTCTTGCCTCCAGCAAGCTTTCTATGTAGGTTTTCTGGAACAAGTCCCCCCATATTAGAAAGTCAGGGACTTCCTGGAAGTTCCACAGACTGATATGAGCAGAGCAGCAACCTACAGCCAGTATGTTAGCTAAAGAAAGCAATGCTTGGCCATCTTAATGATAATTCTCATAACATTTTTAAGTAAACACCTTTCTATTCCCTGCTTTCCTTTGATTCCCCACAAAAATCCTCTGAGGTAGGCAGGACAGACATAAGTATTCCTAATTTACAGGTGAGGAAACTGAGGCTCAGAATGGCTTAGGTGGACAGCAAGTCGTGGAACCAGAGCCAGTAGCCATGTCTTCACACCCTCATCATTTGGACTCTTTCTGCATCATGGTCTCTCACTACATCATGACCCAAGATGGCCAACCTAAACGTGGTGGCCCAGCTTGAGTTCAGCTCCTTACTTGAAGCTGTTAAATATAATAGCATTTTCCCCTTTTATTCACAAGAGGTTCGCTAAGACACAGTAATGTAGGTCACTGAGTTTCTCTGTGCCTCAATTTCCTCAGTTCCTCAGTTTGTACCACACACAGGTGACTAGTTGTCCCCTAAAGCCTTTTTGGGCCTCAGTGTTCCATGCCTCTAGCGAAATCCTTCAGGAAGCCGGGCTTGCTCACACGAGGCAGGACGTCAAGCCCTCACCATCTGGCAGTGGCTAATCCTGGAAAACCCGGGGGAAGACTCACCCCGCAGTGAGACAGTCCAGCCCACGCAAAGGGGCCCTAGAGGCTGCAGGAAGTAGGGTAGCGGCCTGTGGTGACATTATTGGGCTTCAGCTCCTGAGAATCTCAACAGAGGTCCCCTGACCCCCATTGGCCACAGCTTCTCTGCCAGAGGCTGGGGTGGGGAGGTGTCCTTCCCCTCTCCCCACCTCACTATCCCATGCAGCTTTGCTGGGCCAGTTATCCCACATGGAGCTACCAGGATGGACGTCCCATCACCAGCTCCCCCAGTAGAGCCTCTGAGAGGAGCACACAAAGACATATAGCATCCAAAGCCAAGTTCGCATCAGCCCCAGACACCTCGAGTACACTGTCAGTTAAGAAAGGATAGGAATGTTTCTTACTCACCTTATTTAGGAGAAGAAGAAAAGAGCAGACAGGGCCCCCCTTTTGCATTCACCAGACTGCACCACAATCAAGACACCTACAACCCTACCACCCACCCTGAAGCCCCAAAAATGGTTCACCAACTCCTTTTAATCCTCTCCCTCTTCACCCCCCAATTCCCCCACATCACTAATCCACTTTCCAAGTTGTGATGGCAGAAGAATGGAAAATGAGGATGACGGTGATGACAACCAGCTTCCCCTGAAGCCTCTCTCCCAGGCTCCTTGAGCGCCTGAGGTCCTTGATATCCTTCAACACCCTCCATGAGAAGAAAACTAAAATCAAGCTGAACCAACCCTACTTAGAGGAGAAACATCCTTGGGCTCCAAACCCAGCACCATCTGTCTGGCCTTGTATTAACTCAGAATTTGCTTCCAACCCCCAACACAAAGGCAGCACCAGCTTTGCACTCGTCCTGCATCTTCGGGCACTCAGTCCAACTCACAGATCATTTTCCAGCAGTCAAATTCTAATCTAAGATTAATCTGACTTTTCCTTACAATCAAATATTTATCCAACAAATTCATGAATGAGAATTGATCTCGCTGTTTATTTAGAAAGCTGGAGGAGTTGATTTTACATGGGCTTTACTTTTTTTCCTCTGGATAAATTAGGGAGTTGAGATAGAACAAGAGAAAGCAAATCAATGGCTATTTCCAGTTACCAGCATTGTCTTCAGATTTAATAGAAATGATGCCCTAAGACACATAGTTTATTCAGTACGAAAATACCCATCGATAGTAGAGTAATGCAAAAGGAAAGCCTTTCCTGGTACTTTGTAACTGTAGACAAGAGCCTCACAACTGTATGAAGATTCACAGAGCCCTTCTGATAGGTGGTCATCAACACCGTTCCATAACCAGGGAAATTAAGGCACTGAGTGTCTCTGAAATGACTCTGGTTCACCTGAGGAATAGGTATGAGAGGATATTCATCACCAGAAATCTGACCCCCCTTCAGAGAGAGCTAAATACGTGGCATATGTGCCCTGTTCCATCCCATACTCACGGCAGACATCATTAATCAATTCAACGTTCTCTTCGCTCCTCATGCTGAGACCTTGGATCCTTGTCCACACAGCACTCCAATCCACCATGACCATTCCGTGAGTTTGCATACAAGAAGAAACCTAGTTGCTACCTCTGAGCTGGAAACTGTTAAGCTTAATAGGTTAAAAGTCTCATGTGAGCACTAAGGATTCGAACCTTAAGGAGGTCACCAAACAGACATTTAACTCCTGTTTGCCTTTCTGTGAGTCAGAGACCCTATCGAAACAACTAGGACCACAAAACAGATGGTGGCCTTGTTTTGTGGTTGGACTAACAGACAGTATTCCTGGAGTCACATACTTCTGTGTACACAGAAAATCATCTGAAAGACCCTTTCTGAAAAGAAAAAAATTAATAGTGGTTAGTGTTTTTTTCTACTTCATTAGTTATGAGGTACTAACCCACCCCTCCTTAAGCGATTCCTACGTCTCTCATTGCCCACGGCGGGAAGTAAGCTCCTCCGTGTTGCAAGCCTCTTTGCTGCCTGGCCACAGCTGCTTGTCTTAGATTCATCTTCTTTCTGACCACTGACCCAGCCACTTCTACACCCTATGCAACAGCCTCAAGGAAAAGTACTTGCCATGATATCCTCCCTCTCCCCACCCCCACCCCCAAAAACCTCCTGTTCTTTGTGCACTTCACACTTCTGCACACAAAGGTCTCTCTGAGCCGTCTCTCAACTCCCATTCACAGCCAAACCTGTCAAGCAGATAGTCTACGCTCTGGTTACATGAAGTGTGGTCCATGAACCAGTGGCATGAGTATCACCTAGGGGCTTGTTAGAAACACCCACACCAGACCTATGAACCTAAATCTGCATTTTAGCAAGATGCACTGCCCTAAATTCGCTCCCTCTCTTTCTGGGAAACCCCACCCAGTCTTCCTTCTCTCTAATCTGACTTCCTTCCCCACCTCTCCATCAAAAAGACTCTCATTGAGTGAGTGAATCCGTCAATTCATATATGAATAAAAGGATCCATGAAATATCACTTCCACTTGTGCCCACCCTAGGAACTTCTATTCAGCCTTCAAGTCCAGTCCAAATAGCCCACTTCTGTGAAGACATTTCTGCTCTCCAATGCAGACAAGGAAACCAAAGTGCTGAGAGGCTGGACAAACTGCCCGAGCACACCCAGTGCACCCACGGTGTGCCATCTTTAAGAATGACATCAGGAAGGATTCCCTTGACCTCCCCAGAAGCCCCTCGTGGCCACTGTCAAGGGCAAAACTCCATGGCTGAAACGGGTATGGCAAGTCGCAAGTTGCTTTGTGGACGAGGCCCCCGTGTGGGCTGATCAAAACCAGGTTTCCTTGTTCAGGATCTTAACCACTGGGGCGCCCTCTACCCAGTCTCTCAATCCCCTTGAAGACTCTTGTATGCTCTCTTCCTTCAACACACATCCAAAGAACACACCTCTTTCACCCTCCTGGCCTCAAGGGGGAATTTTTCCTTTTTCTTTGGAGAACAAAGACCTCAGGGAGGAAATATCAGTTGCTGGTCTTTCCACGTCCCCAGCCCACAGCAACGTCATTCTGGTGACCCAGTGGCTTTCCAGCTTTAGGGTACGGGGGAGAGGTTTTAAACATGCAGGTCCTGATGCAGGGTCCGTGGGCTGCGCTTGGTGACACTCTGCTTCCTAGACTCTCCTCGAGGCTCCTGCATATCGACAAACTGTGCCATGGCGCAGGTGTGTAGGACCACAGGCAAGCCCACCCGCTACCCTGAGTCCACCGTGGTCAAAAGAGGGCTCCAAAATCTTTCCTGCCCGCCTCATCCTTTTATTGTGAGGATCACAGCAATAGGGTGTGCGCTATGGCTTTGTTAAAATGGAAGACGCTCTTTTTGAAGGCAAGGTTTTACCACTCTTCTGCTTGGTTTTGGCACTAACAAGTAACCCTCTATTCCCATTCCCAGAAATTCTGAATTTCTCTCAACCTCAGAGCCTACTGTCAACATACTCTTAAGTGTTTCAGACAGTCCTGGATTGTTGGATGCAAAGGACAGCAATTCATACTGGCCAGTGTCCAGACACACATAAGCTATCTTCCCGATAGCAGTTCTGTTTGCCAGAGACCTGGGGGGTCTTGTGCATAAGCAGGGGGCCTTTGCTTCCTCTCAGCAGCTTGAGACCGGCAACACACACTCTCTCCCCAAGATAAGGCCTTTCAGACAGCAAAGCACTCAGAATATTTCCTTTGTGCTACTGAGAACAAACACAGGAGCCCACCCCAGTGTTTGTGGGACTGATCTGACAGGGGTAGGAGAGATGTAAGATATCATTTCCATTGTGTCGTCATGAACCATTGAAAATCTTTGCAACCTAATTAAACTGCACTCACTGAATGATGAGTGAATTCAACAGCCCCAGAACAAGCATTGCTTTTCACCATTTTCTATTTTAGCGTCTGTTCAACTATTTTAAGAAGGACATACCTGAGCCAAAAAATCAAAAGAGCACAGCTAGTAACAGCCAGCGTGGTCCTAACTTACTGACGATGCCATCAGTTCGTGGGGTCAGGGGCTCCAACACACTGACCTCACCGCTTCTTACCACTTACCACCCCCTCAGTCATCACCTCTCATACGCCCATAGCCATAGCCTCCTTATCCACCCCTAAAATCACACCCTTGCCTCTATCTACTCACCCCTCTTTCCTACTCACCTCAACTCCACTTCAGCCCAGCCCTCCACCTGTTCCATGCTGAACCCAAGCAGAGCAAATCACACCCCTGTGCTAACCAGTCTCCACTGAATGGGGACCACAAATCATTCTCCCTCATCTCTCCATCTTCTCAAATCTCCCATACCTCGTATGCCTTTCTCGCACTCTTCTCATTTAGCTGAAAAAATACATAAGCAATAAGCATAAAACGTTCTCATCTTCTCCACGGGCTTCCACCCATCTCCCCGCACCTGTGCCCCTACGCCTGTCTCCCTCCTGTTACCAGGAACAACTCTTCCAGCTGCTGCTTGTGCCTGGATCCTGACCTCTCACACCTCCCTGAGAACTTTGTTCCTGCTATAATTCCCTCTTGCATCATCAGTTTCTCTCTCTCTAGTCGACCAGCGTACAAATATGCTCTTGACAGAAGAGCACCCATCTCTCAAGGAGACCCTGACCGAGCAACCCCCCCCTCCATCGAGAAACACATTCCTGCTCCTCTTTTTAGCACAGCTCCTTGAAAGGGCCAGTACTCTCCATCCCCCTTTCTGCACACTCTCTCCTCAGCATACTCACCTGCCCTCCTCCCACCTCTCCGCTGCCCTTTTTCAGCCTCCTTTACTGGATACTCTTCCTTACTCCAGTCTCTTAACTTTATCTAGTTAGACTCACTTCCCCTAAATATCACCTACACACTTGTCACTCCCAAAGTGACATCTGCAGCACAGACCTCTCTGCTGAGTTTCAGACTCGTATATTCACTGCCACGGTGGTTGGGAACCCGAAGAATAGAAAGTAAGAAAGATCCGAGATGGCAAAGGATCCTTGTGGGAAAATTCCCATCTCAAGAGGTGGTGCTGACCCTGCAGCCAGGAAGGGAGGCTGCAGTCGGGGGGGACTGCAGGGTCTTCCTGGGGTTGGGAGGCGGAACTCACAGTGAGCAGAAAAGCTGATGGTACCAGCTTTCGGAACGGCCAGGATGCATTTCGGACCATGAATAAGTAAAGAAAAGAGGTCATCACGGTTCCAGAATCATGAGAACAGAGAGGAGAGAGAAAGTGAGGAGCGGAAGAATTAGTAAATCTTGGGGGAAGGACTGCTGAAGGAAGAAAGGAGACAAAGAAAAAGGTGGGAGACAAAGAAGAAGGAAGCGAGAAGGCATGGGTAAGAGAATGAAAATAAGAACCCAGGAAAGCTCACTCAGGAGATACAACCAGCATACTGGCTGAATTCTCAACAAGAGGCAGAAACTCAATTCTCTGAGTCTTCCCCAGAGGGGCAGTAGTATTAGTACTATTAATGGCTACCATTTGTCACTGTGTTTCCTAGGTGCTAGGCGCTTTGAACACACTTCCTCATTTAATTCTTAAAACAGCCTGTGACTCGGGTGTCACTGTCCGCATCTGATGGAAGCTAAAACTCAGAGCAGTGAAGTAATTTACTCAAGACCACCTAGTAAGGGGGTGGCAGAGGCAAGATGAAAACCTACATCTTATCCCAACCTCCCCACAGGTGACCACCACACCCCTGGGCCACAGGAAAGAGGCAGTGGAGAGAGACCTTCTCCTGACACACGGAGGCTGAGGCGGGGGGACGGGGTGCGACGAGCAGCCCTGCGGAGAGCACTGACCACCCGGCAGCTTCCCAAGTCAGAGGGCTGCCCACCTGCGCCGAGGCGCTGCTTTCCTCTCCACAACCCGCTGTCCCCTGTCCACGCTGCCCGCTGCCTGGAGGGGAACCTGACGATCGGCAGGGTGGCGTGAGGATTTGGGCGAACGGCTTGTCCCAGCCCTGGCAGCTAATGTAGGATGCGGGATGAAAAGCACTCCCAAATTATCCTAGGGCAAAACCAGGTCAAGCTCACCTCCAAACCCAGCCCTCACAGAGGTAAAGGTGAGGAACCGGACGGGCTTAAAAGGCAAAGAAGTTAATTAGCTCCCTGAAACCAAAAGGGGAGGAACAGAGCCTGGATAAAGGGGTAGCTGGAGGCGAGGGAGAGGGCGCTCAGCTGGGAGTCCAAAGCCTCACACCCTCAGGGCCTCCAGGGAGCTCTGAGGTCTGGGCCATGCCTCTCCTGTGTCTCTGTTTCCTCCTCTATCGGACCAGGTCTGAGGCCCCTTCTCTGCACCCGACAGCCTAGGACAGGGCAGCATATGGGGCCAACGCAGCCTCATCTGAAACGGGCCCAGCGGGCGGGACAGTGGGGCCTGACTCTGGAAGTCAGAGCTGGGAGACAGCAGTGATTCTCGGCAGGTGTGCCCTCCGCAGGCACCCCGGACCCACAGGGAAGATGCCCTGCCCAACCCTAACCCAGCCGGGTCTCCATCTGCCTTTTCAATCAGGAGAAGAAGTGGATGGAGCTGGGGGGCCAGGGGGGTCACACGTGTGGGTGGACAGAGAGAGCAGGCGGAGAGGGCAGCTACCTCCCAGACATGATCAGTGGTCATGCTGCAGGGGGTTGCAGGGAGAATATAAACATATAAACCACCACCTCCCCTCCACGACCCCCGCAACAGTGCCTAAACCTTCCACCACCAGAGCGACCCCAGGGGCTTGAAAAATGCAAACCAGTTTCTCTGACAGGATAGCGCAGTGTCACATTCCTGACGTGATCCACCCGAGCCTCTGACTGTCAGCACCAGGGTGAACCTTGGACAACCTGGTCCAAACCCTCCTTTAAAAAATACAAGGAGGGGCTTCCCTGGTGGCGCAGTGGTTGAGAGTCCACCTGCCGATGCAGGGGACACGGGTTCGTGCCCTTGTCCGGGAGGATCCCACATGCCGCAGAGCGGCTGGGCCCGTGAGCCACGGCCGCTGAGCCTGCGCGTCCGGAGCCTGTGCTCCACAACAGGAGAGGACACAACAGTGAGAGGCCCGCGTACCGCAAAAAAAAAAACCAAAAAAACCCCCCCAAAAACCAAGGAAACAGAGCCCCCAAATGGTAAAGTGACATGCCCAGGGTAACAGGGCATGGTGGCAGCAGGGCTGGGACTCTCACCCAGGCCTCCTAAATCTTTCCACAGCGCGGACTGTCCCCTGGGAGCGTCCCCTGGGGGGTCTGGCATCTTGGCATCCTGCTCCCAGGGCTGCCTCTGCTCCTGTTCAGCCACGACAGCAAACGAGCCCCTGGGGCCTTGCCAGCTGACCCCTCCTGACCCTGCCTTCCGGAAGGGTGAATGCACATCAAACCCTGAGGCTAAGCTATTCCTGGGTACCGTCCGCTTGGCGCCCAGCTCCCTTTTCCACAGCCTACTGGGAGGGAGAAATTTCCAGAAGGGATAGATCTAAAGGCTCTCACAGAAGCAGGACTCTCCTTAGAAACATTCCTTCGCTTGGACAATGGGGGTAAGGCAGGAAGATGGGGGGGATGGAAGAAAAAGGTTAATTTTTTATAACGTCACATTCTCGCTAAAATGGCGCCCTGGAACTTTCAAGATCATCTGACCAATACCAGGTTGGACTCCTTAGTTACAAAGATGGAGACTGAGTTTCTTTTGAAGCAGGTCAACCAAATGATGCCCAGGGGACTTAAAAAGAAGTAATGAAAGGGAAAGAAGTCCCTTTGTGCCCTACCTGGGAGTCAGAGAGAGCCCTTCGCTCCCCACCTGACAAGCGCGCAGCTACCTAAAATGGTCCTACGGAGCTGCCCGGCACAGACAGGCCTGGCCAGGGCAGCTGGCTCTTTGCAACTGCCCAGTCTGTCCTTTGTTGGGAAACATGGATTCATTAGCATATGGCTAAACCCACAATGCTGGCCAGCCAATGGGTAACAGGACTCCCAGCGAAGATGGATTTGCCCAGTAGCCAGTAGGATTCTTGTTACTATAGGAAAAAGCCAGGTTCCCAGAGGAGGCTGGAGGACAGGAAACAAGAATGAACAGAAGCCCAGAGCCCATGGTTTAAGGAAGGAGGGGGAGGACGCAGGAGGGTCCACCTCCTTGGGCAATGGTTAAAAGGAAGAGAAAGGAAAAAAAAAAGGAAAGAAAGAACCCAGCCTTTGAAGTGAAATAGACATATGCATTTACCAGGTTTCGGGCAAATTACTATTTAACCTTTCTCCACCTCAGTTCCCTCAGCTGTAATATAGGCCCAACATCACAGGTCATTAAAGGAAGTGAGGAGATTAGAGAACCTATGATGACGTGTAGTTGGCGCTCAGAGAGCCTGGTCCCCCTTCTCTCCTTAGCATCCAAAGCCAGCCCCACCTGGTCCTGGGAAAAACCCACGGGGAAACTCTCACCCAGTGAGCCCTGGACAAAGCACAGGGGCCTTCCAGGGAGGAGGATGGCGGTCCCAGTGACGATGGACTGACCCATTTGGCCAACCATCCTTAATTTCCCTCTTCACATTTTGGGAGCCCTGGAGCGCTCTTCTCCCAAATGAGGCATGCAGCGGAAATGAGCTGTGATTAGCGCAGGGGAGAGACCAGGAGGACAGGAGAGCAGGGACAGCAGCTGCAGAGTTTCCTGGAATTAATGGAGAGGGAGCAGGGAGGGCAAGCTGCTGTCTCTGAAGCTCTGTCTCCCTGCGCCAATCACCAGGCAGAGACTTCGTTTAAAGCCAACTTTCTCAGCCTCAGCAGGGCAAAACCCACTCTGAGGGTTGCCTATGATAGACTTCATGCACCATTTGAGGCAGGCCTGAGGTGTTCTCTATGGGACACGCAGGGAAATTTCAAGCCAGTATGTAGATGCATGAAACACACAGAACACTGCGCTAGAGGCAGTTAAAACTCAGCCCCAGAACGTTGGCTGTTCCAGATCTATGGCAATGTTAAAGTCTAAAGGCAGATGAAGGAGAGAGCGATTTTGAAAGAGTTTGGTGAGATAGTGCTGTATGAGGCCCAGGTGCTGCATAAATGTTGGGCGGGTGGGTGGAAGGGGAAGGGGTGGATCCAATCATTTTTCCAGGGAAGGTGGTTATTATTCTACCGTTTCAATTCTGTGCTGTCAGATGACCTTTTCCGTCCAGGGCTCTCACTTTTAGCCAGGCCTAAGTCAAGGCAATTGTCACTGAACATTACAGGCGAGTAACAAGCAATGCAAATGCACTCGTGTTAATATCAGAAAGAAGATCTGGAGCCTAGTCTGGGCCCTACCACTTCTGTGTATCTTTGGCCAAGTCACTTAACCCTTCTGAGTTTTGGTCTCTCGTCTGCTAAGTGGGACAGTAACCCCTGTCAAGGCCGCCAGGAAGATTCCATGGAGAGTGTGGTGGCTATGATGTAGCACGTCAGGAAGAGCCAACCATGCTTGGCTGCCATGGAGAAGATGGCCCATGAACTTTGGACTCACTGTCCGTAGTCTGCACACACGGCTACACCTCTTCCAGCCTCAGGGGCCAGTGAGGAATCCATCAACAAGATGAAGTGGGGAGTATGAGATAGAAATGGAAATGAGGACAGGGGGTTGCAATCTCACAGCTTCTTCATCCTCCAACAGGTAAATCAGCTACGGGTGTCCAGACAGTGGTACCAAAAGGAGCTGCTACCCCCAAACAAAGGCCATGGCCAGAATCTAAGCCTGGTTGCCTTGATTTTCCTCAGTGACATTCACTGACCTTTCAGTCCAAAGGGTGCTTTTCCAAATCAACCCTTTCTCCAACTTGACTAGGAGGACAATCATAGATTTTGACCCCAAATTTCAACTGGTCTGTCAGATATAAAGCTCTCTGGGGCCAACCAGCCTCTTGGGATATCCCATACTCCTCCCCAAATGCACTGCAAACCAATCGGTAGTATAATAGAAGATTCTCTGGTTTCAGAGTATACTTCATGGACGATGCCCACGGAATCGTTTGATACCGAGAAAGATGAACCTTTCATCAGCTGGACAAGTGTCACAGAGAAGACAGGATACAGTGGGGTTCTGTTAAAAGGCATTTAGAAGGAATCTGATCACTTCTTTTCCCCACAAGGGCTAGGATCCTATAACCACAACAGGGTCAGAGGCAGCCTGGTGGGAAGCACGTACGAAACCCAAACTTCTTGACATGTGTGTTGGGGCTGTCCTCGCGTAACCATCCTAAACATCACATTCTCCTGCTCGAGAACTCATGACGCCCCTGACTTCCTACCATTCCTGTTTCCTTTGCTATGGATCAGGCCCCACCACAATGAGGATGCTACTTACATTCCTATGACTCCTCACTACAGCCCAGGATCTCCCCCAACTCCCTTCAGGCTCATCTCTGTGACGGCTTCAAACCTACAATGTCACTCGCACCTCTGAGCTTTTGTTCAGACATTCCCCCCTGCTGCTGTCAGTGGCCTGTCTTCTCTTTACCCACCCAGCTCTACTCATCTTTTTTTTTTTTTTTTGCGGTACGCGGGCCTCTCACTGTTGTGGCCTCTCCCGTTGCGGAGCACAGGCTCCGGATGCGCAGGCTCAGCGGCCATGGCTCACGGGCCCAGCCACTCCGTGGCATGTGGGGTCTTCCCGGACCGGGGCACGAACCCGTGACCCCTGCATCGGCAGGCGGACTCTCAACCACTGCGCCACCAGGGAAGCCCTGCTCATCTTTCCATGAAGACATACTTCAGCCTGCACTCCTAATCCTAACTCCCTTTGCTGAGCCCATCTGACACTTTGCTGAGCTCCCTTTGCTGGGCCCATTTTGCACCAACTTGACACTTAATTAGATGGTCTTGTCTTAAATAATATACTAATTGCCTGTCTCTCCTCCTCATGAACAGAAAAGCTTTCTTATACAGTGGAGAGAGTCTTAGGGCCAGAAAACCCTTGATTAGAAATATCAGACTTTACCAGCTGTGACTACTATCTTTGTCAATTCCATCTCCCTGAGCTTCAATTTCCACTTCTGTGAAACAGGAATAATAATCTTAACCTGAAAGGACTAAATATGGCTTTCACACGCTAACACCTATAAGAAGCCTATCGGTGACTAGCACATAGAAAGTACCCCCAAAAGTTTGTTTCAGTTCTCCTTTGCTCCTCTTTTATGTCCTGCAAAACCTAGCACAGTATTGCAACATAGAAGGCCTTCAATAAATGTTTGATTAATTGATCAGTATCATAAAGCAAACCAATAACTAGGGGGTCATTATGCAAGGTAACAGTATATGGTCAAAATGTATTCATCTATTCTTCAGTTGTGGACAAAAGGTTGATGTCTACGGAGGGAAAACAATCTATTTTAACTAAAGACGTTTTCAAAATTACCAACTGCCAATCTCTCTGAACCCATAACTCAGCCAAGTAGCAGTTTCAGCGTAAGTGTTCATGCTAGCAATTCATCACGCCCCTCCTCCACCCCCCTTACACAAGTTACCTCCATTCCCAACCTCTTTTACATATTTCTGGCCCCCAGAAAGTTGACTTCACACCCTACATACAGCACAATCCTTGCTACTTCTTTAAATCAAATACCAAGCAAAACCATTCTATAGGAGTTCTTTTCTAAGTTATTTAGAAAGCATCCTGATCACTGCCTTTCCCAAACAGAATTTTTGTCTAATATACACAAATACAAAATTAACTTTGTTTTGTAATAAGACCTTTCTTCCCCACCAAGTAGAGGAGAAGAGAGTAGACAACCATGTATATTAGTGAGGTCTTCAACCAAAATCCAGCTGGGAATAATATCCAGGCCATATGAGCAACTACGAGGTCCACGCACCAAGGATGACACTGGACATGGTGGGGTCCGATGACCTGAGAACTGGAGGGGAATTCAGGTGGAGTTTCAACAGAACAATTTTCACTTCGTGGCCTCTTGGCCTTAGTGGTTTTTTCTGCTGCTTCTCACTGTTCCTTTTTCACATGTTTGGTGTTTCTCTGGAGGAAAATGTCTCTTGCCACCTCATTCACTCTCCAGCTGGTGTCTCACACTATCAAAACAAGAAGAGTCCCCATACGGGCTTGGGACATTGCTCCAGGGTGAATAGGAGCAAGCCTAGAAATGTAATTTTAGTTAACGATCGTAATAAGCATTCGTGAGACTAATTTTCCCCATGCCTCCCACACCCTGGTGGTGAGTCAGGCACTCACTCTTTCAGGTTGCCCAGCTGCAATTCAAAGCATTGAAGAGGTAGACAGGTCCCCAAAAGGTCATCTAGCCCACGTCCCTAGCTCCACACAGGAGAAATCCTTGACTATCAGCAAGTTCCATTTGAACCTCAATAGTCAAAAATCTTTGATATCAAAAGAAGTTTGTCAACTTGTTCTAAGCCCCAAGGTGCTCCTCCTGTCCTCTCTAGAGACCAAAGGCAACTGGTCAGTTTATTTTTCTCAATGATACAAATAATGATGGTTACTAAGTGACCCCTAATTCTCTTCCCCAAGTTAAACAAGCCCAAATCCTTTCACCTTTTCTCAAGGGGCTTACTGTCCATCCCTTTAAACATGTTGTTAATCTTTTTTGTACCTTTTGGTTTTTCCACAGTTATTTTCAGCTAATTCGAACATGGCGGTGTCAAATATTAAATAGGGTGGCGAAGTACTTTCCAACCCTTGCACGTTATTCCAATATAACACGGCCTGGTAACATGCTCACTTAAAAATAAACAACACAACACTCCTTCAACTAGTGCTCCACTAGGACTTCCAGATCCATCTCAGCTATGATTTTGCCTTGCCGGGCGATCACTAACAGCACAGTCAATGTAATTGTATCAGTCAGATTGGTGCTAAACCATTGATGGCCACTGTTACCACCTCTCAACAAAGTATTTCCTATTCTGGTGTAAGGAAAGATCAGGTAACCAAGGGATTGTGCCGCTTATACCATGTTTATGTAAAATACATAACAGGAGTTTCTAACTTTTGGTCTGAAGAATCTTTCTCCTTTTTTTAGTCTATGCCTAAAAGCTGACATCTGGGTGACCTCAGATGTGATCACAGGATAGAGCTTGCAGCAAATGGAGCTGACATATAACATGTCCATCCCAACTCCTGCCCCTTTTAAGGAAACTTGGAAATAACCAGGGGAACCTAGCAAAAAGCACCACTAAAAGGTATCCTGAGATCTGAAAAGTTACAGATCCTTCCAAACAACTGAGCATCCTCTAATAAGGGCTAAAGAGGGATCTTGGGTCCATTTGGCATAGCTGCTGCCACCTGGCATGACTAGCTCAGAGGCCACCCTTCAGGATCACCTCCTATTCAATTTGAAAGAAGGTTTTTTTTTTTAATTTATTTATTTTAATTATTTATTTATTTTTGGCTGTGTTGGGTCTTCGTTGCTGCGTGCAGACTTTCTCTAGTTGTGGCGAGTGGGGGCTACTCTTCGTTGCGGTGCGCGGGCTTCTCATTGCGGTGGCTTCTCTTGTTGCAGAGTACAAGCTCTAGGCGCATGGGCTTCAGTAGTTGTGGCACACGGGCTCAGTAGCTGTGGCTCGTGGGCTCTAGAGTGCAGGCTCAGTAGTTGTGGCACACAGGCTTAGCTGCTCCGCAGCATGTGGGATCTTCCCGGACCAGGGATTGAACCCATGTCTCCTGCATTGGCAGGCGGATTCTTAACCACTGCGCACCAGGGAAGTCCCTGTAAGAAGGTTTTAATTCAATAGGATGTCTGGTATCAGGAATCTTCCCCACCATTCAGGGAGGAAAATTATTTCTTAACAGTTCTTTTGGGATGTGAGGTTGAGGAGGTGGGGGAAGTCTCCTAATTCTGAATATGACCAAAGAATCTGAGTTCTTAGAAAGAAAGGCATCACAGCAACATCCTCAAAGGCATCACAGCAATTGTTAAACACCCCGTGATTAACAATTTCACAGAGCCACAGTCATCGAAGAATCGGTAGTCACCAGAAAGAGACCATTTCTCTAACTACAGCAATTCCATGCCTCCTGTGTCAGGTTCCACTAAATTTCCATTATCATTTATCTCATAAGATGACATGCATTTGCACAAATCCGTCCATTTTAAAGTTGGCCTTTTTTCATACTTAAGTTGCCAGAGATGAACATTAGTCATTGCATCCCCAGAGTCACTATTCTGTATGGCCAGCACATAGACTAGCTAGATTATTGACAGACTCTTTAGATAAGCATTGCACTATTGTAGTTTGGACTCGGCACTCAAACTGGAAAATCTAGTAGACAGCTTTCTAAAATCTTTTGATGGAATATTTTGGCTCTGAAACATTTTTGCAAATAGGCCTCAATACAGTTGACATTGCTGACCCTGAAATGCACCCCTAGCCTTTCACCTCATGATGTGAAATTCTCTTTCCTTAGTCCTGAGACCTAGAAAATGCCCTAAATATTATCACCATCCAATTTAACAGTATAATAGTTGCTTTCTAAATCAAGGATCAGCAAACTGTGGCCCTTGGGCCAATCTGGCCAGCTGCCTATTTTTGTAAATAAAGTTTTATAGGAACACAGCCATGTCCATTCATTTACACACTGTCTTGGGCTGTTTTCATGCTACAACTCCAGAGCTGAGTAGTTGCAACAGACTTCTGGCCTGCAAAGCCTGAAATATTTATTATCTGGGTCATTATAGGAAAAGTTTGCAAACCCCTCATTATAAATCACAAGGAAAACAAATTGCTTATTCAGAATAACCTTCTCTCCACCCTGACAAAAGAAAACAAAACAAAAAAAAACCCTGAGCCAAGTGAGTAGTTTTTGCATACTACTTTGCATGAAATCTGGCCTGGCTCTCTTACAAAGTGTCCTCTGAAATAAGATGCATAGAAGATGTAAATCACAAGACAAATCCAAATTAAAATTCTAGAGTAATAATAATAATAGATAAACATATGTTATATATAATATATTATGGTATATATAAATATATATTATAAATAATATAAATATATATATCCCTCCAGAATTTTTATTTAAATTTATAAGTATTTTACATCTTATATGTATCTTATTTCAGAAGACACTTCGTGAGATATCATATATGTTTTTCTTTAAATCAAAAGCAGTTGTGAATTTGCTGGTTTGGGGATACAATAAAACTTGAATTCCGTTCTAGTCTCATGGAATAATTTGAAGGTCTTAGAAAAGAAGGGTAAAAGAAATGTGATATAAGAGATAACTCATCATCAATAATAAAGTGAAATAAAAAACATATCTCTAAACTATACAGCTGTGCCCAGAGTTTTAAAGGGGAGCTCTTTCAGAGGGAAAAGGACTGGATGGGGGGAATGTTTTTACTGGAACCCCATCCTGAATCCCTAGCACATGGTGAATAATGATCTAGCTCCATCCAGAGAGCAACCCAGGGACCCATTCCCAGCACATAACAGTTCTAAGGCAGGATACACTAGACACCTCCATAGGTTAAGTCAAGGTTCTGCTGTCATGAAAGAGTTTGGTCAAGGCATCCTAACCTCGACTTCAACTTTAACCAGACTTCCAGCCTTGGGGAGCTGCCCCACAGCCTTCAGAGGGTGTCTGCCACATGCTCACCTTTGGTTTCACCCACACAAAGTGGATCTTCAGTGTTTTTAATTTACAACCAACATTTTAAAATAGGGAGATCTCACCAAAATTTTTGAATTTTTGGCCCCTCTTAAAAACCCAGAAGACCTGGGAAGCCTGGGCCCGTGTTCTTTCAGGCAGCATCCCTTGAGCTGGTGGCAGCTGCCCCATTCAGAGCACAGGTGCTCTCTGGCTCTACACACCCCCTAACTCTCTGTTGCTCCCCTGTGCCCTGAAGCTCAGCATAACGGCTACTCCCTGTCTCCCTGGCACTGTTCATTTTCTCATCCCTGGCCTGCTTTACTCACTAAAGATACCTGCTCTGTAGGCATCTGAATGTCAAACCCAGAGCTAACGCTTTATACAAACTAATATATTTCCAAATGGATGAGGAAAAATGACTTCTTTTCATCTTTCTCATTCTCTGGCTCACATGTATACTTTCCCCCTCCCACTTGGTCAGTGATCACCTACAGACAGAAAGCACACACAGGCTTTGCCAACAACTCACCATCAGTTATTTGGAAAAGGCAGTCCCTGCCCTCAGGACCTGCCATTAGAGACATTAGATTCTCCTGGGTCTCCTCTATCCTTATTTACGCTGATACTATAGCTCCATGCTAGACATCTCATCCCTACAAGCAGCCCAAAGACAGTCTCTACAAAGAAAGACTTAGTCGTGAGGTAAAACACACTTTGGGTAGAAAGTGTTCGCCCATCAAAGTACCCTTTTCCAAGGTATGAAGTAGAAGGAAGATTTCGGGTGTAATCACTTCCCTCCTCAGAAGATACTGAATCCTCTAGGTAACCTCTGAATTGGATCTAATGTCTCAAATGAGTCGCTGTAGGAAGTGGGTGTGTCATAAATGTGCAAAACTTCCTTTCTACGCCAAGTATCTACAGGCAGATGAATGGGAAAAGAACAGGTGACATATACACGCAATGGAATATTGTTCAACCTTAAAAAGGAATGGAATTCCGACATGTTACAACATGAATGAACCTTGAAGATACTACGCTAAGAGAAACAAGTCTGTCACAAAAGGACAAATATTGCATGATTCTACTTACATGATGTACCTAGAATAGTCAAATTCACAGAGTCAGAAAGTAGAATGGTGATTGCCAGGGGCTGGGGTGAGGGAGAAATGGAGAGTTGGCGTTTAATGGGTATAGAGTTTCAATTGAAGAAGATGAAAAAGTTCTGGAGTTGGATGGTGGCGATGGCTGCACAACAATGTGAATGTAAATAATGCCGCTGACCATACACTTAAAAACAGTTACAATTTTAAATTGTATGTCATGTATATTTTGCCACAGTAAAAAAAAGAAAAAAGCCTAAGGAGGGTAGATTGGGGGGAAAGAATCCTTTTTACTGCTAGAGAAATGTATAAAGTCCATAATGAATGTCACGAGGTGACGTTCATTTTAAAGTAAGATAGAACATGCTAGCAGGAGCAACATGATGTCATGTTCCCTCTCCACCTGGCCTCAGCGTGAGCTGGCAATGCTCAGAGGGCAAGACCTGGCCCGAGAGGCTGGTCCTATTCTCTCTGACCTAGAGGGCCCCACAGAGAAGATGGGAGAAACCTCTCTCAGGCAGGGGGGTGGTCGGTTTACAGCTGCACCAACTGGCAGCTGGGGAGGCTACATCACTACCTTTCAGGCAGTGGAACAGTAACCTCTCAGCTTTTTCCAAGCACACGCTAAATCTTGCATTCTCGTGCAAGACTACCTTAGCACAGGTGCGACGGCAACATTGGACGGGTATATTAAGTCAGTATCCATAACTAGGCTCTCCATAAATCCATTTAGGCCATGGAGAGGTTGACAGTGGCCGTGGTGATGGTGGGTAGGTGACAGCAACTCTGGACTCAAAGCTCAGACGCTGGTACCAACCCTGGACATTGTTCACTTTCCAAGCCACCGCCTGTCAGCTGAGCCAGTGGCAACCTCTGTTCTAGACTGCGCTTCTAAATAAAACAACAGGGTTCAACAAATCCCGGGCATGCAGAGGGGCAGAATCCTCTCAGGAGTCCCTTCTACAGGACGGTATGAAAGTTGAACTCATGCAGGATGAGGTTGGAAAAGCAAAATTTACAGAGATGCTATAGGAGCATTGGAAACAGACTTTTATTTAACAGAAACGTACACAAACTTGATACAAACCCTACATTATGCAAAGCTTTACCATGATTCTACACATGTTATAACTTGTGGGAGTTGGTTGGAGAGTGGATTATTATTATAATTATTAGCATCTTGAAAAAGGACATTTTCTCTCAGAAAATGTCAAAGGAAGGACTACAAAATGATACAGAGACCTTCCTGGTGATCTCCTCCAGGGACTGGCCTTGAAAGGGCTGGCAAGAAGTCCGTGCCCATCTAATCTGCCCTTGCAAAGGCGAAAGAGAGACTCTCGGGCTCAGAACCCTTTCACTAACACTGCCGCTCAAGACTTTTGCGGAGAGAAATATCCAGCGTTAGACTGTGCGTTGATCATTATGACTCTGCTCGCCAGTGAGGGAAACTCAAGAGCATGAACGTGTAAGACTGGGAGTAGAACCCGGTGGCCCGGCCGGTCACCCCAGCTCCTTCACTAGGCCTCAGACACAATGCTGAATGCATTTCATAATCCACCTTCACTTCCACCAACATGGCCATAGAAGGACAGGTCAGACCACTCGCCTTTCTCCTTTTTACCCCCACCAGCAACTGAATTTGAGGCTTCCAGTCTTTCAGGCTGGCCTTCCTTGCCTTGGGGACACCCAGCATCTCAGGCCCCCAAAGCCGGCTCCCTTTGCAAGTCTCCTCTAGGAGCTGTTAGGGAACAGAATTAATATCATCCCAGCTGATGTTTATTTTTTGTTCTTTTTCCCCTCTCTCTTTCTCTCTGCCTTCACTGTACTATTTTAAACAAAGCTGTCTTTGTTCAAATCTATTGAACTCGTAGAGATACATTTAATCGCTAGATGGAATTCCTTTCAGAGCTAGGCCTTGTCAAACATGATAACCAGGAGGCAGGCTGCTTCTTGACCTCACATAAATGGGGCTTGCCTTGGGTGAGGGGAGAGTTTGTTTGTTTGTCTGTTTGTTTTGGGGGGAGCAGAGAGACTGCTGATAGCCCTTGTGGCTAATTTATTTCAGTCAAGTCTTAACACATAATCAAACACTTTCAATAGACTTTTGAAGAAGAAGGAAAAAAAAAACTGATCACTCCTCACTTACCACATCCAACTTGCAGAAATAAAAATACCTAAAGAACATACATGAATGGCTTTTTCAAAAGCCTGAGAGAGCAGAGTTGATCTTTATTCTCTTATTAAAAATGTGGGCTACTTTTCCTTAGAGTTAATATGCAGTCTTTATTTTACATTAAGTCCTCTTTTGATTTTCATGTCTTCACAAAATTGCTTTTAACTTTTGAAGTTGAAGGTACTTTAAACAAAAATACCGTGCCACAACAGCACCTTTTCTTTTAAATATTGAAATAAATAAAATAGTTAACTCTTTTTTCTTTTGTCAGTCTGTTTGTGTTCAGTTATTTCTATTGTAGAGCAATTCCAGTCTGACCTGGATACTTTCTCACAGACACTTACAGAAAATGTAATGGAGGATTTAAAAAAAAAAAAATCTTCTTATTGCACAAAGTGAGGCCATTCCAGAGACTTCTCTGAGCTGAGCTGAGTTGTGCTGGAGGCTTTTCCACAATCCAGGCTCCTGTGTTGGCGGAAACACATGCGCAGGAGGGGGCCAGGCAAGGGAAGAGGAAGAGAAGGAGGAGGAAGAGGAGGAGGAAGAGGCGCAAATCCTCGTGGCTTCTTTCCACCTTCTTCGGAAATGGCTTGCTTGAAGGACGCCAGAGTCCCCGGGCCATAGTGTGGACTGCAGAGGGAAAGGCAATGAAAGATAAAACAAAAAACAACGGCACAGGACAACTGCCTAAAAAAGAAAGATTTAAATTAAGGAAGTGGTGGAAATGAAATGAATTGGAAAAAAAAAAGAAAGAAAGAACGGAAACAACTAACTAATTGCCACATGAATGAGGCCACGGCTGTGTACAACGAGAACCAAACTAGTGTTTCTTGTGCCTTTAACAACAGCAGCTCGAAATCAATCAGGAATGGGGCAGGTCAGTTGCTCCTGGGCAACAGAATGACACAAGAAACAGGATGCAGCTGGATTTTTCAATTCCTAGGTGGCGTAGTAGGCAAAACTGGGTGTTGGCAAAATCTTTTTTTTCTCCTCTACTTGGAAATGAAACAAACAATCTTCTCCCTGTTAAAATACTCCAGAAAGACCATTACGATATAATCTGTCGCCTGTCACCTAAGTGGAAATGAGTAGTTTCTATGGTACAGGACCAGGTGCAGTCATAGAAAACCCCAACGGACGCCCCATTTGGTCTAAAGGACAAAAGGACACTGCTTTGATGCCTACACTCTCACCCCTAATCCTGCCCCAAGTGATTCCAAGGGTGTCAGAATTACTCAGACAGAGAATCAAGCCAAGATATCTGTTCCAGTCCTCAACTAGCCCCGTGATCCCAAGTGTCAGCCTTGGAACGTGGTGGCAGTTCAAACCCGGTGGGTCCTTTAGCCTGGATGGTTACCAACCAGGCATGGATTTTGCTTCTAGCCGAAACGAAATCTGCCACGTTATCTTGGTCTTTGGAATGGAGTAGTCGGCACAAAGGAGTAAGCAAGAAAACCAAGTACTATCACATTTCACCCCAGAAGCAGTTCTTGAGGGCAGAGGTGGGTGCCCCCTAGAGTGTCCAGCTCACTCTGAGTGGCGAGGGAAGGAGGAAAGCAGGGGCCGGGGTGGAGTGGGGTCCAACTGGAAAGCGGCCAAGCCAGCAGGGAACAAAGTTCAAAATCAAATGAGCCAATCAGCCTCTTCCAAGTTGAAACTCCCCTTCCCATCCCCTATCTCTCCTAGTACCCAAGGTATGACTCACTGGTCAGGTGTATAGGACTGGATTAGATGGATTTCCAAAGCTAAGACTCTACCCATCCACCTATGCTTTCAAAGGGAGACTGAGAAAGGCCTCATTTCCACCCACCACCGAGCCCTCCCTCCACACCTGTTCCTGTTTCTTTCCTCTCCATCCCATCCCATCCCTCTGTCTCCCTCTCAGATATGCTTCTCTGCTGCCCCTTCCCAGGTTCCCCTCCTCTTCCCTCATGCTCATCTCTTCACTGTTCCACCTCCTCCAGCCCCTTCACTCCAGTGACAGAACAGCTGGCCTTTCTCCAGACCTCCCAGAGAGCACCTGCCAAGTTGGGCTTTCAGTCAGACTTTCACCCCCTGCGAGGAGTCTTCCTGTCCCTATTCCAATGGCCCAGACGCCCTGGCCCCTCTGCCGCTCATTTGGTGAGTCTGTCTCATAACCATACCCCATGCCCTTTCCATTTCCTCAAATTTCTACCTTTGACCCCCCAACACACACACACACACACACACACACACACACACACACACACACACGAGTCTTCTTCTGCCCTACTTAAGCCATCTCGAAAATAGCTGGTTGGTTCCCAACTTTCTGCTCCTAAATCCATTTTCTCTTTCTGGGCCAACTGCAGGCCACTGGGAATGTCCTGCTATGTCTTGGTCTCCTCCTCTCAGTCCCCTTCAGGAGGCTTACTTTCCATCCCTCCACACATCTTCAACTTCCCCCTCACCCCATCCTCATGTCCTCATTCACTTCCCCCCACCCCACATCACTGCCTCCTGGCTCTCATCTACCTCCTCACTTGACCAATGGCTGCTGTGTCCAGCTACAACTTCAACCTTTCTGCCAACAAAATTTCTTGAACATCCACTATGCATAGAATGAGACACTAAATCCTTCCACTAATTAGCTCAGAAACATTGCTCAGTTCTGTTTGTTTCAACAAATAATTATGGCACAATGGTGTCGGGTACTGTCCAAGGGACACGAATGACATCATCTTTGCCCTCGAGGAACTTATCATCTGTTTGATGAGAAAGACTACAAAAAAATCCTAGTATGTTGTAATAAGCACTAATCCTAGTGACATGAACAAAATGCTACAGAACAATACTTAAGCACTTTAAAAAAAATAATGTGATTTTTGCCATTTTACATGTTTCAGGTTGTGATTCCCAGCTTTGCTTTTTGTTGAGCTCTATCTCCATTCTCTCTGACAATAGACACTTTTGCCTACAGATTAAACCGTCAAGCTAGAGCTCTTTGTTGATCTGGATGGCTTCCCCTAAGAAAATCTCCCTGACTACTGTGATTCCCAGCAAAAATAATCACATACCACCCCATGACACTCTTACACATTTTTAACTACTTATGAATATCTAGTCTGCCCAACTAGATTGCAAATAAATCCACTGGCCCCATGTTTAATTTCATCCTATCCTTCACAGGGCTGAGCTGCTATTACTCAGTCCCTAGCCACAAAATGAGTGAAAATATTTTCCTCCAAGGTCTACAAACATACTAGCCTGAACCTCAGCTTAAGGGCCAAATTTCTAAGTCACTCGTAATGCAGTAAATCAATCATGAACCCCCTGACACTATGCACTAAGAAGGATACAACCTCATTTCTGTGGTATTCTTACCGAAAATGCATAACCTGCTTTCAATCATTAGGAAACAGCACACAATCCTAAAGTGAAGGACTTCCTATGAAATGATAGCCAGTATTCTTCAAAGGTGTCAAGGTTATGAAGGTCAGAGAAAGACTGTGGAACTAACTACCCCAGATTAAAGAACTTTAAGAAAACATGACAACTAAACATAACATGTGATCCTGGATTGGACCCTGAACTAGAAAAAGGACATGAGTGAGACAGTTGGCAAAATTTGAATAGAGTCTGTAGATTGTAGTATTGCCTCAACGTGAATTTCTTGGTTGTGATCATTGTACTGTGGTTATTTGAAGAATCTGGGTAAAGAGTATGTGGGAATTCTCTTTATTATTTGTGCAAGTTTTTTGTAAGTATGAACTTATTTCAAAACTTAAAAAAAATTTAAGTCTTAGTCATTGGTTAAGGACCAGTGTTGAAATACTCTGGAAACCTAATTGCCAATGCTTTTTAGCCAATAAAAAGTTGGTAAAGTTTAGTTCTGACAGGGATCTTCCATCACTCTCAGCTGTTTTGTAAATCAATCAAGCTGAACGTTTTTTCCTAAACTGTTATTTTGAGTAAATGGTCAGAAATCACTTTTATTAAGTGCAACAGTATCATATAATTCAATGTTTCAGTGTTAGAAGTACTTGGGTATGTGAACAAAACACAGCCTGAAGTGTTCACTCCCTGCCACCTCACTCCTCCCACCCTCACCCCCACCCTGATGTCACCATCAGCACATTGACCATTTAGAAAGCTCAACCTCAGTTCTTTGGGAAGGTTCATGAAGACTTAGACCTAACCTCTCAACAGGATTCTAAGATGATAATAGCTTGGGGGTTTTTTGGTTTTACAGCATCAGATGCCTCTTCTCAATCCAGTAAGGTCTTGAATGAAAGACCTCAAAGCCCTTGACTAATTTTACTCAAGAAATCTTCAAAGTGAGATCTGTGGAGACATCACTACAGCCTGAGGAAAGAGTATTAGAAGACCCAGATAACACCTACTGACCCTGGAACCTCAGACCAGTCATTTAACCTGAACGAACCTCAGTTTCCTCATAAGCAAAATGGAAATAAATAACCTCCACTCTACCTCACGCGGTTGTTTTAAGAATCATGGTGAGGTAATGTTGGTTATATATTATGATAGGGTAAGGAACATCCATATCCTAGGGATAGAGAAACCATGGCAGAGATACACAGAAACAAACTCACACAGGAATTGAGTCCAGAACCCAGAACTTTTCTACTCTAGTCTTCTACTCCCTGGATCAAAAATGCCTCACTCAGAAAATACACAACACAAGTAACGTCACTTCCAATGGCTGAACAAGATCCCCCACAGAAAAATTCCTAATACATGAGTCTGCTCAAACTTTAAGTTCAAGATCATGTTCATCATATGTAACAGGAGGCATATTGGGATAATATTAATTAACTTTATTCCACCATGAAGTGAGAACCTCCGAACAGTCTTTAGTTCTCTCCCCAAGTAATGATCTTGTGTTCCTTCAAGTGCTATATAAAGGCAGTGGGGCAATACCCATTAGGTGCAAAGAGAGATGCAAAGTAAGCAGGAAGACTTAAAGGGACACTATTGATGTGAACATCATATTTTTTTATTAAATCCTTCTCTCTAAAATACCAGCAGCAAATTGCATTGGTGACTTTAAAGTACCTATAAAAAATTAAATTAACACTCACTCCCAGTGTTAATGGTGATTAGAGGTTCTACTCTCTACATAGTCTCAGTAACAGATGTAAAGGATTAGATTGTCCTAGGTAGGAAAAAACAACAGGTAAACAACAACAATAATCACCTTTACATCAGCAGTTCCCCCCAGGGGATTTGAATGTTGCAACAAATTTAGAAAGTTCTATTATCTTTGATTCTCCTATCTTTGGGCTAGGTCTCAGAAAATTAGGTGACATTTCTGAAGGATTTGGGGTGGTGCTTTACTGACATGATGATAAAAGAAACTAGTCAGACCATTTTCATCCTGATGATTCTAATTTATTTTATATTAATATTTGAGTATCAATACTTTTCTTAACAAAAGCAACAACAAAACGATAGATGCGCTGACTGCTCACACAACTCTTGCAATTTCTGAGGTCGCAAAAAAGTAGATCTTTGTCCCTAATAGGCATCAGGAGGGAACGTATGGAAATGATGATTTAGAAGATGAGCTCTCTATAAAATTCTGCACAGAATTTTAATTGGAATTATCTTTTGGGGATCTAATTGCTTACTCTTCAGTTTTGAAATCGCTTTTAATAAAGTCACCTTTTAAAGGCCTGAGAAAAGGGAAGGGAGATATATATGTATATATTTTTTTTCCATGTATATGCAAGGGGCAGCACAGAACAATAACAAAAGTAAATAGTATGAGTCCTGGGGTCAGGTTGCCAAGGACCAAAATCTGGCTCCTTATTAGCTGCAGGGCTTCAGGTACATTCAATTACTAAGCCTCAGTTTCCTCATCTGTAAATTGTGGATAATACAAGCACCTACCTCACGGGTAGTCAAGAGGATTAAATGAACTATTCCAGGGGAAACAGAACAAGACCTGGCATATAAATGTTTGGCCATATAAAGAAAGGAAGATAAAGATATAACAATGACCATCAAGGCATTTGGAAATCCAGGAAAGCCAGCTTCCTCCTCCTATGCCTCCTTTCAGAGTTTTCTTCCTTCCCCTTAAGACATTTTCCTCCAAAGCAATGTCCATTTTACCCTTTCAAATGTAACTCAGTCTCTCCGGGTTGACCTTTCTCAATGAAAAGTGAAAGATTTGAACTTGATTATCTTCAAAGTCCCTTCCAGTTCTTCTCCTGTTTTTTTAAAGGATGTAAATTTTGAGTCTGTTGAAAGATACTGTTCGCAAGGTGAGACAAGGTACTCAGGCAATGCTAAGATGCGTGACTATGCTCATCTTGGCTACACCAACTGAGAAAGATGAGGATATCTGCCACCTCTAGCAAGAGACACTGAAGATCAAGCTATACTAGTAAAACTAAAATAGATAAGCAGTAGTCATCCTCAGATAAATCTTTCCATGGGAGTGTGTTTAGACAGTTCATTATTGGTTCTCCCTCAGAACCCCAAGCTAGACTCTGAAATTAGGTGACTTTTTATAATTTGTTTTGATTATGTGGGTTTTTAAAAATTTCAAGTTCAAAGTCAAGCTGTCATTGAGAATTTCAGGACTACAAACAACTGTTGGGTTGGCCAAAAAGTTCGTTCAGGTTTTTCCATACGCTCTTACAGAAAAACCCGAACGAACTTTTTGGCGAACCCAATACAAGATTACAAATGACAGTATAGATTGGTTGGACATATTTTTATTAATGTAGAAGCTCACATTTTACCAGTGAGAGCAAGTCGTAATGCTGTGAATCCAATGTCTGAGTCAAAGTAACAGAACAGATGAAGTAAAGAGGTGGAGGATGACAGCAAGAGCAGATTGTATCCCCTAAGCAGAAACCAACTGGAACCAACTACGCTGGCTTTTTCACACACGTGAGCATGTAGGAATATTACAATGTTGGAGGTTTATGCCATATTTCCTAGGAACAGGGCCACATACAGATTAGGTAGAACATCCCCAAAGTGGGTGACGTGGTTCCTTTCATTCTCTCACAACTGAGCACAAACGCCCAGGAGAGCACTTACACATTTCAAGCAGGAGGAAAGTGGAAGCCCTGTCTGTCTCAGGCTACCAGGGAAGCACAAGGAGTCCTTTTGTTGGTTTCTTTGCTTGGACCTTTCTTCTGTTGGGTTGGTTTGTTATTTTAATGAGAGGTCTAATTCGTGAGTTCTGCAAAGGCTGGATTGTCAAAGCAGATCTTCCCAGACACTTAAGCCTGTTGCCTGGGCAGCCTCTTGGATCTCCCAACCCAAGCCAAAGGGCAGTGCCTACATCTCTGGACCTACGCTCTCATGAAGGCCGGAGACCCTGACCACACTTAGTGGGAGCTTAGAATCTTCAAATCAACTAGGTTGAATGTTGTGCCTAATCAGAGATCTTCTTTAACTTGGATGCATCCCCCTGGCTGTTGAATTGGTAACTGGAGCAAGGAGCTCCACCCTAGACATGCAGCCCCCTCAATTCCTACCCAAGGACAGCAGCCAACTCGAACCTCAGTTCCCTGGACTCTGCTTCCAGGTATGGCCAAGGAAGGCAGAGTTAGCCAAGCACTCCCCAGCCGTTTTCTCTTGCAGTTGAAGCCAGAAGTCCACCATTCTCCACACAGAGCCTCCCAGAGCCCAAGCAAGCCTCAGATCCCACACCTAGGCCTGGGCCCACATAGGTATGCATGCACACACAGACAGCAGATGGCTGGGTAGAAGATGTTCCAGTGGCCACTCCCACACGAATAAGGGGGTCCGAACCCAGAAAAACAAAAGACAAGTTAGGAGCGGGGGAAAGGAAAAAAAGAAAGAAGGAATAAACTTAAAACAACTATGATGGTTTTCCCTTATTGTAAGACACGTCAGCCAGGACATACCTTTTGACTAGGACCGCACAGCTGTTCATCCTTGGGACTGGCTGACCAACAAGGTAGATGGTCTTCATCACCCCAGGGGCCTTGAGCAAGTGTTGCTTTGGTTTATTTCAGGAGGTGCTACTGGAAACATAAAACAAAGTGCCTGGAGGGCACTATAAAAAATAGAAGAAATATGGGAGACTTGATCATCCAATGGGTATTTATACGTTTTTAAACAGGGGTGAGGGGAGAGGGAAATCTACTGTGAAGTAACGTCCTTTCTTCCATGAGCGCGGCCTCGGGTGGTTTGGTCACTGTTGAGTCCACGACTTTCTGCTTATACTCCATTCCTGTGTTTGGAAATTGCTCTCCACCAGGAGGAAAGTGAGGAAAAAACCAGCAACAAGAAAACAGCAGCTCTGCTGACGGAGAAGGAGGATCCCACAGGCGCTGCAGGTCAGGGCCCAGGGGCTGGACGGGGGCCACACACAGGCTGCCCGGCTTCTCAGGAACTGCTGGCATGTTCTCGCAAGCAGAGAGGAAGATGGAAAGGTCGGGGGAGGAGAAATGGGGAGGGGGTCTGCCGTGGGGAGCCACCAGCTCCGTGGGGTACCAAGTACCATCCTCTCCCGTCAAGGAAATCCTCCCCCATACAGGCTTTCTTCAAACAGGATATTACTTCAGTTTCTTTGATTTCCCTTCTCTCTCTCTCTGTCTCAAAAAAAAAAAAAAAGGCCTGCTTCTAATCATAGCTAGAAGATATAAAATATCATTTTTTAACGTTATTGGTTCTTTGTTTCCAAACCCAATGTTCCTCCTCTCTTCGTTTTGCCAATAAATGGGAAAACTGAGGAAATCAACTCTGCTCATGTCAAAAAGATCCCCTCCC
Organism: Pseudorca crassidens; assembly: GCF_039906515.1. NCBI lineage: Eukaryota > Metazoa > Chordata > Mammalia > Artiodactyla > Delphinidae > Pseudorca > Pseudorca crassidens. The sequence goes on along the minus strand of NC_090296.1, from coordinate 30,288,746 downwards.
CCCAAAAAACGAGATAATCCGCCTAACTTCCCATTTCTATGGAAAATAAATAGTACATCACGATGCCATCTCTCTGAAGGACTGTTATTCTTTCTTTTGTTCTGTTTTGTTTCAGTAGTCTGTGCTTCTGCTGTATGTACCCTAAATAAAGGGAAGGAAGGGGGAGGGACAAGTGGAAAGTGAGAGGAAAAAGCAAGGATGAAGGGAAAACCTAAATTGTCTTTCATTAAAAAAATATATATATCAGAACCAGAGCAATGACCAAAGTCACAGGGTGATGGCTAATTGCCCAGAAAGTCCATTCCGTGCGTTTAGCAACTGCCCTTTTTATCTGCTGTGGGCGAACCCCGGCCACTGCGGCGTCCTCGGCAGGAGCGAGGCTCTTCCAAATCGTCCTCATCAAAGCCGTGGAAAGTTGAGGTGTCACTTTCTGACGTGGAACCGAATAAGTCCTCCGTGGTGCGTGCTGCGGCCGCTGCCTCCTTCTCCTTCCTGCCTTCTCCTCCCAAATGAGCTGACATGTATGATGAATATATCAGCACATGGGTTAAGCAACAGACAGCATTATTAATATTCTTATTACATTATTACAGTGTTATTCTTAATAGCAAAATCATAAACCATTTCACACCAAAAGGGATTAACTGGGTGTGTCACCTGGTGACAGGGGTTTGGGGTAACGGGACAAAGCCAACATTTCCAGGGAAAAGGATTCTCCCCTCCCTGAAAAGGCATCATCTCTACCATAATATATTTGTCCACAGCTCTGACAGTGCAAGATTCAACCACAATCTTTCTTTCTTCTCTTCCGAAGGCACACATTCGCATGCACGCTCGCTCAACCCACCCCAGACAATGCGTTTCCTTGGTGGTTTTTAAGCCTGGTTGGTATTTCTTTGGTGTTTTCAGTTGGCGTTTCTTTGCACAATGTTTGTCCTTCACTTTGACAGTCAGCTTTACAAAGGTATTACTGTCAGATAACCCAGTCAAGGTGGTTAAGCCTCCATCCGTTTTATTTTTATTTTTACCCGTTTCTAATCCCATTCTTTCCATACCCTTTCAATTCTGCCCTTACATCATGTAGTTCATTTGCACTGAAAGCAAAAAGAAGTTGGAAAGTCTGATAAGTGGTAGGTAATAAAAGAGTCTCCCGTTTTCTTTAACCACTGGAGGACATTTCTGTGATCTGCACCCACACACGTGCACATACACATACACGTGTGTGTGCACACAGGCATGCACGCACACACGCCAGGCCCTAAACACACCCAGGTCTGAGTTACTCCAGAAAGTCCAGGGTTGTCAAATCTAACTCAGAGCACTGAGAAAGTGGGAAGTAGGGGTGGAAAAGCCGAATAAAAGACTGTATCCTGAAGTCTATAAAACTCCGGTAGAGACTTTTTCACGTTCCAAATGGGCCCCAGGACTGCCCCCGATGAGGTCATAAGGTACCATTTAGGGTGCCAATTTCTGGAATCTCACTTTTTCTCCCAGGAAAAGTAGGTAGTGGGGTAGATGGGAAGGAAAAGACAGCTCTTCTGAGCTCCACATTCTTCCTTGGAAGGACTCCAGGGAGGTCCTAGAGAAGAAGTATTGGCCCACCTGCCTTAACGAGCATATCCCATGGGCTAATGCCACCTGCTTATTCCCAAGATGTTGACTATTTCAGGAACATCAGAGTCAGACCTTGACTAAATTATCCACCAAAATTAATCCCTGGCGAATGCAACGAGAACACCTAGGCTGGTATAAAATGGCCCCCTGAGTCACACAGCAGACAGATCCTTGGAAGAAGAAGCTGAGTAAAGGCTGTGAAGAGAGAAGCTTTGTACAGAAAAAAACAACTGCCCACTTCTGGTCCCCCGTGGATCAGATCCAAGTAGCCGTCTTTTGTAGGAAAGGGAGAGGAGAAATTTCAGAAGTTTTCACTGAGAATTCTGAAGCTGCCTTCTCTAACTCCTCCCAAACCCATAGCAGTCCATAAAATTCTGCCTAGAGTATCATGCCACCAAGTAACTTGGTTTCTGGTGGTAAAGATTTTGTCTGATCGCTTGCTTTTTAAAAATGCTGAAGTGAATTTCATTTGTTTCATTTTCTTTCTGAGTATCTAAACCCCTCCACTGTCCCATGGGCCCTCTCTTCTAAGCTGGCACCAGTAGGATAAAGAGTTCAACGTTAGGTATCACGTTTGGCAAGTGAAGGGATTGACAGAATTGCACAGATGGGCCACCCTGTCAGGGTCCTTAAGGGTTAAATGCGGAGGGTTGTATGCAGTAAAAACCACAGTGCTTTTCCAATTACTGATTTGCTGTTCAAGTCAGTCTTAAAGCTTAAACAACCCAAGACCAAATACAAAAGGACTAAAGCTAATGTCTGCGGACGGAGCGAGGGAAGAACTGAGCTGCTATAGTAAAGCCGGGTGTGGTCATCTCAGGCCTTCTCTCAGGACTAGGAGTAGAACAGATGCTGGGTAGAGAGGTGGGAAGGAGCCATGACTCCTGGCTGGTGGAACGAACCACCCAACCAAACTGTATTTCACCTACCAGTCAGCAGTTGATGAGACTAAAGATGAGTCTGAAACCTTCTCTCCTCCCTGCCTTGCACTTTGGCCTCGTTATAACATAAAACAATATGAAAAGCCAACCACGATCCAGCGCAAAATAATGGAATTTGAAAGCAAAACAGCTTGCACAAAACTTGAAGACCTGTGCTCATTCTAAGAATGGAAGAACAAGACCAATTTTAGTCTCTGAATAGACTGAAGATGAAAATTCAAAACATGCCAAGTCAACTGCAGAGGAGTCCTAAGAACACCTGCCCTTTGCCTCCTTGATCGACCGGGCTCTCTTTTGCTTTCCACATGAGAAAATGGGATAAGTGGCCAATGGGGTGGCATCTATGCAGCTACCCAGAAGCGCAGGGGTCTGTGCCCCCCACAGCTCCAGATGTGGCTGCTCTCCCAGTATTCACGTTTCCACATTCTTCCGGTTTGCCCCGGGCACTTCTGCAGAACCAACGCACCTCTTTGTTACGGGCATGTCACCCGATACAAGGAAGCACGTTGCCTGTGTCTCCGGCTGTTTCCACACTGTCTCACTGTCGTCCACAACAACACACACAAAGAAATATACACCTCACAGAAAGGCCGGACAGACAAAAGCCCAAACCTTCTTCTTTCCCTTTTCCCCAGATCCCAGGGCATAACTTCTAGTTCGTAAGCCTCAAGAAGGAACAAATCAAAATAACCTGAAAACCCATCTCCACTCGAAGTATCATCACCGTCACTTCTGCACCCACCCTTCAGCCCCTGACCCCCACAAGATGGCAGAGAAGTGCGAGTGGAAGAGTTCCTGGTCTACGGGCACATGATGCGAGAAGGGGCCACACTCACCAGAGCGTCCACAGTCTGCACAGGACACCAGCTCTTCCGGCCTCCCACTCTTCTTGTTCATGTTAGAACCCCCCAAGCAGAAGTCACAGTAGTTATTGGGAATGACTGTCCCATCCGGTCCTTTCTGGGCTGTGGAAACATTTTTTTAAAAATCCAATATTAGGCTCTGGTGAGTCTCCACCGGCCCCTCTTCTCCCATGGTATGGCAGAATCTGCTCCAGAAAGAATATGAAGTTTAGAATCTGAGGTTTTGTTACAACCAAGTTGTTAACTTGGGCAAAGTTTTCTTTATGATTCTCCTCGGTTCAACCATACCAATGTCTTGCAAGCCATCCAGAGCTGAGTTTGATTGTAATGTTTGTCAGCTCTGTGTTTTTATAGAAACTACTCTGCTCTTCTGATTGGATCCCTGGATCAGTGAAGCATCCAGAAGGCCTTACCAACCAAATGAACTTCTCTCATCCCTGAACAATGAGCCCTTGGGACCCAAACATCAGATGGTAACCATCAACGGTGGTGCGACTAGAGGAAGAGAGAAAGGTCACTACCTAGGCCTTGCCCTTGGGAAAGATGCTCTCGTTTAGGAGATATTCCTTCTGTCTCTGAAAAGGAAAACAAAGAAGCACTGATGGGGGATCATTTGCAGGAAGGACCCTGAAGATGCTCTGGGGGACTCTGATGCACCTGTGGGCAGGTACACAGGTGTCCACTCTTGTTCAGCCCCATCTCCCTGAAGTCCAGACTTGTTGGTCATGGAAAGCACCCAGGACTAGTTAATCAGCAGACCCCAAGTGCCTAGAATCAGAACTGAACACTTAGCTCAGCCTCATACCGGAGATGGGTTGAACGGTGAGTTAGTGAGCATATCGGAGGCTTAGACTTTCCTAAGCCACCCTTACGGAAAGGCCCTACACAAAGACAAAGGAATATCTTGGGACATGATTTTAAAAACAAAGCCTCGTGAAAACAGCACATGTCCTCAAGCACTGAAATCTCAGTGTCTAGGGGCTGGTTAAAAAGCCTTGGACAGGTTCTTTGCATGAGAAGAAATCCTTCCATTTTACTTGTTCTTTGATCCCTATTGTGGACATTTCTTTGTCATGTTAACGCTCCCTGTTTGTGACTAAGAAGAAAAGTCTCTCTGTTTATGGGATCAGCCTAAACCACCGGGGTATCTTCCTCTCGCCTATCCCCAATGTCTGCCCCTATCGTTCATTATTCACTGCCTAACATTCATCAGGGTACAAATCTGTAAAAGGAAGCAGATATGTGAGCAGCAATACCATCCAGACAGTAAGTGATAAACGGATTCACCGACTTTAATATGATTCCCCCTGGCCTCCGCTTCCTCCATGCTTCTGCTTTGCCTCTAGGAATAGAAGAACTTACCTGGGGAAGGCGGAAGACAAAAGCTCACAGAATTGCATTATAGAGGGTTAATCCATTTATCAGTTGCTATTTGGATTGTTTAATCAGTTTCTAAGTCATTGATTTTCATCTTCAGGGAGGCAGACAATTCTCTGCAAGAAAAATGTGGGCTGTTTGTGGCAGACAGAGGAGGGGGCCACACCCTGTGGCCTGCGGAGTGTGGGTTTTTCTTCATCAGTCACTGCATCTCAAAGACAGATGTGTGTCATACGGAATGGTTTTGCAAATAATCTCCAAAAAGCAGGACGTCCGCAAAAATTTTATTCTGCCTATAAAATTTTCATTGCCCAAATCCAGAAAGAAGTCCCTTTCTTCTTTCTTTCTCAGTTGCCATCTTAACCACTTTTAGAACTCTCTCAGGACTTCCCTGGTGGTCCAGTGGTTGGGACTTTGCCTTCCAATGCAGGGAGTGCAGGTTCAATCCCTGGTCTGGGAGCTAAGATCCCACATGCCTCGCAGCCAAAAAACCAAACCATAAAACAGAAGTAATATTGTAACAAATTCAATAAAGACTTTTTAAATGGTCCGCATCAGAAAAAAAAAAAGAACTCTCTCAAGAAAATCCAAGTATGTCTATGAAGCAAATAAACTCGGGGTTTCCTGATTAAGCGACTATCATGGAAATCAATCAAAAGATGAACAGTAAGAAGAAGTGGGTTATATTAAATGTACGGGCTGAGTGTAAAACAGAGCTAAGTTTCATGATTGCTATGAACTAGATATAAAATGTGGAGATGCCAGTCACAACTTAGGTAGCTTCCTGCATGAAGAGTGATCAAAGAATCCCATGTATATCATCACACTAAACCTCTCACGAAGCCCAGGCTCATCACCTGCCTCCTGTTCTCTTTTTTAGGCCAGATTTTCTCCCCTTTCACAAAATCTTTAAGCAACAAAGAATCTGGTTTTTCTCCAACACACTATTCCTGTGATTTATGAGGATGGAGAAGTAGAATATAGAGTATAAGAATGCCCAGATAATTCTACAGTTTTCACCACCAACAGACCATTGGCAGAACACCCTACCGAATCAGGGACTCTAATATGGCAAGAAATAAAAAATTCAGAAACAATCTAGTAGAGCAAAGCAGACAGTGATGGAGAAATCAATCCTATGGAGAAAGACCAATGGAAGAGGATTTAATTCACCTGATGAAGAGAAGCTTCCGAGGAGACTGAAGCAGAGCAGGGTCCCCGCATACATTTGTTGGTATACAAAGCTCCTGGCCAAAGGGATGAAAATGGTGATAAACTTCCAGCTGCAGGCCCTGGTGTGTACAGTTGTGACATGCCAGGTGAGCGGGTACCATTTTAGTCCAGCGAGGGCCCAGTGTAGAAAGTGATAGTGAGCAGTTAGACCTCATTTTCCAGTGAAATCCTTTCCACTTCAGTTCCTACTCTCCCCTCACAACAGTGAGCTCAAGCTTCCTTCCATCTTGGTAAAATGGCATGGGATGGACTAATCAATAGCTTTCACCTCTGGTTCTCGTACATTTTGGGGTATTTAGGATTAGTGAGGGTTCTCCCATGGAGCTCTCCCAAGTCCCCAGCCAGAAATGACCAGTCAGGCCTTAGGGAGAGCACGCTGTTGACATTGCTTCTATGACCCTTCGCTTGTCTATACATGTATACACCTGCCTCATCACCCCATATTCAGTGGTTTACTCCTTCAGATCAGGGACCACATCCAACACATTGTTGGAAAACCTATGTGTCCTGCACACAGGAAATGGTTAACAATGATGTGTGAGATGAATGGCTTAGAAAAGGATGACAGAGAGGTAGGTAGGCAGCCCAGTGATGCCTCGGGAGCTCCTCCTAGGGGGACTGAGGCAGAGTTATCTGTCACTCTGAATATCACTCACTGCCTGGTTTATTTCCCCAGTCTCCAAAACGAAGAGCTGGTCCACGTCCAAATGAACGGTCGGTCATCTGGCCTGGGTCATGTCTAGCTCCCCGAGTACACAAAGTGGGTGGCCGAGAGCCCTGGGTTGCTGGAAGAATAACACTGTACTATTCCCTACTCTGGTAGGTGAGACATCGTCCTGTACACAGACATACAGGAAAAGTATAAGACTAGGACTCGCTGTCTCTTGAGAAGGCGACACCAGTTTGTGCCTACCCACCCAGCGCCCCCCATTCAACTGTTTGTTGAGAAGATGAAGCAGACACATATGACACTACAAAATGGTGACAGATCTTACGCTGATGCTTTACACACACTATTTCATTGATTCTCACAAGCATTTTGTGAAGTAGGGAGCATTTGACAGATGAGGTAACGGAAGCCCAAAGAGATTAAGGGGCTGGCTTCAAGCCCCAGTTAAGAAGTGGAGGAAGCGGGATTCACCCCCGGGTTGCCTGTGTCCTCAGAGACTCTTGTCTCTAATCACACTTCTCTGCCTCTGGGAAGTCCAGAGCCAACGTTGCATATATAATATTTCATAAACGTGATTCACCCAGTACTTTCTTTGGGAAGCCCAAAGTGATAAAAAGTATTGAGATTGGCCTGATGAAGCGGAAATTCCCTTTGAACTTAAGTTTAATGTCTCTACCACTGTAATCCATCCCGGTGGCCCCAGTTATTGTCATATAACCCGTGAAAACACTTCTCCAAAGAATTCCAGAGGCTCATGAAGGAATTTTTTTAAGTAAAGCTCACACCGTGGCTTTATTGGCCTTTGGCCTGACCCATCCGTGAGCAATTTCCTGGCACCGTCTATGAGGTCATTATTAAAAGGATTTTGCTATAAATAGGAAGCTCGCCCAGACCTTGCAAGTGCATTTAACTAGAGATTCTGCTTCCGCTTATGGGAAATTGAGTCCCACTTTATAGAGCAAGAGGACGGGGAGGCCAAAGACCCAAGTGGTATCTCGATGGCAGCGTCCGCGACGATGGCTTTGGTTTTCTGTTGATGAATGTTCATGGGCTGAGATCATATAAGCAATGCAAGGAAGCTGCTGGGAAAAGAAAGTGAACCTTGAGAGTTCAGGGGTTTACCTGGGGGGCGGGAGGGGAATAAGTTTAAAAAGCTCAAAGGAAAACAAACGGAAATCAGAACAAAGTTCATGAGGAAATCCCCCCAAATAATAATAATAACAGAAGGTGGGAGGGAACATTCAAATAAATCAACCCAAGAGAAAGGAAAAGCCAAGCCCCAGAGTCCCACCAGCGCACTCGGGAAAGGCTGAGCAGTCATTCTGGAACGGCAGTGTGGCGCATGACCATACTACAGGGTTCTCTACTTCATTCAGGCCACGTGTCGAGGGCAAACAAGGCCCCTAGACAGGGCTGTCTTTTCCCCTTTCAGCCTGATTTCTGCCGCAATACGCCTGCCTGCCGCTCAAGAGGAACATGAGCGATGGGCACAGGCTGGCCACAAGCAGCAGCCCCTCACCTGCTTCTGCCGAGACCAGAGCTGCAGCCCTAGTGTCCTAGGGAAAGAGGAAGCAAGCCAGAAGTTTAGGCTCCTCCATGGCACATCCACGAAAGCGTGACTTCACATCCTGGGCAGACGCTCCGACTGCCTGCCAGGGCCTGGTGTGCACAGACGCGGGGCCATGTCCCGTGCCCTCCACCCAGCCTGACCCCCGCCCCAGGCCAGCAGCTGTCTCCCCAGGGGCCGCTAGCAGGGGTGTGCAGCGCTCTGGGACCCCAGGGGCACAGAGAAGAGCCCTCCAGGAGGCGCTGTGCCTCTCCTCGCTCCCCTCACTCATTCCCCCACCACCCTCCACGGCTGACAGTTCCGTCCCTCCACGGGTCTGACATGTTGCCATGGCAACCAGAATCCTGGGCTCCGGCAGCCTCTGGTCTTGCCACCTGTTATTACTTCATCTCTCAAGTGTAAAGCATCCTAGCCTGGTGCCATTTGGCGGTGCAGAGCGCATCTTCGGAGGACGGAGTAAAGAGAAGGGGAAAGGAAAAGACGGAGAGCGGAAGGCAGCCTCAGGCTGGCCACACAGGGCACACTGGACAGGCCAGGCTGGAGGAGGAAGCTGCGGAGACGGGGCGGGAGGGGAGGGAGGGGGTGAGCCGACGTGCCTTCCCTTCAGAATCAGCGAGCAGGCCTCAGCTGGAGGCCACCGCCGCAGCCTGCTCCCTTCCACCCAGCCTTTAATGAGGGACCCGGGAGGGGCGGGGGAGGCAGCGGAAGGCTGAGGCTGTGAAGAGATCCGTGCTGGGCCCAAGTGGAGTAGAGTCAGGAGAGGGTTAAAGTGGCAAGATAAAGACTGTGGGGAAGGCTGGACCAGAGGGCACACAGAGCCTCCAAGCCTGGATAAATGGCCTTAATTCTCATGCTCTCGCTCACCCCACCCCTTACGTGTTTACTCATATAAATTATCCCCAAGGCCTGACACCTTTTTTCATTGCTTCCCTAGAACTGATGAAAAAATAAATCCCACGGATCCAAGGAATAAAAATGTTGGGCTTCCATTCAGGCTGGTTCTTCTTGGCCACCTAATAGCAACTCTGGTCCCACCCTGGGGCTCCAGAGGGAAGACAAATGATGCCTTCCTCCCTGAATGTGGAAGGCGGGGCAGCTGGGGAGCCCGGTGGGGGAAACGAACACCGGGGTCCACTCAGCACATGACCGTCAGACCTCACGCACCATTTTGCCACCTGGCATTGCGCACAGGGTGAGTGTATGATAGGGATTTAGGAGGGGGTACTGCTAATGCAGAATGATTCCAGGCCCCGAGATTAGTCCCCCTGGAGACGAAAAGGCCGAGGGCTGATTTAATAAGCCCTTGGGTTTATGGATGGGCCTAAGTCACCGTATTGTCAAAGACAACAGGAGACAGAAGGAGCTGAAATGGCAGTGCACGCTACCAGAAAGCTGGACACGAGCGCGATTCAGCAGTTAAAGGCACGGTCGCGGAAGCAGGCTTCTCTGGAGAGGGTCTGCACCTGGGAAGGTGTCCCTGGCCCAGGTTTCTTTGAGTGCAGGCCCATCTAGAGGCAAGAGAATATGCTAGATGTCTTAAGGCCCCTTTTAGGCCTATTATTTGAGGATTATAATAGGGCGAAAGAAGAGCGAAGTTTTTCAAACCCAGAGGAACTCAGCCTTTCATCCTTGCTTCATATTTGTGTACACATCTCTCTCCCTATTAGCCGTGAGCTCCCTGAGGGCAGGAGCGGTGTCTTTAATCTCTGAATCCCCAACACCTGGCACAGTGATTGACACAGAGCTGACAATAAATACTTAATGAAAGGATGGCAGATCTTCACAGAGGCTTTTGGGAGGGGGAAAAAAACACAACTGCCAGGCAAAGGGAAGTGAAAGACCAGGAATTCAGTGGATGTAAAGTGTCCCGAGTACTCAGTGACCATCCTAAGGCACTGCCAGCATCAGTCCTGCCCATAACAGGGGACATAAAGAGTGAGGGGCAAGGCTTCCCTGGTGGCGCAGTGGTTAAGAATCCGCCTGTCAATGCCGGGGACATGGGTTCGAGCCCTGGTCCGGGAAGATCCCACATGCCACGGAGCAACTAAGCCCGTGTGCCACAACTACTGAGCCTGCGCTCTAGAGCCCACGAGGCACAACTGCTGAGCCCGCGCGCCTAGAGCCCGTGCTCCGCAACAAGAGAAGCCAATGCAATGAGAAGCCCGCGCACAGCAACAAAGAGTAGCCCCCGCTCGCCGCAACTAGAGAAAGCCCGCGTGCAGCAACAAAGACCCAATGCAGCCAAAAATAAATAAATAATTTATTTAAAAAAAAAAAAAAGAGTGAGGGGCAGAAGCAACATAAAGAGTGGGAGAGCCCACTGGAGAGAATAAAGTGGTGGTGGAGAAAGCCAGTGGGTCTGCCCTCCCACGGGAATCCTCTCCCTTAGGCATTTCTTGGAAAACCAGGATGGAAGGAGTTAAGAACTCCCAGGCTCATTTGGCCCCCAGGGCCCCTTGAACCTCCTGTTTGGTCTCTTGCCAGGAGCCCTGAACCGTCCAGTGAGAATATAGGCCCTGTCTTACTATGTGCTTTGGTAGCTGTAGAATCTTTCTAAAAATTTTAAATGTGTGTCAGTCATCCCACCCTTCCTTGTACCTATCTCCTTTTCCTCTGTCTTTATGGAACACAAAACTCATACTGTTAGACACACACCTTGTAAATATTTACTCCCAGACACTGTGCTGTAAAATCAGAAATCACGTGTCTGCTCACACTGATGTCTCCATCTTAATGGATGTATCTGGTTAGAGTTGCCACTTGCCAGGAGTTTGGACACCATGTCACTACTTCTGGGACTAGATGGTCACATGACCCTTTGGTAATGTCCTTTGTGCTCCAGCCTTAGGCCAGCAACCCCAGGTCTGTTACTGACGCTTCTGAAGAGTGAGAAGAAGACTTAAGCAAAGTTGATTACTTTTCTCAGTGCTGATTAAGGAAAGCACAAGATGTTTCCATTTTCCAGTGGCAGGTCATGTGGGTCAGTTCATGCCCTGGTGTAGCAACTTGTTATTGCCACCAAATGAGTCAGTTGAGGGGGAAAACGTTTCACTTGAGAGGAACTATGTCAAAAGGGCTGTGAATGAAGTGGTGTCATTCCCCTGAGAGAAATGCAGGACATCCCAGTGCTGTAGGGCAGGATAAGCCTCGTCTGCTTCAGTTGTCAGGATATTATTATTGTGATGGCAGAATTCAGCAAGCTCCCTTCCTCTCTTGCTCAGCCTTGCCCCTCTCCACCCCTCGTCACCACCACCTCCACAGGACTCGGGTATGTCAACCCCAACAGTCCACAAGGGACCAGCATTTTCTGTGTCCTTCAGACTAAAAAGCAGTACTCAGGGAAAAGAAAAGGATGAGTCTCAAGCATCAGACCTGAGGGTGAGGAGAGAGTCAAGGGACCACAGAGCTGACAGGCAGCCCAGCCTAGAGATGAGGGCCCAGACCAGGAACACACCCAGAAAGCAAACTGGGAAGAGGGTGCTGGGAGCCACAGAGACATTCGCCCGTGGTAGGACAGGGCCTTAGGAAAAGAATGAAAACCAAGTTTCTCCCCCCAGATTGAGCAATGCAACCTGTTTCCTGGTTACCTGACTCGGTGCATCCAAAAGTAAAAAGAATTAAAGGGAAACACAGCTTGGCCATTGGTCTTTGAAAGCTGGATTTCTCTAAGGCAGTGGTCCACATAGTTCACATGACTTCTTAAAAATGCAAACTCTAGGCCTCCACCACCGATCTACTGAATCCAAAATTCTGGGGTGGGAGATCCGGAAGTCTGCGTTTTAAGGAACAGGTGATTCTGATGTGCTCAAGCTGGAGGACCACGGCTCTGAGACACATGACGGTCATATCACATTGTGTCATACACATCTGTTAGTGCTGTGCTGTATATGAATTGATTTATTTCAGCGTTGCATAACCCTATGATACAGAGGCATTAGTGTTCTGATTTTACACAGATGATACTTAAGGCACGAGGAAGCTTGTCTAAAGTCACGCTACGCTGGTCCTGAACCCAGGCAGTGTGGCTCTTAGCTGGCCCACCTGATACTATCCTGCCACGGGTACATACAACAACACACCCGAGGAAACTCAAGTCAGAGTGGTCAGCAGGCCCTAGAGGCAAGGGCTTCTCAAATTTGAGTGTTGTGCAGATAAATCACTTAGGGATCTCATTAAAATTCAGATTAGGATTCATAGGTCCAGGTAGGGCCTGAGAGCCCACATTTCTTACACGCTTCCCCGTGGGGTAGCCAAACATCCAGGTTTGCCTAGCACTGAGGTGTTTCCAGGGCACAGAACTTTCAGTCTAAAACTGGGAATACCCTGGGCCAACCTGGACAGGTTGATCACCTGAGCCCTGGGTGATGTGGATACTGCTGACCTCGCTCTGAGAAGCAAAAATGCAGGCCCGCAAGGTGAGGACTTTGGATTGTATTCAAGTGTGATGAAAGTTTTGACAGCATGGCATGGCATAATCTATTTTATACTTTTGAAAGACCACTTTGGCTACTCCTTGGAGAAAAGACTATAAGAGGTAAGAACGAAGGCAGAGAGACTAATAAAGAAGTTGCAATGATCCAGACAAGAGCCAGTGGTGATAGGGATGGAGAAACGGAAACTGATTCGGGGTATATTTTGGAGGGGTAGCCAAAAGGGTGGTGAAGGAAAACAGAGCCAAGGATTAATCCTAGGATTTTCACTTCAGGTACAGCATTATTTTTTTTTTTTTTAAGAACAAGGTCAGAAAGAGATATAAGAGCTTGGAAAGACTGAGACATAGAATGAGAGAGAAAGATGCAGGAAAATTATTGAACTGAGTGATGTGTGATTTTTTTCTAGAGCAAAACTCATTTATGAATTAAAGTCTCAAGCAGAATTTGTAAAGGGGGGTTCCATATAACATCATAAACAGCTAAAGTTCATTCTGAAGATTAAATTTGCCTGCTATGGACTGAATTGTTTCTCCCCTAAAATGCATATGTTAAAGCCCTAACCCTCAATGTGATGGTATTGAGAGATGAGACACTTATGGTGGGATTAGTGCCCTTATAAGAAAAGACACCAGAGAGCTTGCTTCTCTCTACCGACATGTACCAAGCAAAGACCATGTGAGGATACAGCAAAAAGATGGTCATCTCCAACCCAAGGAGAGAGTCCCCACCAGACACCATCCCTGCCATCACTTTTACCTTGGACTTTCAGCCTCTAGAACTGTGAGAAATAAATTCCTATTGTTTAAGCCACCCAGCCTATGGTATTTTGTTACACAGCCCAGGCTGACCTCGATACTGCCCATTAATACATTCATTTCTTTTGAAAAGCCACTATGCAATATGATGCACTTGACAATTGGCCTACAGGGGGAAATTAAGGGACATCAGTAGGACTATGATAAACATCCCAGGTTGAGATTGGGATCCATCACTTGGGGTTCCAATGTCCTGACATAACTGAATGGTGTCCAACTCAAGCACATTCACATCTCAGCTTCTCATCTTGCTAACTGTGTGACCTGGGGAGAGTTCCTCAACCTTTCTGAGCCTCTGTTTCCTCATCTGTAAAATGAGAGTAATGGCACATGCCTCACAGACTTGCAAACATTACACGAGATGACATGTGCAAAGTGCCTGGCACAAGTAGCTATTCCACCATGTCTTTCCCTCTTTCTTTTCCTCTGTAAAATAATTTTATTTCTGAAAAGGCAGGAAAAAGGATCAAAGGTGTAAATAAGTAGGCTTTCCCAAGAAGTGACACATGACTGGAGAATTCACATTCATGCTCTGTGTCCAAGGGCACATCCCTCAGTCTCTGTGTGCCTTGGTGTTCTCTAGGGGACATGGCACCTACCTTATAAGGTTACTGTGAGGAATGAATGAGATAAATGTGGCGTGCCTAGCACAGTGTCTGACACATTCAAGGAATGTCAGCAAGTATTATTGCCCTTGTCATTGATCAGGACACGAAACTCTTCAATCCCGAACTTTCTAGGTAATAGGCCAAAAAGGTGAGAGAAATAAAAGAGGCTCACAGGGCTTCCCTGGTGGCACAGTGGTTGAGAGTCTGCCTGCCGATGTGGGGGACACGGGTTCGTGCCCCGGTCCGGGAGGATCCCACATGCCGCGGAGCGGCTGGGCCCGTGAGCCATGGCCGCTGAGCTTGCGCGTCCGGAGCCTGTGCTCCGCAATGGGAGAGGCCACAACAGTGAGAGGCCCGCGTATCGCAAAAAAAAAAAAAAAAAAAAAGAGGCTCACAGAAAGGCAAGTGGCAGGTAGATGCCAGATCCTGGGGAAACGGGATGGTAAATACAGGGATGCACACCCGGCTAGATTCTGCTCCACAGTTTCCTTCCACCGGGTTTCACATATCCATCTTATTTCCCCAATTAGACCAGAAGTTGTCCTGGGACCGAGACCACATGTTATATCTTTTTGGAGCCCCAGTTACACTTGGCCCCACGAGTGGGTGCATGCACAGTAAGTACTCAGTAAACACTCATGTTTAGCTTATGTGGAAGGATTGGGGTCCCTTATCTAAGATTTAGCAAAGGATGTGCCAGGCTCTGATAGTTCCTCCTGATGCCAGTGAGACTCCCATAGGCAGTTAGCTTCTCAGCATCAACATGGCCACACACGGGCCCCGACGCAGGTTAGCCATTTGTGGTCCTGGACATGCTCTGCTGGCCTGAATGGCACGGAGATGGGATGTCGGCACCCTCAGAGTGTGGGCCTGGTGCCAGACACCCACGTCACCTCAGGAAGGCTCACGGCAACCCCGTGAGGGCAGAACGATGGTTCTCTCTGTTTTACGGATGAGGCAACAAAGGAGCAGAGAAATGTAAGTACTGACCCACATCTACACAGACAGAAGATGGCAGGGTGGCCGAGTTGTGATTCACACACTGGCCCAGCCAATTCCAGTGGCATTTTCTCAGTCTCTGGGTCAAGAGTGTGGATGACCCACAGGTCTGGAGAGTTAACTCCAAGTATACCTTCAAGGACAGAGCAACCTCAGATTCTTCTTTGCTTTGTAATCTGTAAACTGTTTAGTGAAATCATAATTCACCTAAGGAACACCGGTTGTTAGTTTCCAGATTTGCTCTTTGGGGAGCGAGAAGCAGCTCACTTTTCCAGACAGAGCCCTGGATCTGAATTGCCCTCTCTCTCCCCAGTAACAAAGCCTGAACTTCCTGCGTCAAGCTTGGGTAAGTAGTGAGTTGTGTGGGTTTTATAGGTTTTCAGGCACCTTTCAGACTGATCCAAAATTCTTAAGCTTGTGTCAAACGTGATTTTCACTCTCTCTCTTAAAGCTGTATCCATCGCCCCTGGGCTGTATGTTAGAGGACAGAGATGTCAGAAGACTAACATCTGTTAGATCTTTCCCATCAGTGTGGCAATGACATCATGTGCTTCTTTTAGATAATTTGCACATTATCAGACTAATTTTCAGATTATCTAATCAGCCAACATTACCCTTAATCAACTCGGCTCTCCTCTTTCAGTTCTGTAGAGTACAACGTGCCCTCCAAAGGCACACTGGTGTGGGGACTTTTCTTCTCTTGACAGATATTGAAAGCCTAGCTACATGCCAGGCCACCGCTACTAGACAGAAGACTGAGACCTCCCGGGACTGAGGACAACCCAACTTCCATTCCAGGGACCGGAGAAATAGCCTTGGAATGAATTTTATAGATCTAAACTTTAAAACACATTTCCCTCATAAGAGCTCCAAGTATGCTGCAGAGAGCAGTTTACATTCATTTATGCTATTAAATAAGAGATACACCATACGATAATTTTTTTGTTTTGTTTTGGTTTGGTTTTCGTTTTTTTTTTTTGCGGTACGCGGGCCTCGCACTGTTGTGGCCTCTCCCGTTGCGGAGCACAGGCTCCGGATGCGCAGGCTCAGCGGCCATGGCTCACGGGCCCAGCCAGTCCGCGGCATGTGGGATCCTCCCGGACCAGGGCCCGAACCCGCGTCCCCTGCACCGGCGGGCGGACTCTCAACCACTGCGCCACCAGGGAAGCCCCATATGATAATTTATAATATGCCACACATATTTCTTTATAAATCATTTGTTCTTACTTCTAGTAATTGCTATCATGGTTCTCCTTTTCCTACAAGATGACAACTACACAGCCTGGCAGAGAAGACGCTTCCAGCTGTGGCCCCTGCCCACATTCCATCATTTCTCCAGTACCACTGTCAGACACAACTACTACCAATTGTCTGAACGCACCATGCTATTTCACACCTCCCTGCCTTTGTACACGCAGTTCCCTCTATCTGGGAAGCCCTCTCCCACCCAGTAAATGTCTCCTCATTCTTCAAGGGCTAACTTGAAGGTCACCTCCTCAGGGAAGCCTTTACAAACTCCCTAATGCTTTTTAAATGTTCTAATGTTTCTAACGTTCTGAAGCTTTCAATGCCCTGCAGGGCTTTTTAAAACACAGATTGCTGGCCCGCACCCTCAGAGCACCTGTTACCACATGGAGCCAAGAATCTGCATTTCCAGGAAGTTCCCAGGTGATGCTGATGTCACACTTACAACACTACTGCCCTAAGGAGTAGAAAGTGTGCTGTGCCTTTGAGCCCTTGGCTTCCTACACCATATTCTATACACACCCTATTACACATTCCTGCTCACAACTGAGAGCTCCTCAAGGAAAGGGACCAAGGCAGTATTCGATACAAGGTTACTAAACCAATAGACGGTGGTGGATAGATGGATACATCGATGGATGGACAGATGAATGTATCAGACTGAATTTATTCACACAGCTTTTTCATACAGGTCCATGACCTCAGACATCCCCATACCCACCCCCCAAAAAAGGTACCTTAAAAACATCGTCTATAATAGATTCCCACTGTGCAGAGAAGGTAAAAAGAAATTCAAGAAGAGCTTTGACATTGTGAGCCCGTGTCAAAGGAGTTTTGAATTCTAACCCAGTGCTCTTTCTGCTACCCTGTTTACCAAGGTGACATTTAAGGAGTCACACAGGATGCCTCTGAGTGGCACCTCTCAGAGTCCTAACCTGCCCAAACCCTCCCTCCTTTTATTCATATATATGTAGCCTATGTGTGTGTGTATCTATATGTATGCACGTATACACGCATGTGCACACACACAGTGATTTCATTTGTAGAAAGCAGATGAAGGTGGTCAGAGAAACAGAAGAAGGAAGAAGAATCTAGCCTCCCACAGGGAGGAGAAGGGCAGCAGCTCAGGCAGGGAAGACCCCATCAGAAAATCCTATCTCCCAAGCGGGAGTGTCTGAGCTCCAAGCATCCCCGGGCTGCCTGGAGTTGAGACAGAGAGGTCAGGACACAAAGGAAAGGGGACAAACCTACCAAGGAGACAAACAGTGTATATTCAGGAGAAAATGAGAGACTAGGAGAGGAACAAAGGCGGGAGAACGTCAGCTGGGAGGGGGCGGAGGGTGGGAGGAATGGCAGTCGAGTGCTGAGCTGGTAGCACAGGGCAGCATGGCGGGGGGTGGAGGGCGGGGGGCAGTCAGTGCTGGCTCCAGCACTCCGCTCTGCCCTTTCAGCAGCAGCGGGAGCAAGGATGAGCAATGGGCTTTGCTGGAGACACAGCCGGGGGGATGCAGCAAGGGACAGCAGGAGGACCAAAGTCAAAAGGTCTCTACTGCTGCAGGTGGTGCAAATGCAGATGCCCGTGACATTGACAACTCCTGAGTCTGTAGGGCTATTTTTCCCATAGGCCTGTGCTCACCAGCAGCGGGGTTCCCGCTGCAGCTCTGCTCAAGAGGGAAAAGTCAGCATTCCCACCTCACTGGCATCCAGAACTTTTCCTGGGGGACCTGCAGATTAGCCTCTTGGGTCAAGCTCTCTTGCCTCCCTCCCCCACTCCAGAAACCTTGCCAAGGGAGGATCACAAAGCGGAGACCTTAGGGTGCTGCAGAGCTGTCGCATTCAATTCACCACAGAGCGCCAGTGGCATTTAGGGCAGGACGGGTGGGGGCCCACCCCCTCCCCAAACAGTGGGAGCAGCTAATGACTGCTATTAATGATGCTGGCAATTAGCACTCGCGAGAAAATGGTTGGGGGGCCGCTCACCAGGGGAATGTGGGAGGGAACAGAGCACACATTCAGAGAAGCAAACAGATTGCTGGTGTTTGTGGTGCAGGGAACCTGGGAAAAGCCGCTGTCTCTTGGATTTATCCAGAGAAATTGGGGAAGAGGAAAGGGAGGGCTTCTATGGACATTGAGGGCCTTTCTGCCGTACCCTCCCCGCTAGTAAAATTAGAGCTAATCACAGACTTCTCAGAGGCCTCGTGAGGAGATGTCATTAAAATGGTGTTTGTAGGGCTTCCCTGGTGGCGCAGTGGTTGAGAGTCCGTCTGCCGATGCAGGGGACACGGGTTCGTGCCCCGGTCTGGGAAGATCCCACATGCCGCGGAGCAGCTGGGCCCATGAGCCATGGCTGCTGAGCCTGTGCGTCTGGAGCCTATGCTCCGCAACGGGAGAGGCCACAGCAGTGAGAGGCCCGCGTACCGCAAAAAAAAAAAAAAAAAAGGTGTTTGTGAGGGTTCTGGAACCTTCCTCGTGTGAGAAGACCCCAGATGAGATCAGGTACAGCTATTCTTTTCTATGCAGTTTTTTGTATGTGTGTGTGTCTGTGTGCGTCTGTGTGTGTGTGGCCTCACCGCGCAGCATGCGGGATCTTACTTCCCCAACCAGGGATCGAACCCGTGTCCCCTGCAGTACAAGTGGGGAGTCTTAACCACTGAACCACCAGGGAAGTCCTCTATGCAGTTTAAATCCCTTGGGTAGTTGGATGATCCTTTATGAAGAACCCAATTTCTCATCATCAGGGAGAGGGGAAGGGGAGTCGAGGGGGGCTGGGGTGGGAGTGCTCACTGGCAAACCCACAGAGAGAGGAGAACACACGGCCGGATACTTAGGGATGCGTCTCCAACCAGGAGAAGAGATGCAGCTTCCTCCCTAAGCAAGGCTGCCTGGCCTCACGGTGAAGACATGAAGAGACAGAAGACACGGACCCACAAGCTGCGTGAGGAGATCCTGGTGGAGAAAGAAAAATAGGGGCCAGTGCCCATCTTGGAAGTCAACAGACAGGCAGGAGGGGCCCACAGGAATGGCTAAGGAGGAGACCCCCTGGACCCACTGGGGGTCCGCGGTGTACTTGGGGGTCACAAGGAACCTTCCTCTGTGGCTGCTATCACCGTGCACACACATGAAAGAGACCCAGACCAAAGAGAAGCACTCCAAACCCCACGGCTCAAGGAAAGCACCTATACACAGGGACAAAACGGACTGACATTTGAGAAGAGATGTAAAGGAGATAAGCCAGCACTGGGGGAAGTGAGAAATAATACCAAGCTAATAAATACTTTAGAGAGAGCAACCACCACTAGTAAACACTTTCCAGACAGCAACCCAAATCAAAGGAGATCATTCTCGGACTCCTCACAGCATGAGACAATAGCTATGCCTTCGCCACTTAAATCAGAGAAGGGATAAGAGGAGAGACAGGGAAATGCAAAAACCAGCTGACCAGTACAGGTCAATACATTTTCCCTTCTGGAAGACAAGGGTGACTGGACCAAGGGAACCTCTCCCCAGGGGGCAGGTAGAGACCTCAGCATCATAGCTATTCAGAAGCTGGCACAGGGAGGTGGGCACCTCCTGCCTGCTTTTCAGGTTCTGTCCAGATGACAGTAGTTGGTAAGAAAACAAAGGGTCTGTCACATGAGAGGCTTGAACCCTGAAAGAGAGCAAGAATTAAAGAAGGTGTTATGGCCTGAACTGTGCCCCCCCAAATTCATATGTTGAAGCCCTAACGCCCAGTACTTCAGGACATGACTATATTTGGATCTACGGCCTTTAAAGAGGTGATGAAAGAGCAAAAGTTAAAATGAGACTGTTAGAATGGGCCTTAATCCACTCTGACTGGTGTCCTTATAAAAAGAGGAAATCTGGGGACTTCCCTGGTGGTGCAGTGGTTAAGACTCCACCTGCTAATGCAGGGGACATGGGTTCAAGCCCTGGTCCGGGAAGATCCCACATGCCTCAGAGCAACTAAGCCCGTGTGCCACAACTACTGAGACTGCATGCCACACTACTGAAGCCCACGTGCCTAGAGTCTGTGCTCTGCAACAAGAGAAGCCACCGCATTGAGAAGCCAGTGCACTGCAATGAAGAGTAGCCCCCGCTCGCCACAACTAGAGAAAGCCCGCATGCAGCAATGAAGACCCAATGCAGCCAAAAATAAAATAAATAAATTTATTTTTTAAAAAAAAGGAAGAGGAAATTTGGACACAAAGAGACTTTGGAAGTACACGTGCACAGAGGGATGACCATGTGAAGAGGCAGCAAGAGGGCAGCCGCCTGCAAGCCAAGGAGAGAGGCCCCTGAGGAACTAACCCTGATGGCACATTGATCTGGGACTTCCAGCCTCCCGAACTGTGAGAAAACAAATTACTATTCTTTTTTTTTTTTTTTTTTTTTGCCGTACATGGGCCTCTCACCATTGTGGCCTCTCCCATTGCGGAGCATAGGCTCCGGACGCACAGGCTCCAGACGCGCAGGCTCAGCGGCCATGGCTCACAGGCCCAGCCGCTCCGCGGCATGTGAGATCTTCCTGTATCGGGGCACGAACCCATGTCCCCTGCATCGGCACGCAGACTCTCAACCACTGCGCCACCAGGGAAGCCCCCAAATTTCTATTCTTTAAGCCAGCCAGTCTTTGGTATTTTGTTATAGCAGCCAAGGAAACTAAGACAGGAGGCAATGGGGGTGGGGATTAGGGGAAAACCCACACTAATCCAAAGAAAGGTTTTGGCCAAGGTGTGTTCATTGTTTCAAATATTTGGTGAAGGCAGCCAATTGACATCAGCTAATTGAGCTGATTGACTGAAATGCACAGGAATCACCCTCAAACCCTAGAGTCTAAACATTATTAAAAGTCTGATCCCTTTAATTACACTGAATTGTTCAATTTAAGAGCATCTACCACAAAATCCTTTGAGCAAAATTAAAAACACATGGCATGAATCCGCACTCACACATGCCTCGGCTGTGAAAGCATGTGCTCGGCTTCGGCTTTCCCCTTCACGAGTAGAGCCTGGGTAAAGAATGTCACCACCCTGGGCCTGATTTCATCAAACAAGCCTTCTGACAGGTCTCCCATCCTCTAGCTTTCTCCTGGCTTCAGTCCATCTTCTCCAGGATGACCCAGCATGTGGCTGACAGGGTCTTGGTACTCCAGCCAGGTGTCAGGCCTGAGCCTCTGAGGTGGCAGAGTCGAGTTTAGGACATTGGTCCACCAGAGACCTCCCAGCCCCTCGTAATATCAGTCAGCGAGAGCACTCTCGGAGAACTCCAGCTCAATGCTAAGACCCACCTCCACTCAATGACCAGCAAGATCCACTGCTGGACACCCCATGCCAAGCAACTAGCAAGACAGGAACACAACCCCACCCATTAGCAGAGAGGCTGCCTAAAATCATAATAGGTTCACAGACACCCCAAAACACACTACTGGATGCGGTAGAAAGGCAAGATCCAGCCTCATCCATCAGAACACAGGCACCAGTCCCCTCCACCAGGAAGCCTACACAACCCACTGAACCAACATTACCCACTGGGGGCAGACACCAAAAACAATGGGAACTACGAACCTGCAGCCTGTGAAAAGGAGACCTCAAACACAGTAAGTTAAGGAAAATGAGAGGACAGAGAAATACACAGCAGATGAAGGAGCAAGGTAAAAACCCACCAGACCAAACAAATGAAGAGGAAATAGGCAGTCTACCTGAAAAAGAATTCAGAGTAATGATAGTAAAGATGATCCAAAATCTTGGAAATACAATGGAGAAAACACAAGAAACGTTTAACAAGGACCTAAAAGAACTAAAGAGCAAACAAACAATGATGAACAACACAAAAAATGAAATTAAAAATTCTCTAGAAGGAATCAATAGCAGAATAACTGAGCCAGAAGAACGGATAAGTGACCTGGAAGATGAAATAGTGGAAATAACTACCGCAGAGCAGAATAAAGATAAAAGGATGAAAATAATTGAGGACAGTCGCAGAGACCTCTGGGACAACATTAAATGCACCAACATTCGAATTATTGGGATCCCAGAAGAAGAAGAAGAGAAAGAAAAAGGGCACTGAGAAAATATTGCAGAGATTATCGTTGAAAACTTCCCTAATATGGGAAAGGAAATAGTCAATCAAGCCCAGGAAGCGCAGAGAGTCCCATACAGGATAAATACAAGGAGAAACACGCCAAGACACATATTAATCAAACTATCAAAAATTAAATACAAAGAAAAAATATTAAAAGCAGCAAGGGAAAAGCAACAAATAATATACAAGGGAATCCCATGAGCTTAACAGCTGATCTTTCAGCAGAAACTCTGCAAGCCAGAAGGGTGTGGCAGGACATACTTAAAGTGATGAAAGGGGAAAAACTACAAACAAGATTACTCTACCCAGCAAGGATCTCATTCAGATTTGATGGAGAAATTAAAAACTTTACAGACAAGCAAAAGCTAAGAGAATTCAGCACCACCAAACCAGCTTTACCACAAATGCTACAGGAACTTCTCTAGGCAGGAAATACAAGAGAAGGAAAAGACCTACAATGACAAATCCAAAACAATTAAGAAAATGGTAATAGGAACATACATATCGATAATTACCTTAAATGTAAATGGATTAAATGCTCCAACCAAAAGACACAGACTGGCTGAATGGATACAAAAACAAGACTCATATATATGCTGCCTACAAGAGACCCACTTCAGACCTAGGGACACATACAAACTGAAAGTGAGGGGATGGAAAAAGATATTCCATGCAAATGAAAATCAAAAGAAACCTGGAGTAGCAATTTTCATATCAGAGAGAATAGACTTTAAAATAAAGACTATTACAAGAGACAAAGAAGGACACTACATAATGATCAAGGGATCAATCCAAGAAGAAGATATAACACTTGTAAATATTTATGCACCCAACACAGGAGCAACTCAATACATAAGGCAAATACTAACAGCCATAAAAGGGGAAATCAACAGTAACACAATCATAGTAGGGGACTTTAACACCCCACTTTCACCAATGGACAGATCATCCAAAATGAAAATAAATAAGGAAACACAAGCTTTAAATGACACATTAAACAAGATGGACTTAACTGATATTTATAGGACATTCCATCCAAAAACAATAGAATACACTTTCTTCTCAAGTGCTGAAGGAACATTCTCCAGGATAAATCACACCTTGGGCCACAAATCAAGGCTTGGTAAATTTAAGAAAATTGAAATCATGTCAAGTATCTTTTCCAACCACAACACTATAAGCCTAGATATCAATTACAGGAAAAAACTTGTAAAAAATACAAACACATGGAGGCTAAATAATACACTACTAATAACCAAGAGATCACTGAAGAAATCAAAGAGGAAATCAAAAATACCTAGAAACAAATGACAATGAAAACACGATGACCCAATACCTATGGGATGCAGCAAAAGCAGTTCTAAAAGGGAAGTTTATAGCAATACAATCCTACCTCAAGAAACATCTCAACTAAACAACCTAATCTTACACCTAAAGCAATTAGAGAAAGAAGAACAAAAAAACCCAAAAGTTAGCAGAAGGAAAAAAATCATAAAGATCAGATCAGAAATAAGTGAAAAAGAAATGAAGGAAACGATAGCAAAGATCAATAAAACAAAAAGCTAGTTCTTTGAGAAGATAAGCAAAATTGATAAACCATTAGCCAGTCTCATCAGAAAAAAAGGGAGAAGACTCAAATCAAAATAATTAGAAATGAAAAAGGAGAAGTAACAACTGACACTGCAGAAATACAAAGGATCATGAGGGATTATTACAAGCAACTATATGCCAATAAAATGGACAACCTGGAAGAAATAGACAAATTCTTAGAAAAGCACAACCTTCCAAGGCTGAACAAGGAAGAAATAGCATATATGAACAGACCAATCACAAGCACTGAAATTGAGACTGTGATTAAAAATCTTCCAACAAACAAAAGCCCAGGACCAGATGGCTTCACGGGCAAATTCTATCAAACATTTAGAGAAGAGCTAACACCTATCCTTCTCAAACTCTTCCAAAATATAGCAGAGGGAGGGACACTCCCAAACTCATTCTATGAGGCCACCATCACCCTGATACCAAAACAGACAAAGATGTCACAAAGAAAGAAAACTACAGGCCAATATCTCTGATGAACATAGATGCAAAAATCCTCAACAAAATACTAGCAAACAGAATCCAACAGCACATTAAAAGGATCATACACCATGATCAAGTGGGGTTTATCCCAGGAATGCAATATATGCAAATCAATCAATGTGATAAACCATATTAACAAATTGAAGAATAAAAACCATGTGATCATCTCAACAGATGCAGAAAAAGCTTTTGACAAAATTCAACACCTATTTATGATAAAAACCCTGCAGAAAGTAGGCATAGAGGGAATTTACCTCAACATAATAAAGGTTATATATGACAAACCCACAGCCAACATTGTTCTCAATGGTGAAAAACTGAAACCATTTCCTCTAAGATCAGGAACAAGACAAGGCTGCCCACTCTCACCACTATTATTCAACATAGTTTTGGAAGTTTTAGCCATAGCAATCAGAGAAGGAAAAGAAATAAAAGGAATCCAAATCGGAAAAGAAGAAGTAAAGCTGTCACTGTTTGCAGATGACATGATACTATACATAGAGAATCCTAAAGAGGCTACCAGAAAACTACTAGAGCTAATCAATTCATTTGGTAAAGTAGCAGGATACAAAATTAATGCACAGAAATTCTCTTGCATTCCTATACACTAATGATGAAAAATGTGAAAGAGAAATTAAGGAAACACTCCCACTTACCATTGCAAAAAAAAGAATAAAATACCTAGGAATAAACCTAGTAAGGAGACAAAAGACCTGTATGCAGAAAACTATAAGACACTGATGAAAGAAATTAAAGATGATACAAACAGATGGAGAGATATACCATGTTCTTGGATGGGAAGAACCAACATTGTGAAAATGACTATACTACCCAAAGCAATCTACAGATTCAATGCAATCCCTATCAAACTACCAATGGCATTTTTCACAGAAATAGAACAAAAAATTTCACAATTTGTATGGAAACACAAAAGATCCCAAATAGCCAAAGCAATCTTGAGAAAGAAAAACGGAGCTGGAGGAAGCAGGCTCCCTGACTTCAGACTATACTACAAAGCTACAGTAATCAAGACAGTATGGTACTGGCACAAAAACAGAATTATAAATCAATGGAACAGGATAGAAAGCCCAGAGATAAACCCACATATGGTCACCTTATCTTTGATAAAGGAGGCAAGAATATACAATGGAGAAAAGACAGCCTCTTCAATAAGCAGTGCTGGGAAAACTGGACAGCTACATGTACAAGAATGAAATTAGAACACTCCCTAACACCACACACAAAAACAAATGGATTAAAGACCTAAATGTAAGGCCAGACACTATAGAACTCTTAGAGGAAAACATAGGCAGAACACTCTATGACATAAACCACAGCAAGATCATTTTGGACCCACCTCCTAGAGAAATGGAAATAAAAATGAAAATAAACAAATGGGATCTAATGAAACTTAAAAGCTCTTGCACAGCAAATGAAACCATAAACAAGACGAAAAGACAACCCTCAGAATGGAAGAAAATATTTGCAAACAAAGCAACTGACAAAGGATTAATGTCCAAAATATACAAGCAGCTCATGCAGCTCAATATCCAAAAAACAAATAACCCAATCCAAAAATGGGCAGAAGACCTAAACAGACATTTCTGCAAAGATATACAGATTGCCAACAAACACATGAAAGGATGCTCAACATCACTAATCATTAGAGAAATGCAAATCAAAACTACAATGAGGTATCACCTCACACCTGTCAGAATGGCCATCATCAAAAAATCTACAAACAATAAATGCTGGAAAGGGTGTGGAGAAAAGGGAACCCTCTTACACTGTTGGTGGGAATGTAAATTGATACAGCCACTATGGAGAACAGTATGGAGGTTCCTCAAAAAACTAAAACTAGAACTACCATATGACCCCGCAATCCCACTACTGGGCATATACCCTGAGCAAACCATAATTCAAAAAGAGTCATGTACCAATATGTTCATTGCAGCACTATTTACAATAGCCAGGACATGGAAGCAACCTAAGTGTCCCTCAACAGATGAATGGATAAAGAAGATGTGGCACATATATACAGTGGAATATTACTCTGCCATAAAAAGGAACTAAATTGAGTTATTTGTAGTGTGGTGGATAGACCTAGAGTCAGTCGTACAGAGTGAAGTAAGTCAGAAAGGGAAAAACAAATACCATATGCTAACACATATATATGGAATCTAAAAAAAAAAAAGGTTCTGAAGAACCTAGGGGCAGGACAGAAATAAAGACACAGATATAGAGTATGGACTTGAGGACATGGGGAGGGGGCAGGGTAAGCTGGGTTGAAGTGAGAGTGGCATGGACATATATACACTACCAAACGTAAAATAGATAGCTAGTGGGAAGCAGCCATATAGCACAGGGAGATCAGCTTAGTGCTTTGTGACCACCTAGAGGCGTGGGATAGGGAGGGTGAGAGGCAGATGCAAGAGGGAGGGTATATGGGAATATATGTATACGTGTAGCTGATTCACTTTGTTATACAGCAGAAACTAACACACCATTGTAAAGCAATTATACTCCAATAAAGATGTTAAAAAAAAACAACAAACACGTGCCATGTCCACAGTTCTTCTTCACCCCATGATCCTAGAATGACCCACATCTTGAAGCAAGCCCTAAAGGTCCCATTATCCCATCCCATCCTGATTTGGGGGTGGACCAGAAGCCATACGGAATGTTGTAGAGGGAAGTCACATGGTGAATGCTAAGCCCTTTGTGACTCCCTAAGTCATAACTAGAAGTTGAGGAAGGAAAGAAAGAATAGAAATGGAAACACAAATCTTCAGGATTATTTTGGGTCTTCAGAGCCCAACATCCCAAGTGACCAGTATACCCAGGTCATGTTTGCTGACTGAGTGCTCAAGTGAAGAGCATGGAGGCTCCAGGGCCATATTTCTAAGGCAGGAGAGCCCTTACCAAAAGTGTGACCCTCTAAGAGCTGAGACAATGAAGCAAGAATATTCTATGTCCCTTGGTGGCCAAGGAGACATTTGGAATGGCTGCCTGAACTGACGCACCCCACAGCTTTGCCCACCTCAGGTTAGCAGCTGTGAATGGATCTTCTGGAGCTGAGGGAAAGGAGTAGCAGGTCTGGCATTTGACAATGGCCAGGTAAGGATGTTTCTCTTCCGCCTTAACACTTACCTCCCATCCTCTAGGAACAGAGCTGGGTGTGCCACCCCTGCCCAGCTCACTCTAAGCTTCAGGCTCAGCTGACCCACAGGGGCAACTGTGGCTGCGCTGAAATAGCCAACTCACCACAGGTCCTTGAGACCAATCAACAGGTGCCACCAGAAGATGCCCGAGGTGAACAAAAAGGAATGCTCCATCGCCCTGCCCAGCTACCTCATGACTCCCCCAACCCAACAACTGGGAACTCACGTCTGTGGTTCTCGTTTCTGTGGTTGGGTGGGGACCGGGTCTCCTGGTCTTGGGCCTCATCCCCCTCCTCGCTGGCCAGGTGGGTGTGAGCGTAGTGGTAGCTGAGTCCCGGCCGGTTTTTATAGCGTTTGCCGCAGACTAGAGAGGAAAAGAGGAAAGGAAGGGAAAACGCAAATGTTAGCAATCTCTGCAGCTACGGCCATCATTCTCCCAGGCAGTGACTCCCATCCATCCACCCCAGAGCTGGGTTTCCCCGAAAAAGTGTCTCCCACTCCCAACAGCCCCCGACCCTCACCCCAGCACCAGCACCGCTGCGACAAGTAAAGAAAAGAACCCAGGTAAAGAAAAACCAGAGAAGACGGAAGTTGAACTGTGTACCATCATTTCCTAGCTGTGAGACCCTGGGAAAGTCACTTGCACTCTATGTGCCTCAGTTTCTTCAGAGGGAAAATAAGCATAACAGTAGTACTTAGCTCTTCGGTTGTTATGATGAGTTAATCTCTATGCAAAGCACTGAGAACAGTGGTAAGGGTGATAAGTATTATAACTTTGGTAAGGGTGACACTTATTATAACTTTGAAGTTAAAAGGCACTGGGAGTCTATTTAGGCCAACACCCCATGGCACAGATGAAGCAAGTGAGGCCCAGCAAGCTTAAGTGATTTGCCTGGGAACACACAGCTGGCTGTGGCAGAGCCACTGGAACCCAGGTCTCCTGGATTCCTGTGCAGTACTCCTTCCACCACCCTGTGGTTGACACTGTACGAAGTACAAAAGCTTTATACGGATCATATTTTTGATCTATCACCCAGTGATTCTGTGCCAGAAAAACACATTCCACCTCCACCATTAAAACTATGAATCTGAGGCATCCTTGGTAGACGTCGCAACCAAGAGCTTGTGCCCTTGATGGCCCGGGAAGCCTCTGATATCCCGAATCTCTAAACACGTGTCCTAGCAGGCACCACCTCTCAGGTGGACAGTAGGAGACAAAGGCAACAAGTAACACAAATATGATTTCTTGGACCCAAGAAGAAGAAAGGGGCAGCTCCCTTGGTCGGCTGCTCAGTACCTAAATGGCTGAGACTAGACCACTGCCACCACCCTCCCTGTCACAAAGCCCAATATCTCAGCCCGTGGAGGGATGGCACTGCTGGTAGCAGAAGCCACAAGGGTCTTCCAGTAAAAATCTCATGCCAACCCTCTCATCTTGTCCCCACCTCTCCCCAGCAGAGCAAACCCCACCGGATCTGCTGGAGTAGCGGAGGTTGCCAGCTTTAAGAGACTCTCGCTTCACATGACTGGGTTTTAGCAGTGAGTGTAAACACTTCACAAGGTGGAAAGAGTACAGAGTTCCTCATCAGACACAGGTTCAAATCCCACTTCCAGGTGCCAAAGTTGACCAGCTGCATGACCTCCACAGTATAGAGAAGAGCTGTTACCCACCCCTCTTACCCCCTACCCTTATTATTTCTGGTGGGGTTTCCTTTCTTACTAGATTCTCTTAGGTTTTTCAGGTATTATAACCATTGGCAAAAATGGATATTGTCATCTCTTCTTTCTCATATATATGTAAACTATTGTATCTTCTTAGCTTAATTCATTTGTAAGAATCACCAAGACAATATTTTAAAATAGCAAAAGCAAGCTTTTCCAATTGTAGTGAAATTGGATTTAGTGGTTCACTGTTTAGAAAGATATATGTAGCTAGTTTTTAGTCTTTATCAAGTTTAAGTAGTTCTTCTTATTCCTGAGTTAGAGTTTTATTACAGGAGAATTTTACCAGCTGTCCTTTCAGCATCTACTAATATATGACTCTCTTTTAGTTTGCTGATACGGTGAATTATGTTGATTTCCTAATGCTTCCTACTATTGAGCCATTCTTGCATTCCTAGAATGTACTCCATTTGGTCAGGGTGTATTATCTATTTGATATACTGCTGCATTCTACTTTCTAATTTTGCATTTTGCGTCTATACTCAGACTTGAGATAGATAAATAATTTTGGGCCTTTTACCATGATTTTCAATTGCATAATTGTGCTGACTTCCAAAAATAAATTAAGGAGTTCTGTGTGAAATTGGACAAGATACATAATCTCTTTGTGCCTTTTTTTTAAAAAATATATTTATTTATTTAATTTTGGCTGTGTTGAGTCTTCGTTTCTGTGCAAGGGCTTTCTCTAGTTGCGGCAAGCGGGGGCCACTCTTCATCGCAGTACGCGGGCCTCTCACTGTCGCGGCCTCTCTTGCTGCGGAGCAGTCTCCAGACATGCAGGCTCAGTAGTTGTGGCTCACAGGTCTAGTTGCTCCGCGGCATGTGGGATCTTCCCAGACCAGGGCTCGAACCCGTGTCCCCTGCATTGGCAGGCAGATTCTCAACCACTGTGCCACCAGGGAAGCCCTGTACCTTTTTTTAAATCTGAAAATGATGATGGTATTACTTACCTTGAGGGATTATAAATAATATTTGTAAAGTATCTCACTCAGTACCCAACACCTAATAGATGCTCAATAAACAGTAGTGAGGGGCAAGGGGCTTCAGTGTGGTCTTCCACATCTTAAGTGCTATACCCCCCTTGAAAGAGGGACTTTGACCCTTACCTCTCCTATGGAATCTGGGAATTGGCTGGACTTTCTTAAGAAGGTGAGAGTCTGAAATTCAAGTTGGTGATCAAGTTGGTGACCAAGCTGGTGACCTAGTGACTATAAATTCAAGTCCTACAATTGGCTCCTCTCTCCCTCTCTCTCCCTCTCTCTCTCTCTCTCTCTCTCATAAATATTGCAAAAAATAGTAATAATAACATGTCACTACACAACTCAATTCCATTTGGCTCAGGAAGTGGGACCTAAGGAGACCCCTGAGGCACACCGTGGGCCTGCTTGTGACTTTTTCTATTTAACTTTTAAATGATCTAAGGTCAATAAACAGCAAATTATGGGGTCACTGGATATAAATTCATTTCATTACAAGGAATATTGCTGGTGAGGAATAAATGTTTATTAAAAATAAGGCCAATAATGTCAGTATTTATATGGGGAAGCCTCAGCTGCCTCTGCAGATCTCCCTACTGCACACTCCACAGTATTTTATTTGTTTATTTGTTTCATTTTCTTGTGTCAATTACCACCGTCTTCCTTAATCACAGAATTCCAGGATTTTAAGATCCTGGTCTAACTGACTATCAAATTGTTTTATTCCCACGAACACTCTAGATGCCTTCCTGGAACAACTCCACTGATGGGGAACTCACTACCCACCCGAGTAGGCATTTCTTCTTTGACCTCCTTGAATCATAGTTATGACTGCACTGGAGGACCTCTCTTAAGGACAGTGTCATATCGATTTCATCTTGATGTCAACAACTCCACCTGCCGTGCTGCCATGCACATTTTACACCTTCAAAACATACCCATTGAACAGGTGATGAGTGAGCACAGAAACGTTTTGTAGGAAAGCGAGGAGATGGGAGAGGAGGTAAGTGTGTAGAATTGGCTCCATCTATCCACATTAATCTCACACTAATAGTTCTTAAAACCTACAAAACCAAACCCAAGCAAAAAGCTTCCCATATCTCCTTCCCCAATACCATAGAAAGTTTTAGAGCAGATCCTTTTGCTAAAAGAGAGATTCTCAAAGAGTAGTCACCAGACCAGCCCCATCTGCATCACCTGGGAAGTTGGTAGAGATGCAGTTTCTTGGGCTCCACCCCGGACCTACCGAAGCGGAAAGTCTCAGGGTAGGGCCAGGCAATCTGTGTTTTAACAGGGCCTGCAGGTGATTCCAATACACACTACAGTTTGAGAACCACTCTGCTAGAAGATTGAATATATTGAGGCTTAACTCTGCCCGCCCTGCATGCGCCTGCCCTTCTGGATGGATGGAGGTGGCAGGAGGGGGCAGCAGGAGGCAGCCCTGAGACCTGTGTTCAGTTATTAGAGGAAACAGAAGCGGACAGCCCACAGTGGCCCTGGAAGCCAGACCCCTTAACCACAATCCCTGTATGCAGAGCTTTCCAGGTGGAGCTTCATTTTTCTCCACCTGCTTATATCATGTCATTCCTTCACCACCAGGTCTTCAAGGAAACATTTATTAAACACCTAATGTGTACCCAGCCTTGAAGCACCAGAGGACAAAGACAAATGAGCCCCAGTCCCCTCCCTCCAGGAGTCCGAAGTCTAGCAGAGGAGATATACACGTCAACTAGCAAGGAGGGAGGTGGGATAAATGCACCAATGCGAGCCTGTGCCCCGCAAAGAGGAGGGGCCAGCTCACGGGCTTAAGTGGGGTGCGAGGATGGCTTCCCAGAGCAGGTGGATGAGCTGCAGCTTGTGAGAGAGCAGGACATCACCAGGCAGACAAAGGAGGAGGGCATGCGGGCACCAAAGCACGTCCCGCCAGCACCTTTGGGGAACTGCAGGATATTCAGTAAAGCCACTGGGAAGGGGGCATCGGGGTGGGTGTGAGGGGGACTAAGGAGAGGAAGGTGGGCAGGACTTTATCCTGACAGTGGGAAGTGGGAGGAGGACTGTATGCATCCTGAGGACCAACTTAATCAGATTTACATTTTAGAAATACTGCTTAAGGTTATAGTGCGAAGATGGATTCGGAGGTGGCAATAGGCTCCTTTAATTTTCCGTGTGTGAACAATGAGGACTTTGGGGTAGGAGAGAGGTTAGAGAGAATCTCGTAGAAGGGGGAGCGGGTGGGAGTCAGCAGAAAGGAGGAGCGCAAAATGACTTCCACGAACTGGGCCTTCCTGGCCACGCGCCATCCAGCCCCCATCCAGCCCCCCAGCCTCACCCGAAGCCTCCTTCCCAGCCCTCCTGCCCACTGGCCCTTTCGTTTCTTAAACATTTTTCCTTCCACAACAGAGCCTTTGCACAAGCTCTTCCCTCTGCCCAGAATGTCCCGCAGCCCCACTTTGCCTGATGAACGCTTCACAATCCTTCAGTTCTCCAGTCTTTCCAATCACAATTAGGACACTGGTGTGTTACCTTCCCAGGACTAGTCGTGTATCAGTATGTGTCTCTCCCACCAGCAGCAAGCATGGCAGGCCCTGTGTGTCTGCACACTGCTGCAGCCCCAGTGGTGAGCTCGGGGCCTGCACTCAATGTCAGCTAAGGGAAGCAATAAAAATACCTAGGTTTCTGACTTGGGCAACTGGGTGGAAGCACGTAGGAGGAAAATCAGATTTAAAGAAGGAAGGGAATGAGCTCAGTCTGGGGTTGGCTTATACACCTGGTGCTTGGGAAAGAGATGTGGATGTTGGAGTTGCCAGGTGGCAGTGGAAGTGATGGATATGGAGAGAAAAGTGCCAGGAGAGAAGGAGGAGAGAAAGAAGAAAGGTGGACACAGGACAACTCAGAAAACACCGGTATCTTAAAGAGTCTGGTGAAGAAAGAGAAACCGATTTAAAATTTTTAAGAAACACTCACAAAGGACTGAGCAACATAGGCCAGAGGAGCAGGGCTTCCAGGTGACAGAAACGATGACACCACCAGTCACGGCCCCTGTTAACAGCTACTGAGCATGTACCATGTGCCAGGCCTGTTCTGGTGCTTCAAGTAAATCAGCTCACAGCCACGCGCATCCCCATTTTACAGAGGCAGAGGCAGGATAACGTCAGATGCCCCAGAAGGGCCGAGAAGGCTGGGGACTCAGAAGACAGCACTGGGCTTGGCAATTAGCAGGTCACCTGAGTGAGCAGGGAATCCACAGCCTCAAGTAGGATGACGCAAGGCTACAGGAAGCTAGGATGCTTTGGGGAATGAGGAAGTGGTGATGGGGCCGAAGGACCATTCCTTCCAGCATGACTGTGGAAGGGGAAGGAGTCAGCTGGTGGGCAGATGGGACTGAAGAGTCCAGGGAGGCTGAGTGGGGATTGTCCTTTAACAGAACAGGTCTTGATCAGGCCCGTAGGCTAAAGGGAAGGAGGCAGGAGGGAGGGGAGTTTGAGAGGCAGGGTTAGGAGAGATTGGAGTTCATGGAGCAAGATGCCTGACCCCAAAACAAAGCTGCTGACCCAAGTCCCAGTCCCTCAGATGACTTCATCCTAGGGACGAGAGATTGCTAAGATTTATTTTGGTTGAAGAGCATCTGGGTCAGACTGCTACATTGTGATGAAGACAAACGCCTTGGAAATCCTGCTTTGACTGGTTTGGAAGAGAAGGAAAATCTAGCACTGTCTCACCTTCTATATGTATTTCATCACATCTCGCTGCCACTCTGAACACTTGTGAGCCAGCTTCGTAGACGTGTGACCTGTACATTCAGACAGGGTCCTGGGTTCGGAAGGGTCCCACACTTAGTTTAACGCCTTGCTCTTGCCATCTTGAAATTTTTAATACTATTAAACAAAGGGGCCCTCATTTGCATTTTGCACTGGGCCCTGTGCATTATGCATCTGGCCTTGGAAACCATTTGGGGCAGGGGGTGGAGATCTGGGACTAAGTTATTCCAAACAGCCACATTGATCGTGTAAGAGCTGCCACAGTGAATGCAGGACCCAGCCAGCTCTAGTCGAGGGCAAAATTTCCCTCTGAGGTAACTAGGAAGCCTGGCCAGAGGGGTTAGCCACTCAGCAGTGGTCATTTTAGTGCCACCAACAGCTCTGGCCCTTCGTCTGGGTCGACCCTCCCTTCAGAGAGGCAGGCTCTGTATTGATGCGTGGGTAGGCTAGATCCGAACAGCCTGGGTTCAAATCCCAGCTCCGTTGCCGACTGACTGTGGCCTTGGGTGAGTAGCTAAATCTCTCTGTGCCTCAGCATCCTCTCTGGAGAACGGGGCTGACCATGGCAGCACACCTACTGCACAGCTGTGAGGCTGTGTGAGAGAATGCACATAAGTGGTGCTGGGAAAACTGGACAGGTACGTGCAGAAGTATGAGATTAGAACACTCCCTAGCTCAAATGGATTAAAGACCTAAATGTGAGGCCAGACACTATCAAACTCTTAGAGGAAAACATAGGCAGAACACGCTACGACATAAATCACAGCAAGGTCCTTTTCGACCCACCTCCTAGAGAAATGGAAATAAAAATAAACAAGTGGGACCTAATGAAACTTAAAAGCTTCTGCACAGCAAAGGAAACCATAAACAAGACCAAAAGACAACCCTCAGAATGGGAGAAAATATTTGCAAATAAAGCAACTGACAAAGGATTAATCTCCAAATTTTACAAGCAGCTCATGCAACTTAATAACAAAAAAACAAACAACCCAATCCACAAATGGGCAGAAGACCTAAAATGACATTTCTCCAAAGAAGATATACAGATTGCCAACAAACACATGAAAGAATGCTCAACATCACTAATCATTAGAGAAATGCAAATCAAAACTACAATGCGATATCACCTCACACCAGTCAGAATGGCCATCATCAAAAATCTAGAAACAATAAATGCTGGAGAGGGTGTGGAGAAAAGGGAACCCTCTTGCACTGTTGGTGGGAATGTAAATTGATACAGCCACTATGGAGAACAGTATGGAGGCTCCTTAAGAAACTACAAATAGAACTACCATATGACCCCGCAATCCCACTACTGGGCATATACCCTGAGCAAACCATAATTCAAAAAGAGTCATGTACCAATATGTTCATTGCAGCTCTATTTACAATAGCCAGGACATGGAAGCAACCTAAGTGTCCCTCAACAGATGAATGGATAAAGAAGATGTGGCACATATATACAATGGAATATTACTCAGGCATAAAAAGAAACAAAATTGAGTTATATGTAGTGAGGTGGATGGACCTAGAGTCGGTCATACAGAGTGAAGTAAGTCAGAAAGAAAAAGACAAATACCATATGCTAACACATATATATGGAATCTAAAAAAAAAAAAAAAGGTCATGAAGAACCTAGGGGTAAGATGGGAATAAAGACACAGACCTACTAGAGCATGGACTTGAGGACATGGGGAGGGGGAAGAGTAAGCTGTGACAAAGTGAGAGAGGGGCATGGACATATATACACTACCAAACGTAAGGTAGACAGCTAGTGGGAAGCAGCCGCATAGCACAGGGAGATCAGCTCGGTGCTTTGTGACCACCTGGAGGGGTGGGATAGGGAGGGTGGGAGGGAGGGAGACGCAAGAGGGAAGAGATATGGGAACATATGTATATGTATAGCTGATTCACTTTGTTATAAAGCAGAAACTAACACACCATTGTAAAGCAATTATACCCCAATAAAGATGTTAAAAAAAAAAAAGAAGAGAGAGAATACATTGAAAATAGTACAGGGCTCACAGTAAGCGTCAGCCATCGTCAGCTGCTATTGTCAACACTGCGGATCCGCAAAGGGAATAAACCCTAAAGGGAAGGGGGTGGGGAGGACTAGTAGTTTGTCCTCTGAAGTCTGGGGTGATGGAGTTGCAAGGAAAAGAATGTTGGGAAAGATACATTCTGGAAATAAAGTATTAGAACCATCTGCTATCCCTTTATCACGTCAGCAATCTCACTCCCCACTCTTGTGCAGAATCAGACTGAGCTCCAAGACAGCTGAAGCATTCAGAGAGGGCTGCTCCCCCATCCTCCCACTCCAGGCTCCCTCCCCAGGGCAAGCTCCTTGGCGTCATGCGCCCCTGAAGCCATCACCCCTGGGACCAGGCACAAGCCTGTGCACAGCCTCAGGTCCTTCTTTTCACCTTGGCAGCACGCACCTGGATTGTGTGTTCCAGGCGCCACGCACGTGGAGAGGAACGGCTGTGACAATGAGGAAGGTCCAGCTTGCCTTCCCCTCTCTCCTTCCCCCTGGGGCAGATCCATCTGTCAAGCTGCAGAATTAGTGCTTGCCCACTTCCCAATCCAGAGCTGCATTCGCCAGGCAGGACCTCCTGTCTGGAGTTATGAATACCTTCAGTGCCACCCCAGAATATTTACAACACACCTCTGCCACCCCACTCCAACCCTACACCACTCACCCCTTATGAGGATGGGGGAGGAAGCGGAGAAGGGGGAGGAGGGAGGAACAATCAGGGGCAGTTTGTGTGAACAAAGCCGGCTGCAGCAGACAGCAGAATCCTTCCTGCCAGGGAGAAGCGGCTGCCTTCCCCACTGATAACTTAATGACTCTGGCACATTTTCATCAGCCCAACTTGGAGCACGCAGTGGGTATCTGAGCCAGTGGTTTCCGAGAGCCTGAAAGCAGCGACTGAAAGCAATTACAGGATGAGCGTCCAAGAGACAAAGCCTGGACCTTGGGAGTCACCGGGCCACATCTCTTTCCCAGCTCTGCCCTGTGGCACTTACACACAGCCCTGAGGACACCACTTCCCTTTCTCTGCAGCTTGACTTCCTCTTCTGTAAAATCGACCCAGCAGTGCCTGTCACCTGCTGATGCCTCCAAGGCATCATACTTACAGACTATCAGGCAGGCACACATTCTCACACTGAATCTCACAACAGCTCAGGAGGTAGGGATTATCATCCCATTTTACAGAGAAGGAAACTGAGTCTGGGGGGCATTGAAACAATTCACTAAATGGCAGAGTCGGAATTTGAACTCAGGTCTGTCTGACTTTGAAACACACAGAATCAAAGACGTGCTAGTCATTCTCCATTCACAACCCCTCCCAGTGCCTGGAGCTGACCTCGATGGCCTCTTGCCCTCTGCTTCCGGTGGAGTTTGGCCATCGGGAGGCACTGGAAGGAGGACGGAGGGTGAGAAGAGAGGAGGTGGGGATCTGTGCCCTGCCCACCCCACTCGGGCTACCCTCCCTCCCAGATCCAGCTACCCCTGGGAGCCAATGTCCTCCCTGCTCCTTGGAACTCAGGATGGGGAGGGCTCCCCCTCTCCCTTGTTGCTACCTTTATCCTGCCCACACCTCCACAATCACTCTGACATCAAATTCTCTGCCATTCAGCCCATCTAAGGTTGAAACTTATGTCCTGCTGGAGCCAAGACAAATACAAACAAGGGCCATTTTGACAAGAGAATCATATCCTACCAGACCGGTTCAGATGTTTGGGGACCTCCACACCTTCCTGAAAACCCTCGGTCTTCTCTCTGCAGAACCATCAAGGTGGGTGGAGGACCGTCTACACCAATTCCCCGGGTGGGAGGAAGCCCCAAGTGAGAAAAGTCCTGCTGTGAATGAGCTTGGGACAAAACCCAGGGAACACTGCAAAAGGCCACTAGCTCAGACCTGTGTACTCAGGGTAGGGTGTTATCCCTACGACTATGTTAAATGCCTAGAAGAGCCAGTGATGGCTCCACAAAGCTCAAGCGATAAAAGTGGTGGCTTCACAGATGGCCCAGGTCCTGCAACATTTAGGCACCAAAAGCTCCTCTTGGACAAGCACAGGTGGGCTTCCCTCCCCACCCCTTCCCGAGCCAGAGGCCAGCAGCGCGGGTGGCCTTCTGCAGACCTGGCGTCTGGCCCTGGCTCTGATACTAACCCACCGTGCATCCTTAGACAAATCCCACAGCTTTCTGGACTTGGTTTCCCTATTTGTAACATATGGCAGTTGCATCAGACCATCTCTAAGTCTTTCCATTCTAACACTGCACAACGCTTTGTTTCTCTGGGTCCTCTGAGGACTGTGTGTCTCCTGAAGCAATTATTCCCTCAACTGTGACAGAAAAATGCTGTAGATTCCCAGCCACAGAATCCACCCAGGGGCTGCCTACACCCTTCTCCCCACCCCGCCAAGCCAGGTAGGCAGATGCCCTTCTGTGGCTTCATGCCTTCTTCCAGGCCACCCTTGATGCTTATTTTAAGCTGAGTTCTTCTGGACAGAAACACAGGGGCTGGAGTAGGGGTGGGGTGTAATATCCTGATTTTTCAAAGCCACATTCCTCAGGGTCTGGCACTGACCCATATACTAGGAGTGAACCCAGAGCCAGGATCTATCAAATGCCTGTGATCCACAAGTCCTGTGTCTTCATCAAGGGAGGGCATTCTGCATATTGTAGGAATTTACTGTATGTGAACGTGGCTACATGTTTTTTTAAAAAAAAAAAACAGGAAGAACGGAGATAGGCAACAAGGTTTCATTTCAAAATACTCTATAACCTGATTCTGGATCCCCCGCAGAGAAATGCAGAAACTTCCAAAACCAAAGCATTAAATGTGTTAGCAGAACTCTTTCCTGCTCTGTTGAGAAGCAGGGTAACATGATTCTGGTGAACTCTGGGGTCAGTTGTCCTACGTCAGCTAATTGGTTGTGTGACCTTGGGCAAGTTACTCCAAACCTCAGTTTCCTTGTCTGTAAAATGGGGATAATAATAGTTTTATACCTCATGTGGGTATTGTGAGAACTGAATGAGTCCATCCTTGTAAAGTACTTAGCACATTGCCTGGCACGCAACAAATGTTCAACAAACAGTAGCTCTTTCTGATCGTTCAGTTCACTCTCAGAATGCTTCCCTGATCTCTGACAATGCCAGCAGCCAGGGCACAAAACACCACTGGGGACTCACATGTGAAATAAATACCCTTTCTTGAATTAGTAGGAAAAAAAAATATTTATTCAGCATATTTATGAACCAGGCAGTGAACTAATTATTTTTACACACGGTCTCATTTCACCCTCTTGAAAACCCTCTAAGGTCAATCTTATTGCCCTCACTTGACAGAAAAAGAAACTGAGGCTCAGAGAGGTTTTTGTGATTTGTCCTAGGTTGTGGCTAGGGAGTGTTGTAGCAAAGACTCAAATCCTGGGCTTCTGATTCGAGAGCCATCTTCTTCGGGCCACCATCCCTTATAGACATGGTGTCTTTGATTCCTTATTCTAGTGAAATCATACATTAGCATGTCCTTAATTCACTTAAAGAGTCAAATATCATTCTTTTTTTAATCTTCATGGAAAATAATTTAAATAATAAATATTACTGTCAACATTTCTGGAGAAGGTAAACAGAGAAAGGCAAAAAAATCAGATGCAATATCATAAAGTATAGTAGCCTCCAAACATTTGGGAATCTGGCCAGCGTGCTCTCTTTGGGGATCTCGGGGTGAATATCTGACATAAGCGCTCCTTCAGATCCTTGATTTGTGAGTCCTGACCTACCAAGTGCGTCTCAATGACCCTTACCTGAAGCAGGCCCCCATCCACCTGCGACATCGGTATAAGATCCTCACGAACTTTGGGGAAACAAACGTATACTAGCATATTTTAGACATTTCTGCCTGGATGTCCTGCCATGTCCACAAACCCATATGTCAAAGTTTCATCACTTCCCCAAATTACCTCCTCCTCCTCTAGAATATTCCAGTTAAGCCTCCCTCATGTCTCCATTACTCAAGCTCAAGACTTGAAGAGTCACTGTTGCCACCTCCCTCTCTCTTGTACCCCACATCCTGTCTGTCCTCTGCCAGCTTCTGTGGATTTTTCTTTCATAAAGTCTTGCTTGTTTGCCCCCTCCATTGTGTTCCTGCTCTCACAACTGTCCAGACTTCATGTCTTCTCCTTCCTGACTGGAAAAGGCTCCTCTTAGCCACAGGCTTCAGGCTCTCTCCCCTGAACACCTAATCCTCGAGATTAACCATTCCAGAGACGTCTCCAGGATCATCCATGATTCACCATTGACTATACGGGCCAAACTCTAAGCAGCTCAGTCTAATGTCCAGCTCTGTGCCCCTCAATCTCCCTACCCAAACACTCTGCTTCAGCCACGCTGGTCTATCTTCTGTCCTGGTATGTGCATCCCACATTCAACATTTTGGGAGCAGCCACTGTGCTGGGTCTGGGATGCAAGTTGAATATGACACAGTCTTTGCCCTCAGAAGGCTCACAGTCTAGCTTGAAGAATGGACAAATAGACAAACTGTCATCATACTGTGTGAGAGGTAGCCTATGCAGAGTTATGTACAAGGTAAGGTAGATTCCAGGAAGAGATGAGTGACGGGTGGGGGGATAGGGAGATTGCAGGGGAGACAGAGAGAGATTGCTAACTGGGATCAAGTCCTGGATCTGCCACTTATTCACTGGGTGACCTCAGGAAAGTTAATTAACCCCTTTTCTCCACAGAATCCTTATCTGTAGGATGGAGATGATCATGCCATCTATCTCCTGGTATTTTTCAAGGATAAAAGAATTAATATAGACGAAACCTAACATTCCAGGCCCATATTATAAATCAACAAACTTTTGCCATTACTATTATTACCTCCGGCTGATTCCCACATACCCCTCCTTCCCTGGAGACGTCCGTCAATTCAATACACCCTCACTGAGGACCTGCTTGGCATCCTAGGGAAGCACCCTCTGACATACCGGTCCCCAGCCCCAGACCACTCCCTCCCCTGGATTCCTGCAGTGCTCACTGCCTACTCAATGAAAACTGCTTCTGTTATCTCCTCCTGGGATATCAGCCTTATCTTGCCAACTACATTGGTGACAGAGGAAATAAGGAAAAAGCAAAGGTTGAAGAAACAGTCATTAAGCACATACCATGTGCAAACATTTTAATATATATTATCACATGTAGCTTTCCTAACCATGTACATCCCCACTCCACACCTCGGGACAATGGACACTCCCAGCAGCAAGACAATTTTCTCGAAAAATTCTGGATAACAAGCTAACAAGTGGCAGGGCCACAATCTGACCTCAGGCTTCTCACTCCAAAGTCAGTGCACCTTCTTTGTGCAGCTCTTGCTAACCCACTTCCCTGACCCCCCACCAGGACTTGAAATAAGAGAAATCAAAGGCTGTGCACCAGGCACTTTGACCTCACAGTTCTGCTTCTAGGAAATAAAAGCATTATGCAAACATATAGCTGCAATATTGTTTTTAATAGTGAACAAATTTTAAACTGTCTAAACATCCAACAAGTGGAACAATGGTTGAGCAAACTGGGGCATGGCCATATCATGGAACACCATATAGCCTTAAAATGTTGTCATAAAAATGTCCTTATTGACATGGAAGGATGGTCCTCATGTGTTGTTGAGTGGGGGGGGGGGGGGTTAAAGTGGTATGTATCATTTATTG
The DNA here is from genome assembly GCF_039906515.1 of Pseudorca crassidens. NCBI lineage: Eukaryota > Metazoa > Chordata > Mammalia > Artiodactyla > Delphinidae > Pseudorca > Pseudorca crassidens. The sequence continues at coordinate 30,246,884 of NC_090296.1, read as the reverse complement.
GGGGGAGGTATAGTAGACAGAGACAGCGAGAACCCTAAACTAGGATACAACAAAACAAAGTGGAAATTACCTCTGAAGAGTAAGATTATGGGTGATTTTTATTTTTCCCTTTATGCTTATCTGTAATTTCTGATTTTTCTGCAATGAATGTATACTGTTTCTGACTGGATAAGAAAGTAATTCAAGAGGGTGTACACATAGGTATAAAACAAACTTACGATTACCAAAGGGGAAGGGGGGAGGGATAAATTAGGAGTATGGGATTAACAGATACATACTAGCATATATAAAATAGATAAACAACAAGGATTTACTGTATGGCACAGGGAACTATATTCAGTATGTTGTAATAACGTATAATGGAAAACAGTTGAAAAAAAGAACAATATATATATAACTGAGTCACTTTGCTGTACCTCTGAAACTAACACAATACTGTAAATTAACTATACTTCAATTCAATAAATAAATAAAAGAGGGTGTGAGTTACAGCCCAGAAAAGGCAAACCTAGGTTTGGTGGTCAATGGGCAAGGTTCTTGAGAGAGCTAGAGGGTATGAGGGCATGAATGAGAAATTTCAGCCTCTCCCCAGCCCTGTCTCCTACCAGCCCTGCTGCGGCAACCTGCAACCTGTGTCCATGAAGCGAGGACATTTAAATATTTAAACAGACCCAGCTTTGCAGGAACAAATGCACTCAGTCTCCAGGGATCAATCCCATGCCACAGGCCCTGCTCCACAAATCAAGTTTCTGGGGCACGGAGCCTTTCCCACCCCTCCCCCACCGCACCCCACGCAAGAACCTGCAAGATAATAGCGGCAACAACTGAGGGATGAGGCCGGCTTCCCTTCAGCGGCAAGGGCGGCCAGCCTGAAGGCCGCGTTATTGGCTTTTACCACTGCAGCTTGAAGCGAAAAGCACGTGAGCCTTAGAGAATGGGGGACCTTAATGCCCTCAAAATTTTTTTTAAATAAGACTGCAGTAGTCATCTGATTCTTCCTGGGCACTCAGGTATGGGGGAAACCGGAGTGATTTTAAGGAGGCTGAGGTCAAGCGGAGTTTCTAGAATGCCTTGGGAGCAACTGTGCCTGCCCCATGCGCCAATCCAGGCTGCTCTCGGCCCCGCGGGGTGGTCTCCTGATATCCCACGGCCCAGCATCCTATCTCTCAGGAAAAGAGCCTCATTGTTAAGCTGAGAAGAACGGAGCCCATGGCGTGGGGGAGACGGCTGACTGAGGAGCTCTAGAGACTCAAGGAAGGAGCTCCCCATCATTGAGAAGTGCCATAGCCACTGAGGGGTGGAACCAAGACGACACCCCCAGACCCTGCTTCTTGCCCCATACATTCTCCCTGGGGTATACACCACCCAGAAGAGCAGGGAGGAACCCAGACCCTGTCCTGACACTGCCCCAACTGGACAGAGTTACACCCCACCAGATTTCTAGAAGGGAGGAAACACTGTGAAGTCACAGGCCACACGATCGAAAATACACGTCTGTGGGATGAGGGTGGTAGAGGACAAAATTCTTGCTGATGTGGAGGCTGAGTTGAAAGGGATCACTCCTGATGTGTGAATACCTGACATGACTCAGAGGTGAGTCAAGTTCCCAGGAGGGCTTCAATCACGTCTGTTTGCCTTTTGTCACTAAGCTACCCTAATGACCCAGTTAGGGGTGGGAGGCAGAGTGATTTTAATAGATTTAAATTTAAAAGGCTCAAAATTATGTAAACTATTCCATTCCACTTCAGCTATAATTACTGCCTGACTCCAGCTTACCAACCTGACACCTGGAAGCCGTCTGTCAACAGTAGCCAGGGCTTCACCTCATAAATAAAAAATAAAAATAATGAGCAAGCGCTCATTCATTCACAGTTAAAGCATGTTTTTCCTCAGCTCTTAGGACAGCCAAACTCCATACTGGTTTGGAGGAGGGCACATGTAGCCAGATGTTTGTGCAGAGATGTGCTGGGGTGTATCAGCTCTGGAGTTGGAGAAATGAGGATTCATATCCCTGCTTTAGCATTAACCGGCTGTGTGATCTTGGACAAGTCCCCTCACCCCTCTGAGCCTGTTTCTTCTGCCTAAAGTGAGGTCAATTGTCCCTGCCTCTCAAGGTTAGTGTGGGGATTTACAGAAATAATGCACATAAAATACTTAGCACAGTGCTCTGCACACGTAAGTACCCATTAGCAGGGGTTATCACCGTAATCAGAAAAAGCTGGGAGCAAAAGACAAGTGTTGGCAAGGATGTGGGGAAGTTGGAGCCCTCGTGCGCTGCTGGTGGGAATGCTAAATGATGCAGCCGCTATGGAGAGCAGTATGGAGGCGCCTCAAAGAATTAAGAATAGAGCTACCATCTGATCCAGCAATCCCACATCTGGGTATTTATCCAAAAGAGTTGAAATCAAGATCTCAAAGAGATATTAACACTCCTATATTCATTGCAGCGGTATTCCCACTAGCCAAGACGTGGAAACAATCTAAATGCCCATCAATGAATGAATGGATAAAGAAAATGTGGTATACACATACAACGGAATATTAGTCATCCTTTAAAAGGAATACTGCATTATTCAATACGCAATCACACGGATGAACCTCAAGAATATTATGCTAAGTGAAAGAAGCCAGTCCTAGAAAGACAAATACTGCGTGAGTCCACCTATATGGTCTCTAAAGTAGACAAATTCAAAGCATCGAAGACTGGAATGGTGGTTGTCAGGGGCTGGTGGGGAGGGGGTGATAGGAAATCGCTAACCAACAAGCATAAAGTTTCCATCAAGCAAGATGAGCAACCTCTAGATATCTTCTGTACAACAATGTACCCCTACTGAACAACATATATTGTGCACTTAAAAATTTAAGAGGGTAGGTCTCAGGTTAAGTGTTCTTTCTACAATGTAATTAAATTTAATTTTTTTTAAAGAAAAAATTGGGAAAGGAAAAAAAAAACTTCACAAATCACTTCCATTGTGCCCCGCAGAAGGGCAAATGGGTGCTTTGTTCCTCCCTAAATGGCTGAAGCTTAGAGACAAAATGTTCTCCTTCTCCCTGAACATCACCCCATCACCACCATCTTCTTTCCTATGATGCTCCTTGAACAAAGAAAATAGAAAAGTGAGTCTCTCATCAAGAGTCTTCCCCAGTGATGCTAACAGAAAATCCAGAGCTGGGAACAGTTAGGAAGAGAAATGGCAAACTCTTGAAATTATTTTCAAAATATCTCAGTAGCCCAAACCCAAGGATTTCTTTCATATGTCTATCCCCAGTTATCATCTCACCTATAAAAGGGAGTTAATTACATTATTGGGATTTAAAGCCATTAAGTAAACTAAAGTCAAGTACTGGGTTGCTGAATTTTATTTCGGACTACTGAGTTTTATATCAATGTTGAAAGAACAGGAAAGGAAAGATTCTAAAGAGACCAACTAAAACAGCAATGCAAGCTGGTGGCACTCTGCCTGGAGAATTCCTGGAGATTCCAGAACTTCCAGATGCAAAAAACAGGGAATAATAAAAGGGCTGATCAGTCAGAGGCCAGAAGTTTTCGAATTTGAATGCGGTAGACCAGTCATTCTCAAAAATCAGTATTCATAATTATCGCCTGAGAAGCTCTCAAAAATGCAGACTCCTAGGCCTACTCCCAGTGATTCTGACGTAGGAGCTCTGGTGTGAGGCCCAAGAATCCACATTTTAATAAACATCTCGGTTGTCTCTGCACAGGTGGTCCAGGTCCACACTTTGACCAGCACCAACAGCCTTTCCTACAAAGTCACATGTAGGTGCTTTGCTGTAGGGAATGAACACTTTCCCTTTGGCAAGAGATTGAAAGGGAAGAAACAGAACTTTAATCCTGAAGCTGGGTAAACTTTCAGGATAATTAATAGAGATTGGTTACTTGCTGGAAAATGAAGTATTCATCTACACACACACCATGGATTGGGTAAAAAATAAATTATGTTCAGATGATTTTAATATTTCTCTGAGATGGAATAAATTCAAGGGCTGAGTGAAAGGTAACAAGCAAACTATCTATCACCTGAAGTTAGCAGCTAAGATAATATTTCAACCACCCACCTTGAAAGGGAAGCTTGGACCGAGAACAGAGCAGGACAACTATATAGGAATATATACCAGGAATGGTTAAATACAATCACATCTGAAAAATAGCTACACCTACTCCACAGAAACCTGGAAAGAGGTGGTGGGGTCCAAGGTGGCCTCATATTTTCATAAATAACTCGAAAGATGGAGTGGAGATTATGCAAATCAATCCATAGACAATACAAAAATGGCAGGGATTGTGAATCTGTGGTGAATGAAATTTAACTACTGGGCAATGTCTTTAAATTTGCCTTTATTGAATCTTGCATATTGAAGTCACATATTATTGTATCTCTTTATGGAGACTCAATAGGGCCAAATACAGAGTGATTTATGGAAGCAGGAATAATCAAATGTAGAAGTAGAAAAGAGCACACACCTGGAGAGGCATTGGCCCGGGGGTCAGGACAGGCACCGGGTGGGAAGTGTTTGAGATGGTACACAGTGCAGTGGCGTGGCCAATTACTTCTATTCTCTACAGACGTGGGTGGTGTTAAAAGCCGACGTGTAAAATAAACAAGGAAATGTGTCTGTTACTCTTTGAACCACTTGGCCTGGGTGCTACTTCCAATGAAAGTGCTGAGCTTAAATTAAACCTGGAAGAGAATTCTGAGCTGGCCATTGCAGAAATTATGGGATGCGTCCCTAGGTAAACCAAGAATACAAGGGGATGTTATGAGGGCCTCCAGCATAGACGAAATCCTGAAGGTGCCTATTTGTTGGGAAAAGATGCACAAAAGCTAAGCAGGCCTGTAGGAGAGAAAAATTTCAGCTCCCATTAAGGAAAAAACAATCATTCAAAGCACAGTTGGAATCATGGAAGAAAGGGCAGCTTATGGTAACACCATCCCTGGGGACATTCAAGGAGTTGACGAGACACCTCTCTACTTAGGATGCATTAGAGATTATTAAAAGCATTCCTTGCTCAGCTGGGGGGTGGGGGTGGGAGGTGGGCCTTGTGACCTCTCCAAAGGTCATTCGTATCCCAAAGGATCACATGTCTGAAGGGCACCAGATAAAAATAAAGTCTATTAATCACTGAGCTGCCACACAATTTCCTAAGAGAGCCAGGATAGAGACGGGCGTTCCACGGTGGACCTTGTCCCTCCGAGGGAGGAAAAAGCAGGCAGCGCCTGTGCAGGCAGAGCCAAAACATCAGCCCCTGAGACTTCCAGAAAGCTGCCACCAGGCCTGCAATCAGGCCTCCCAAGCTCCACAGGGTAAACAGGAGGAGACACAGAGCCCGTGGGGAGGGGAACAGGAAACAGCACATGGCACTGAGAGCCCTAAACAAAGCCGCAGGAGCCCGGGGGCGAGGGGGTGAGCCAGGCCAGACAGGGACACCCACAAGGGCGCTGCGTGGATTTAATACTAAGGAGGCAAAGGCAGGGAAGACAGGAACTGAGGGGAGGGTGGAGAAGGGCGCATGGGTGTGTCTGGGATTATTTCCGGCTGAGAACCCAATGAAAGCTGGAGAGAGAGCGTGAAAGGTAATCCCACTATCTGCGGTAGCAGAAAATCACCTAAGAAAATACAGCTTTTTGAAAGAGGAATGCAGTGGCAATGCCCCAGTTCCAAAGCAGCTCTTGGCCTTCTTGATAGCTGGACTGCTCTGGCCAGACACAGCTGGAAAGCCTGCCCCCTGGGGGTCTGAAGGACCCTTCCCAGCCCAGAATCAGTCTTCCGAGGGCTAGCATGCTTGGGCTTTTATACATCAGAACAAAACTGAACCCCATCCAGGAAGCAAGACCCAGGCGGAAGCAGGCACCTCCTGGTATTGCTGAGAGACATCAGACCCATGCCCTGCTCCCTCCTCATGCTGAACCGGCCTCGGCTTGGGATGGAGATGTTACCTGCAGGAGTCGTCTCAGGAATGTCATCTGCACGGTGTATTAAGCAGCCAAGTGGGGGTCATGGAGTTTGAGTTCTTCTAGCAAAAGGTTCTCCAACCAGCTGTCACCCCACCGGGCACAGAACAACTTTTTGAAATCAAAAGAGGCCAGTGAAGAGGGAGGAAAAGGGCACCACCCCCGATGTACTCCCTGTGCCCCATCTTCCCCTGGGTCTCTCCCACTTTCACAGAGACTGCAGACACTGGCAAGACGGGCAGGACGCCCGAGGAACCACTGTACCCGGGGCCCTGCCTCAGCGGTCCCGCTGCCATCCTCACTGCAGCCCCTTCTCGCCCACGGTGGAGCTCTGCTTCCTCAGAGAGAAGAAGGTGGGAAGGGAAGATGGTCAGGGAGAGGGGTTTCGAGGGCTGCCCTTGCCATGGAGCGAGCAGATGGCACCCGATATGGTGAGAAGATAACTAGGGAAAGGATTTTTTTTTTTTTTTTTGGCTGCACCACACGGCATGCGGGATCTTAGTTCCCCGACCAGGGATTGAACCCAGGACCCCTGCCGTGGAAGCGTGGAGTCTTAACCACTGGACCACCAGGGAAGTCCCTAAGGCAAGGCTTTTAAATCCACCCCCCGCCCCCGGGTCTTCCCTGGTGGCGCAGTGGTTGAAAGTCCGCCTGCCGAGGCAGGGGACACGGGCTCGTGCCGCGGTCCGGGAAGATCCCACATGCCGCGGAGCGGCTGGGCCCGTGAGCCATGGATGCTGAGTCTGCGCGTCCGGAGCCTGTGCTCCGCAACGGGAGAGGCCACAACAGTGAGAGGCCCACGTACCGCAAAAAAAAAAAAAAAAAAAATCCATCCCCCAGTGCTCTGATAGGTGAGAAAGCCAAAAGCTCTCTCAAGCTGACAGCAATCCCTCGGAAAGCTGCAGGTCCCTGGAGGTCCACCCGCTGCCACCGCCCCCGCTGCTCTGCCCCTTGGCCCCTCCCCATCTCTGTCTGCAGACCCTAAACCCAGGAGCCAGGCAGTCGCTTGTCCAAAGATGTTTCAGAAGCAAGCAAGAGAAGCTGGAGATGGATCGAGGGCCATTTATTAAACTAAGTCGTGGTCAGAGAAAGATTCATAACCTGCCCCACCTAGGACAGGAGAGCGAGAAAGAGAAAAGAAGTTAAAGGGAAACAAATGAAAAGCCACAGGAGCCAAGTACCTTTGTTGGAGGATTTTGAGTTATGCTTTTGTTTGAATTCTCTGAAACAGAGAAAGAAATAGAGGATGAACCTTAAGGAGGCAGAGAGTGAAAGAGAGAGAGCCGGAGGAAAGCCACGAAGGAGGGCGCTACAGGGAGAGGAGCACAGGGCGGGGAGGCCTCCGGGCTTGCTTCTCCTTCCTGCAAGCAACACCAGGGCCTGGTGCAGCAACGAGGGGAGGTCAGGGCGTGACTGCGGTGAGGCAGCAGCAGGCAGGCCCGAGAGCAGAAGCCAGCGAGCCTGAGGCTGGGGCGGCACAGGAAGCATGGGGCTGGGGCAGGAAGGCGGCGTCTGCCATACTCACTATCACAGACGTAAGGTTTGTCGTGGTCTTCCTGAGAGGCGGCGTCGTGCCTCCTTCTGCCACCTGTAGAGCCGCGGGCCTGGGGAGACATGGGAATATTGGGATGCTTGTTATGCTGACAATCACTACGGTTCCTGAGCACGTTTTCTGTGAGGCCCTGAGCGCTTCACCCATATCTCCTCATTCAACTTTATACTACATTTGTAGTCTCTCATATACCAACCCCACTTTACAGGCCAGGAAACTGAGGCCCAGAGACGCTAGGTAACCTACCCAAATCACTCAGCTACTCAGCCGTATCACTTCATTGAATCCTCACAACTCCAAGAAGCAGGTGCTACTATTATCTCCATTTTGCAGATTTAGGAGACTGAGGCAACAGAGGGATTAGTAGCTTCCCCAAGGTCACTTGCTCACTAAGTGCAGAGCCAGGAGGCAAACTCAGGACAGTCTGACTGCAAAGCCTTGAGCAGTCAGAATTCCCATCCTCTACTGTTGCCCCTAGGATCTCTTCCTCCAACTCCTTAGCCAGCTTCGCTGAAACCACATGTGGGTGCCAACCCAGCTCCCCTCAGCTGCCCAGATAATGGGCGAATTAGAGCAAGTAGCGTACATGCAGCTATCACCCCAGACTCCTGTGTTCACACTCCCCTCCAGCTCAAGTCTCTCAAGAGGCAGCCAGGGCTTCCCTGGTGGCGCAGTGGTTAAGATTCCACCTGCCAACGCGGGGGACACGGTTCGAGCACTGGTCCGGGAAGATCCCACGTGCCTCGGAGCAGCTAAGCCCGTGAGCCACAACTACTGAGCCCGCATGCCTAGAGCCCATGCTCCGCAACAAGAGAAGCCACCGCAGTGAGAAGTCCAGGCACCGCAACGAAGAGTAGCCCCCACTCGCCGCAACTAGAGAAAGCCTGCGTGCAGCAACAAAGACCCAACACAGCCAAAAATAAAATAAATTTTTTAAAAAGATGAGATAGACCAGAAAATGCTTTAAAAAAAAAAAAAGAGGCAGCCAGGCCTAGCATCGGGGCGTGAGCTCCCCTCCCCCCTGCTCAGCCTACTCCATAGGGCAAGCTTCTGCTGAGGCCCCCCTGTGTGGTCTGCCTCGGGGCTCCAGCCAGTGGCAAGAGCCCTTGACACCTCACACTCTCCTGGGGCTGGACTCTTGAGACCCCCACCCTGTGTGCATCTCCACCAGCATCATCCGGGGTGAGGGTGGGATGGGCTCTACCTCCAAGGATAGACAAGAGCAGCCAGAGAGGGAGCTGGCGGCTGGGCAGCCCCAGGACAGTGGCTACAAGAACATGGCAAGGTTTATTTTTAGACCTTTGTAAGTCCCACACCGGTCACATGGGTAGCACCCTAGCCTCCTCCAGGTCATTCTCTGGTAATGAGTAGCAGTAAACTCCCAACCAAGGAAAGGGCCTGCTGGGGTCTTTGGGGACAGAGAAGAAGGTGCAGCAGATGAGAAATAAAACATGGCAACACCTGGTGTGCAGGGAAAATGGGGCAGTCCCAGGGGCCTGGTCTGGAAAAGTGACCCCCGAGGGGACTTCATGGTCAAAAGGCCTTGAGTTGCTCACACACACACACACACACACACACACACACACACACACACACAGTTTCCCTGGGGATGTCACAGTGGAAAGGCCTGTACCCCAGCCCTACGGGGCTCACACTCTCCCCAAACACACACCCTTCACAATCAACACCACCTGCCAAGCTACCAAGGCCACCACCTCCTCGGCTGTCTCTTTCCAAAACAAATTACAAAGTTCCACCTCCCTCCTTCCCTCCCCTCCAGGGCACTTCCCCTCCTAGCCTCCCCGCCCCCCACCCCTGCACACGCACCAGCCCGCAGTCCCCTCCCCTCGCCCTCATTACTCAGAGTTGACCCCAAGAGGGAGCTGGGCGGCACTGGCAGTCACCCCGAGGCACTGACAGGCCTCCCCGCCTGCCCACGTTGAGGGTGGTCACCCTCAGCTGCCCGCGCCCCCCCCCCCAGCCCCCCTTGGAGAAGCCGGGGACAGCTTGACGTGTGCCGCCCACAGCCCTGTCACAGGCGCCTGGGAGCAGGTGAAAGCAAGTCAAGCAGAATGACAGAGGCAACAGCAGACTCAGGGAGGAGGTTCTGGGAGACTAAAAATACCACCCAGGAGAAGAGGAGGAGAGCTGGAGCTGGGAGCAGCCAGCAGGAAGCGGGGGCCCTGCTGAGAGCCAGGGTTTAATTGCGCTCTGCAGGGCTGCTGGCAGGGTGGCTGCTGCTCCCGCTTTCTCCCTGCACCTCAGTTTCCCCAACTGCAAAATGGGGATTGTGGCTATAGGGCATTGAGGGGACAGGCAAGGGACGCCTCCTGTGGTTGGAGCACACTTCTAGTCTCCTGGAATGTTTCAAGCTTGGAAACTCGGAATCCTACTTGTCTTGCTCAAATGTCACCTCCTCAGAGAAGCCCTCCTGACCAATGCATGTTCACTCATCCCCTCCATCGGTCTCTTACCCCTACCCTGCTTCATGTCATAGCACATAGCATCGTCTGACATTATATGTGTGTTGGTGTACTTGTTGGTTTTCCATCTCCCCCACATAAGGGTGGAAAACGTCTATTTGGGTGACCATTATACTTGGAACCTGGCACAGGGCCAGTCACCCAAGCAGCACTTAATAAATGTTTGCTGCATAAATGAATCAATCCACCAGTCGGCTGGTCAGTGAGTTAATCATCTTTGGTTCTTCTTCTTCATTCTCTGTATCCAAGTGCTATTGTGTCTTCCTTCAAAAGCCATCTTAGGCTTTGCATTTCCCTTCTATTCCACATCTTAATCCAGGAGCTCATCAATTAACCCCTGAACTGCTCAAAGAACCCGCCAGCTGGGGTTCTACCTCTGCGTTGCCCTACCCGATCCATCCTGCATGAGTCTCAGACCAATTAGACAAAAGGAGTGAAGGACGGGAGCCCATGGTCATCCATTCGTTCACTGCCATCCAAAGCCCACTGACATATCCACTGACGACCTAGTGCCAGTCCTACTAGGATCACCTCATGCTGATGCTACGTCCAAGTCTTTGTTTTGATTGATCCCAGTCACGGATCAGCCTCTACTCTGCCCATCCACATCTGCTCCATGCTTTAGCCTTGCTAACATGCCACACCTCCAAGAATCTTCCTCTTGCCACACTGAGGAGTAAAGCATCAGCTTTAAAGTCAGACAGACATAGGTTTAAACACTAGCATGTGTTTTCAGACAAGTTACTTCTCTAAGCATTAGTTTTCTCAGCTGTAAAATGGGCATAGCAACATCTTTATTGCAGAGTTGTAGTGCTAATAAGGGGGTGTGAAACCACAGGGGACAGAACTAGGTCTACAGGAAGTACTCAATAAATTATTTCCCCTCCTTGCCC